>NC_135892.1:19675616-20161094 GCF_964194155.1 Cetorhinus maximus
GTTTCAGAATAACAGACCCCCCCCATTTAAGATGGTGATGAGGAGCAATTTCTTCTCTCAGGTTGTGAGTCTTTGGAATTCTCTACCCCAGAGAGCTGTTGAGACTGAGTTATTGAATGTATTCAAGGCTGAAATAGGCAGATTTTTGAAATATAGGGGAGTCAAGGGTTATGGAGTACTGGCAGGAAAGTGGAGTTTCTACTAAGATCAGATCAGCTACGATCTTATTGAATGGTGGAGCAGATTCCTGCTCCCAGTTCTTATGTTCTTTTGTTCTTATTCCTGCCACGACAGATAGTGGAATTTGAATTCAATAAAATCTGGAATTAAAAGTCTGATAATGACCATGAATCGATTGTTGTAAAAACCCATCTGCCTTTTAGTGTTTAATCTGTTGTCCTTACTCTGTCTGGCCTACATGTGGCTCCAGACCCACAGCAATGTGGTTGATTCTTAAATGGCCTAGCAAGCCCCTCAGTTGTATCAAACCGTCACAAAGGAATGAAACCAGTTGGACTACCTGGCACCGGAAACAACAACGGCAATTTCAGCCCTGTTGACCCTGCAAAATCCCCCTTACTAACATCTGGGGGCTAGTCGGTTGGTGCCAAAATTGGGACAGCTGTTTCACAGACTAGTCAAGCAACAGCCTGACATAGTCATCCTTACAGATAATGTCCCAGACTCCACCATCACCATCACTGGGTATGTCCTGTCCCACCAGCAGGACAGGCCCAGCAGGGGTGCGGCACAGTGGTATACAGTCAGGAGGGAGTTTCCCTGGGAGTCCTGAACATCAACTCCGGATCCCTTGAAGTCTCATGGCATCAGGTCAAATATGGGCAAGGAAACCTCTTGCTGATTACCATGTACCACCCTCCCTCAGCTGATGAATCAGTGCTCCTCCATCAGTTGGAGGAAACACTGAGGGTGGCAAGGGTGCAGAATGTACTCTGGGTGGGGGCACTTCAATGTCCATCGCCAAGAGTGGCTTGGGAGCACCACTACTGACTGAGCTGGCCAAGTCCTAAATGACATAGCTGCAAGTTTGTGTCTGCGGCAGGTGGGGAGGGAACCAACAAGAGGGGAAAACATTCTTGACCTGATCCTAACCAACCTGCCTGCTGCAGGTGTATCTGTGTCGACATGATACATGATATAGGAGTGACCACCGCACAGCCATTGTGGAGACGACGTCCTGCCTTCACATTGAGGATACCCTCCATCGTGTTGTGTGGCACTACCACTGTGCTAAATGGGATAGATTTTGAGCAGATCTAGCAACTCTAGACTGGGTATCCATGAGGCACTGTGGGCCATCAGCAGTAGCAGAACTGTATACAACCACAATCTGTAACTGGCATATCCCCCAGTCTACCATTACCATCAAGCCAGGGGATCAACCATGGTTCAGGGAAGAGTGTGGGAGGGCATGCCAGGAGCAGCACCAGGCATACCTAAAAATGAGGTGTCAATTTGGTGAAGCTATAACACAGGACTATTTGCATGCCAAACAGCATTAACAGCAAGTGATAGACGGAACTAAGGGATCCCACAACCAGCGAATCAGATCTAAGCTCTGTAGTTCTGCCACATTGAGCCGTGAATGGTGGTGGACAATTAAAAAACTCACTGGAGGAGAAGGCTCCTCAAAAATCCCCATCCTCAATGATGGAGGAGCCCAAGCACATCAGTGCAAAAGATAAGGCTGAAGCATTTGCTACAATCTTCAGCCAGAAGATGATCCATCTCCGCCTCCTCCGCAGGTCCCCAGCATCACAGATGCCAGTCTTCAGCCAATTCGATTCACTCCACGTGATATCAAGAAATGGCTGAAGGCACAGGATACTGCAACGGCCAAGGACCCTGACAGTATTCTGGCAATAGTACTGAAGACTTGTGCTCCAGAATTTGCTGCGCCCTAGCCAAGCTGTTCCAGTATAGCTACAACACTGGCATCCACCTGACTCTGTGGAAAATTGCCCAGGTATGTCCTGTACACAAACAGGACAAATCCAACCTGGCCAATTACTGCCCCATCAGTCTACTCTCTATCATTAGTAAAGTAATGGAAGGGGTCTTCAACAGTGCTATCAAGCAGCACTTGCTTAGCAATAAACTTGTTCATTGATGCCCAGTTTGGGTGACGCCAGGGCCAATCAGCTCCTGAGTTCATTACAGCCTTGGCTCAAACATGGACAAAAGAGCTGAACGCTCTTCAACCACAAGTGCCACAAACCAAGGGAATCAGTCGAATCACTTCTTGCCGCTTCGTGCATGGTAGCTAGTTCTCGCAAACAGGAGTCCGTGACAGGCGATCGCGTTCTCACTCGACCATTTCATGGCACTAATCAAGCTGGCCCAAGTACGCGAATTTCGCCTATCGCCCTCCAACACACCGAGGTGTCGGTGAAGATCACTTAACGTTTAGGCCCAAACATGGTAGCCTCACTCTTGCAGAAGCTGGCCAAAAAGGCAGGAAACCATACCGCCGCCATCTTGAAATGCTTACACTGTGCCACAAAGAGACAGCACAGGCAGCAAGACTGCCCAGCAGCGGGTGCAGAGTGCTTCTCATGTGGGAGGACAGGGCACTTCCAGCGGTTCAGTTCATTTAAAACCTCAAATAAGTGGAGAAAACAACAGAATAACTGCCGCTCACAGCTCACCCAGAATACAGACCACAAACAGACAAATGCCATCTCAGGTTTCCTGGGAGAAGTACATGACCATTGCCAAGACTTCTGGTCTGTCACTTGAGAAACTGAAGGGCTTAACATCCACTTTAAACTGGATACGAGCGCTGCGGTATCCATACTAGCTGATCATTCAGCATGGCTCAACACAGTTCCATCCCAAATTCAAATATTAAACTCCAAGGTCCAGGGGGAACTAATCTGCAGGCCAAGAGTCAGATTACAGCCACTCTATGCCACAAGTGGTGACAGATTGCAGAGATCCTCCATAATCTGCAGAATTAAAGTATCCCTTTACTCAGCAGGAATATACAACTGGGCATCCTACTAAAAATAGATGAGATCCTTTTACCAGACAACAGGGCTGAATTCCGCCACAAATTCTCATGACTCTCCCAGGGGCTGGTTAACCTAAAAAAACCAAATATCACATTTCACTGCTCCCAGATGCCATGCCGGTGTGCCTGTTCAGTCTCTGGAGGGTACCACATCCTCTACTGCCAAAGGTCAAAGAGGAACTTGACCACATCTGCACAGAGATGCCATTTCACCAGTGACACAACCAACCCAGTGATGTTTTGGGTTGGTCACAGTTTCCAAACCAAATGGTCAACTCAGACTGTGTGTGGGCCTCACGCAATTAACAAAGCAATCTAGAGGGAAGTCCGCCCAATGGCAGCTGTGGACGACAGCCTGGTGAAGGTCACCAACAAGCTATATGCAAATAGTGGGTTTTGGCAAATACTTCTCGACCAGGAGGCCAGGCTGCTAACAACCTTTCTCACATCATTTGGTGGTTTTTGTTTTAACTGCCTTCCTTTCAGCATCTCACCATCCCTGGAGATATTCTAGTGCATCATTTCCATGATCCTAGAAGGCAAACAAGTGGTCATCTGCCACATGGATGACGTCCTCACCCACAGCTGCATAAGGGAAGAGCATGACCACAGGGTCTGAGAAGTTCTTAAGGCCCTCCAGAAAGCAGATCTCATGTTGAATGATATGTGTGAATTCGCCAAGATCACCATCAAATTTCTAGGCCATATCATCCAAAGACAGGGGGTCATGGTGGACCCTCACAAAACAAAGGCTATAACTGTCTTTCTCCAACCGAAGTGTATCACAGGCATCCAGTGGTTCCTAGGGATGATAAACCAGGTGGACAAGTTTATCCAAAACTTAGCCATATCACGGAACCTCTACGGGATCTCCAGCAATGCTTCTGGGGCATTGAACAACACAATGCCTTTCAATGCATTAAAGACAAACTAGTCTCTTCACATGTTCTGGCACATTATGATCCAACATTGCTCACCGTAGTGGCTGCCAATGCTTCATCCACTGGCCTTGGTGCTGTTCTTACCGAACTCTAGAAGAATGGTGACAGGAAGCCAGTATACTTTGCATCCAGAGCATTAACAGAAACAGAATGACGCCTACACCACTATCGAGAAGGAAGCATTGTCTGTCACATGGGCCATTGAGAGGATTTTGGATTACCTGATTGGCTTGCCCTTCTGCGTAGAGACAGACCACAAACCCCTCCCCAGAACAAAAAAACAATAAAAACTAGGAAATAAGAATACTGGTCTGAGCTGGTCTTGTAAACCTTAAAATGGAACACCAGTAAAAACTGGGAAATAAGAGTACTCATTCAACCTGTTTTGTCCTCCTGGGTCATTGCCTCTTGAATTCCACAGTGATCGTTAAATTGCCTCTACGCATTCAACGGTTTCGCCTTCACTTGATACGTTCTCAATACATGGCTGTCTACGTTCCAGGAAAGTCACAATCCACGGCTGATGCTCTCTCCAGAGCTACAGTAGACCAAGCTATTGTCTTGGATTTCTCACTTATCTCAGAAGTGGAAGCATTCTTTTTGACTGTAATGAACTTACTGCCCTTCTCCAAGATGTCAGCAGAGCACAAAAAGAGGACATGGAATGTGCTCAAGTACGAGACTTCTGCCTACAAGGGTGGTGTAAATATAGTTCTGCAAAACCAGCTCCTCCATAAATACCACGAGCAACACAGACATGTAACGATAGTAGATGTCCTCTTAGTTTTTGAACACAGCCTGGTCATTCCTAAGCCCATTCAAGCAGAAATCCTCCACCGGCTCCATGGAGGAAACCTAGACATTGCAAAGTGCAAAACATGTGCACTGCTATCTTTGTGGTGGTCAGGCATCACACAAGCTGTTCAAGCTTTTGTCCTATCCTGTCACACCTGCCAAATTAACAGCCAGGCACCCATGAAACCCCTGGTATCATCCAGTTTTCTGCACTGACCTTGGCAGAATTTGGGGCTTGACCTCTTTGATCATCAAGGTGAGATGTACCTCGTTGCTGTAGATTACCACTCTATATAACTGGGAGTAGTCAGACTCCACGCCGCTACCAGAGTCGATGATCAGGGTGCTGCAGATCATCTTCCATACCCCTGGCTTCCCCGATGAAATCATCTTGGATAACGGTCCACAATTTGCTAATGACTACTTCAGGAAATTCCCTGCCAACGATTGAATCACCCATATCTCTCCTCTTCATCCTCAAGCTATTGGGGAGGCTGAGTGAGTGGTCAGGACCAGCAAGACCCTGATGTTTAAGAATCCCGACTGGCATTCAGTCCTGTTGCATTACTGAGCCACGCCTCTAGTTAATGGATTTGCACATGGGTTGATGTCTAAAGACGCATGTTCCTCTACTGCCAAGGAACCCTCAACCTAATATTACCCCTGCTGACCACACAAGGATGAGAAGTAGGGAGACGAGCCTCCATGAGAAACAACAAGTGGCACAATTCCGGACACAGGGCCAAGACCCTGCCCAGAGAGTTTGGATCAGTGATTGTAAGGCAGAAGATGTGGTCCTTACCAGAACAAAGCAGCCATGATTGTAGCTGGTCCAGACATTGCCTGATAGTTTCCGGTGCAACAGGAGAGCCCTGATTTCACTGGTACCTACCAGACCACAGGTCTTTGATTACCACATGATGTGGGTTCAAGACCTCAAGAATACTTCAAGTGCCTTGCGAGATGCTGACCCACCTCAGGACCCACTTCCAGGCCACTGACCCCGTGTCACAGTCACAACAACGCGGTCCAGAAGAATTGTGAAGGCTCCATAGAGACTTAGCCTTTAACTGGGGACCTTTGGTGGGAAGGAGATGGCAGAGCCAATGTAATGTAAATAGTTTAAAATAAATGCGATGTAAATAGTTTGCACATTTAAAAAAAATTCTTTTCATGGGATGTGGGCGTCACTGGCTAGGCCAGCATTTTTATTGCCTATCCCTAATTGTGCTTAAGAAGGTGGTGGTGAGTCACCTTCTTGAACTGCTGCATTCCATGTGGTGTGGGCACACCCACAGTGTGGTTAGGGAGGGAGTTCCAGGATTTTGACCCAGCGATAGTGACGGAATGGCATTCCCGTCTGGATGGCAAACTTGTAGGTTCCACTTGTAGTATTTCTCAATGATCACTCGGGCGGCTTTCTTGACCATCTTAGTCCTGACACGCCCCATCTTGGATTCCAGCCGAGTAGAACTTGCAGCACCACTGGGAATGCTGGGACTGCAACAGGCCTGGACCAGGAGCATTGTAGGAGGCCTGGAGTTCAGGTGACTGGGGAGGGCTTGCTGGGGTTGATAGATAGGCCTGGGGTGCATGTCTTCCAGCAGAGACAGCCCTTATTGCTGTTGGTGGGGGGGGGGGGGGGGGGGGGGTGAGGGGGGAGGCACAGAATGCTCAATCAGGAGGACCACCCCCTCCCTGAGCCCTCAGGCAGACTGTCAGGATATACCTGTCAGCCTTGCCATGTTGCGTGGTGTTTGGCAAGGTATCATCTTGTTCAACAGTATTATATTGGGAGTATTCATTTATGACTCCAAAAGTAATTTGCATTACTGATTTTTTTTTGATATATCTTTATTTCAACCAAATTCTGGCTTTAACTTTCTGGGTCAGTGGCTGAAGGACTTCAATCTGTCAGTGCCAATTTCTTTCTAGAAAAGTTGAAGAAATGCTTGTTTTATTATCATGATTTGCATCTGACGAATAAAATTGGTAGAACATATGAGGGAGAGGAAGATTAGGTACGCAGATACCCTCATCATGGATTGCTGCATCCCGGCCAATGGCCTAGGCCTTAGTGATGGTCCATCCTATGATGTCTACATATGCCTTTATACTGCCTGGTCATTAAGCATTGCCTTTTCGGAGTACAGAGAGGAAAATCTTACAGGGCAGGTAGCATATGCTAATAGACCCTGCCTGATTGACCTTCCAAGCTATCAATAGCAGTTAAATTAGGCCATCTCTGTTACTGGCCAGGTGATGTTTAACACTGAGCTGGAAACATTGAAATTCTTTGCGGTGGCTTTGAGATGCAGGATTCTTGTGAATCTAATTAAATTAGCAGTAACAAAATAAGCAGCAATCGTAACACACCTATACCAATGATTCTTTAATGTTTCTCGTTTTTGAGTTCTTAAACTCAATTTTCTTCTTAGGTTCAGTGCCCTAGGCCACTCCTGTAACTGGACCTGTTCCCCTTACAACCTTGAGCAAGTCATTATCTGCGCAATAACTAAGAAACATATCTAGACTGAGAGTTTTAATAGAGACCCCTTGTCACTGAACTCCTGCTTATTGAAATATATCAGATGCCACCAGAAGTTATTGACTCAACAAGTAGCCACTTACCATTAAGTGCTGGCCATAGCCCTTTAAGAGCTGAAAACACACAGGATAGACTGTTCTCTTGTACGAAATGACCTCACCAACCCCCTCATACTTTGGCAAGCTACTAGTGGGAAGCCCAGTCCAAGGTGGAAGCTTGCCTTACCTATGAAACAAGTCCAGAGATAAATTTCAATTTGAAGAAGAAAATTGTGGATTTTTAAAGCCTGTTAGTGAGTTCTTTTTGTTTATACACCACTTTAATGAACCAACATTCAAAACAAAGAAAGATAGTTTACCAGATCCGACTCTGCCTTCTGAAGAGAAAAGATTGCCCCCAGTCACCGTGGTTGATATATTTGACTTGCCTCATTTAAATGTGCCAGCAAACTGGAAATGCCAAAGAATTACCCTATTTCAGGTCACTGATTGGGGATGGCAAGAAATCAGTTGGCATGCCTGTGGAAATGGGAGGCTAAGTGGGTGGAGGCATTGGCAGGGAATATTTCTGTGAAACATAAAGAACCTTTCCTCTTCTCCTGGGACCACAAAAATAAACACTGAAAATTTATTGGCTCTTTTTCTGAGCTGGTTAGGCTACTCAATGCCTGTTACTAATGGAGTGCATAAGGCAAAAATAAATCCACAAAATCATGGATTTTAAGGGTGGGGTAAAACAGTTCAATAGCACCAATTCCGGAGTACAGGATTCGATGGGTTGATTTTGATCGATGTTTTCCAAATTCCTTTCAGTTCTTGTTGATGACATAAGGTGGTCTTCCAGCACTTTCTTTAGTTCACTAGTTGAGCACTTGCCTTTCAATGTCTCGAACAGTGATTTTCCCCCTTGCCTCTTAATAGGGGTTTTCAGAGAGAGCAGGTTATAGAGAGATGAGGAGAAAAAGCCAGCAAGCTATTATTGTGGAATTACTGGAATTTTCCACACACAGGAGTAAGAGGTTTTAGGTCTTTTTCCTTTCAGGTTTGGAGGTATTCTGCTGCACTGCTTCTCACACAAAACCTGGTCACCTGGTCAGGAGGCAATTAAAACGTTGTTGCCAAGCAGCTCCCTTGGTCCAGGGCTCCTTTCTGGCACCATCCTGTCTTTCATGGCACACTCTGTTCGAGAACTGCAGCATTGTATATATCTCTTATCTTGTTCCAGTGGACATATCTTTCAACCTGCAGCCATTGTAATCTTAATCCACAGTCCAACAGAAATAAAAAGATATGTTCCTTATAGCTACCCAGTGCCGAAACAGGATGAATGATTCTCCTCCATTCCGCCAGGGTAAGTCACTCTTCTCATCACTCTCAACTCACACGCTCACAAACCCATCACACATCCACAGAGATCTCACTCACTGCCAGTTCAAGGGACATCACCATTCACTCTCTCACACATACCTTCATCTGCCCTGCGGATTGTGCCCTCACCCCATCAATGGCACCACTCAACACCCACACATGCCAACCATCCTTCTCATTTAGTCTGGCAGGCATTCTGCTTACTCTCCATCTAATTCATGCATGGCAAGCTGACACACAACAAAAAGGAGAGGTCACAGACTTGTGGAGGAATGCCCGACATCAAGGTTCTCACAGACTTTGAGAATAGAGCCATCCAGCTGGCTGGTGATGATCTGGACCATCCCTGTGCTGACGGCGAGGTCAGTGATGCTCAACCAAGTGAGGATCCAGGACTGCAACATCCATCAGACAACCATGCTGTGAGTGAGTTCCCCTGTTCCGCAGTCCCTTAGCATGCTTTAATCACCTCTCCTTGCTTCTGCAGGCACATCTGGGAAGCAGCCAAGGGGGTCCACAAGCCAAGTCCTCAACTCAAACCCCCGAAAACACCTCGGAAGAAGAATATGATGGCACCCTAGTTGAAGACCTCTCACAGCGCTCACCGACACCCTCCAGTACAGAGATATACACCTCGTTAGGACCTAGTTCTAGAAAAGCCTTGGGGTCACAATCTGGTGAGCACATCACACTGTCTGACCCACAGCAGGCGGAGGCAGGAATGTCCCAGGTTTCTGGCACTTGGAGGATTGCTGGAGGCCAGAAATCTGCTGAATCCGAGTTAGGCGGTAGCCTCTGGACTCAGTCATACCTCTATTGCTGGAACTGCTAATGCAAGCTCGGGAACATCAGGAAGGGATGTCCACTGCATTCCTCAGATTGAAAGGCACAATGGTAGAGTCTGTTCGCCTTCAGTCTCAGCGCCGGCAGGCCAACACACCAAGGTCAACACTGGTAGGATAGCAGCCGCCATGGAGTCCTTGGTACAGGACATTGGTCCTGCACTGCTTTGCTGGCTGAACTCCATCGCTGAAGTCAGAATTGGTCTCTGACAGTGTCAATGTGACAGAGGTGCGGAGCAGCTTGATCTCACTCCAGCTTCCCCTTCTCCTCAAGGAGTCAGCCAGGGGCCCTTGGGCACCCATAGGGAGGAGGATCAGGAGGCGCACACTGTCATGATAATAGCTGATTGTGGTTGTGGACTCCAGTATTAGATACCATATATAACTCTGTACTATATATGGGGTCACCTGACCTCAGGGTTGAAGGTCAGACAGCACATGTTGGTGCCTGTCTTGATAGAGTTCAGATATTGCAGATAAGTGATCATGTTTAGGGGAGGCAGTGGCATAGTGGTATTGTCACTGGGCTAGTATTCCAGGGTAATGCTCCAGGGACCTGGGTTCAAATCCCACCATGGCAGGTGAAATTTGAATTCAATTAACATTTCATGACAATGCTTATTGCTTATTGTCACAAAAACCCATCTAGGGGAGGAAATCTACCACCCTGACCTGGTCTGGCCTACATGTCACTTCAGACCCACAGCAATGTGGTTGGCTCTTAAATGCCCTCTGACCAAGCAATTAGGGATGGGCAATAAATGCTGGCCTAGGCAACGCTGCCTAGGAATAAAGTTAGCTCAGCTACAACTAAAGAAACAAGACACACACCCCGGGCCATCCAGGTGACTCCGGGAGTGTCCGGCCCATCCGAATCCCCTCTTCCTGTAACACCACAGGGCGAGGAGGGTGCAACTGCTACACAGCAGACCTAGAAAGCAGGCAGGGGCCCTCCAGAGGATGCAGTCAGCAGGATGTCTCCCTCTGCTGTGGATGTCAGGGGAACACCAAGATGTAGCAGCAGGGCTAGGAAGCTTAAGTAGATGTAGTTGCACAGCCTGGGCACTTGTGCACAATGTTCACTATTGTAAATGAACTCCCAAGAATGTCTCCTTGCCTCTGGCTCCTTGTTATGATGTGCAATATTCATGTCACTCAGATGTGAAACCTTGCTTCCTGTACAAGTTAAAGGCAGGCGTCTCATTCGAGTGTTTCTTTTCTGTGCACTGTGTAACCTTCTGATCAGAGTGATCTTCACTTCACACTCACTGGACACATTACTGATGCCTGTACCTCGATGGTGCTTGTCATTGCTGCCAGAATGTCGTGGGTAGGTGTCACAGAGTTCCGTCATTCTCTCTGTGTGCTCCCAGCACCTTTGAGGTGGGGCTGGCCCCCATCTCTTCAGCATCTGTGACCAGTGATGCTGTGCTCCTGAAGGGCTCAGGTGCTGAAGGCGGACAAAGTATCAGGTGCATTTAAAGTTTTACGGCTGTGTCTCCATGATATGACCTTTATCACAGAGCGCAAGTGAGCTGCCCTCAGCCAGACAAGGAGTCAGACATTCACAGAGGTTATGTGAAGATCTATGGAGTGTCCTCACTGCATGTCATCATCATCATCCTCCTGGAATCTAGCGATGATTAGGGCCTCTGCTGTGTCTCCATGACATGAGCCTGAGCACTGAGGGTATGTGCGCTGCCATCAGCCACACAGGAGTCAAACATTCACAGATGCAAGGTGAGGATGTCAGAACTGTCCTCACAGCATCTCGTCATCATCCTCCACGAATCTTGCAGCTATGAGGGCCTCCCGAGAACGACTGCCTCATCTGGCCAGTGTGATGGCCTCATCACCGGCATCCTTGTCTTCGAGAAGCTCATCATCATCCTCCCCTTTGATGTCCTCCTCATCGGAGAAGACGTGCAGCTCTTCCATCTTCTCCTCAGCCAGGACCTCTCCCCATTGAAGTACCAGGTTGTGTTGCAGCAGCAAACGGCGATGATGCGCGACACCCTCGGTGATCTGTATTGCAGTGCTCCACCAGACCTGTTGATGCACTGAGACCTCATTTTCAAAACACCTTATTATTTGCTCCATCAAAGTCTGGGTCGTAGCATAAACTTCATTATATCGTCGCTCTGCTGCAGTCTGAGGCTGCCGTGTGGGTGTCATCAGCTTTGTGCTCTGGTGATATCCCTTGTCCCTGAGAAGACACCCTGCAGTCTCTATGGACCCTGGAAGATGTCAGGGATCTGAGACCTGCTAAGGATGTAGGAGTCAGGGACGATCCCTGGGAATCGTGTGTAGACCTGTAGGATGTGTTTGCGGTGGTCCCACTCCAGCTGAACATTCAGTGAGTGGAAGCCCTGGCAGTTGACGTGTTTGACTGCTTGTTGGGATGGAGATCTAAGTGCCTTGTGAGTACAATCGATGCATCTTTGGAAAACCAGAGATCTGTGCAAGTCCCAGCGCTCTTGCTTCCTGGTTTTCCTGATCCCAGGCAAAATGCACAAAGTTCTGTGCCTTCACAAAGATGGAGTCTGTGACCTCCCCGATACACCTGTGTGTGGAGGCTTGCGAGATCCTGCACAGGTCACCTATGGAGCCCTGGAAGGAGCCACTGGCGTAAAAATTGGGCGCTGCAGTCATTTTCTTGGCCATTGGCAATGGATGCCCTCCATGTCCCTGTGGTGCCAAGTACAGAAGCAGGTGGCATATGTGACTGATCTACTCCCTAGGCATGTGCAGTCTTCAGTGACACTGGTTCGCAGTCATCTGTAAGAATGACAAGCGCCGTCTATAGACCCTGGATCTAGTGAAGTGCCTACGAGCATTGGCTCTTTGTGGATCTTCAGCTGCGCATGCAACAGAGAGAGAAACGCGTGGGTTAGCATAAGTGTCTTAAGAACCTCTCTTGGTTAAGTCTGAAGGCCCCTTCATGCATGCAAGAGAGTGCTGGCCATCACTTGGATGGTCAGAGTGTAGTGCGCTCATTGGCTGTCTGAAGCCCTGCATCCGCCCCACTTCACTTGACCAATTGGCGGCAGCTTCGGCCACTGGACTACATGCTGTGCTCTCAGCTCAGGCTCAGGCATTCTCCTGACCCACACTGCAAGGCTGCACTGTGGATACTGGTCCAAACCTTAATAAAGACATTGCAAGGTTATCTGAGCGTAACAACCAGTGATTGCACCATGGCCACCTTTGGCAAGGGGATTCTACAACTTGCCCAGTTGGCCAATTGTTCTGCTGCCCCCCTGAAACGCACTTTAATTTGCAGTCTGTACCCGAGGGGTGAAAAGTTCTGGAGTATTTGGTGGCACTTTTATGCATTTGCATTGCTGGAGTGGGCAGGAAAGCTTCAGAGCCCCAACTCCAATCATATCAATGAAGCTGCAGCTGAATGGTCTCAGCTGCTGAGGAATGCTCACTTTTGTAAAGCTTTTCCAAGTGCGTGGCCATTTCACTCATTCCCCCCTCCACCCCCACACCCCGCCACCATGTTATGTCCTTGTGCAGATCCTTCAGTCTGTGCTGCCTTGCCCCGCACCCACTCCCCCCCAAACTCCCGACATGACATGCACTGGAGCCCTTGCCCCGGCACCGCACTGAAAGCCAGCCGGGAAAAAACGACTGTGCTCCCCGTGAATGCACAGCGCCCCTTCCTTGATATCCCACGGGCGATGATGGCGAGCGCTGCGCAAGGTTGTGTGCACTCACCTCCAAGTTCCCCTCGAAGTTCAGGTCGCCAGATGCACACCTTTTAAAGGCAGCCGTGAACCACGCTGTTCTGAAGTCACACCGATGTGGGTGGTAAATTTGATGTGGGGGGGCTGATTCCAGTGAACAGGGTTTATAATGAGATACTGAAGTATAGAAATTAAGTTCCTGACGTGCGGTGCTGCAAACGCAACCCGCCATTGATGGGTGGAGCGGACGATTGCAAGCTGTTTTCACGATGACGTGAAACTGATTTTTGGCCTTCTCACCACATTGCTCCCTCCCCTCCACTGCCCACCATGACACCCGACACCAATGGTACTGGCTGATTCCGCCCTCTGTCTTTCCAATATATTGTGTACACTGGAATATCTATTTCACAATCTTGATTAATCACCTTGTAAATATGTCTCTGTAATGGCGATTAGATTGAAATCATTTACCTCTATTTGTGCCACTAGTTCATACATTTTGTTGCAGATGTTTTGTGCATTCAGATAAAGAACCTTTAATTTAATACCTGGAAAAACTCAGCAGGTCTGGCAGCATCTGCGGAGAGGAACACAGCTAACGTTTTGAGTCCGAATGACCCTTCAACAGAACTAAGGAAAAATAGAAGAGAGGTGAAATATAAGCTGGTTTAAGGGGGGGGGAGGTGGGACAAGTAGAGCCAGTGATAGGTGGAAATAACCAAAAGATGTCACAGAAAAAAGGACAAAGAGGTGTTGAAGGTGGTGATATTATCTAAGGAATGTGCTAATTAAGGGTAGAAAGCAGGACAAGCAAAGTACAGATAGCCCTAGTGGGGGTGGGGTGAAGGAATCGAAAAAGGCTAAAAGATAGAGATAGACAGTCACTGAGGAAGAAATATGGCTGTGAAAGCGGGTTTTAGTAAACACCTTGTGAAACACCAGGAGAGAAATGGAAAGCAATGAAGGTGAACAAGGCAAAAGAGAGATACGAAAATCCTGTCGGAGAGAAGAGCAATACTTCTTCAAGGTAGGCATTCCTTGAAGAGAAGTGGCAGTCAATTAAACACTAAGATAAAAGCAAAAAACTGCGGATGCTGGAAATCCAAAACAAAAACAAAAATACCTGGAAAAACTCAGCAAGTCTGTTGAAATGTTAACTGTGTTCCTCTCCGCAGATGCTGCCAGGCTTGCTGAGTTTTTCCAGGTATTCTTGTTTTTGTTTTGGATTTCCAGCACCCGCAGTTTTTTGCTTTTAGCTTTAATTTAATTTTTGTTTTACCTCTATTTCCTGCTATGACCATATTCGCTGATGTATAAATTTTGTTAAACTCTCTCTCCCTTCCTCTCCCACTCTGCTTGTCTTTACCCACATTGATATACTGTTCTGATGCCTTGACCTTTCTCTTTGGATTTCTAAATCCCCCTTCACCCGATCCCTCCTCCACCACCATCCCCCCTTCCCCCGCCATTAGTTTAAATGTTACTGCTGTGTTTACGCTAGAGTCAGGACGATGCTCTCTGCCTGCAACACCTGTGCACTTCAGGAGGAGATGGTAGTATGGCATTGAGGCCTGTTCTACACTCGTTACCCACAGCATTGTGCAATACAGCAAAGTTGTTCATATTAGCAATAGCCTTGGCTTAATTGTTGCACTTTCACTTTGGAGTCAGGCAGTTGTGGATTCAAGCCTTATTCCAGCGATCAGCATAAAATCTAGGCTGGCACTTCAGTGCAATAATGAAGGAGTGCTGTATTAATTATCTTGCAGGCCAGGGACCAGGCTGTAAGCCATGTGCTGGGCTTAGTAATGATTAAAAACATATATTAAGACGTTCTTGCTTCATTATGTAGTTCCATGCCTGAGCAGTACTACTGGAGTTTAGCATCCTCACGCAAAAGGAGATGTGCAGTTCGCTCGTTCTGAGATACATGGTTGGGAAACAAGGGCCTTGAATGTACCGGGCTTCTAATTTCACACACACTGACGTGAAGGTGGTGCTGCAGGAGATTAGCCAGTGGAAAGATAGTCTGCTTGTTGCATGGTAGGAGATCAGTGCCACAAGCTCAGTAGTTGGCTCTGGTCCAATGAAAGAAGTACCTGCATCAAGTTGCTTTGAAAACAATGTCAGCTGTGGCTCAGTCCATAGCACCCTCGCCTTTGAATCAGAGGGTTGTGGGTTCATGTCCCACTCCTGGAAACCAAGAACTGTGATTGTACTCAAAAGAGTTGCAATCTGTGACTGTTGATAACTCGAAAGAGTATCCCCAATCGATTAGGTCCAAGCACCCTCAGTTGATTGACTTAATGACCTTCACTCCTAATTATAATGTTGGGATTAGGGCTCTTTACAGATGGCACCACAGTGATCAGCTCTATTCACATCCCTTCCTGCTGTCAGCAGGACATGAACAACATCCAGATGTGGTCCGGTGAAAATTATGCCAGGCAATTAACTGCCAGGCAATAAAAAGATCATCTACCCTTGACCTTCAATAGCACTGCCATTACTGAATTCTACGCCATCAACATCTTCTGGGAGCTGGGGGCAGTCACAATTGACTAGCAGCTTAACGTGAACAGCCATAACAGCATCATTACTGCAAAGCAGGGTAAAGACTATGTACTCTGATAAGTGGCTCCCCCCCTGATTCCTGAAAGCCTCTCCAACATTATAAGGCTCATATCAGAAAGGAGATAGAATTCTCACCACTTGCTTGGATGGGCACAACCACAACATTCAAGAAGCTTGACCAAGACAGACAAGTTTGTCCGATCGATGCCCTTGCCTTTGAATTCAATATCCACCTCTGTCTTGAACAACACACTGTAGGTGCAGTGGGTGCCATCCATAGGATGCACTCCAGCAGCTCACCAAGGTTATTTTGACAACACCTCCCATACCTCCACCACTGAAAAGGACAAGATCAGTGATCTTGTGGAAACATAGGGCGGAATTCTCTGTTCCGGAGACTAAGTGCGGTGGTGGGTGGGTTTTGCAGCACGTTTCCCAGTGGGGCAGGAAATCACACCTGATTTCATGCCGGAAGCTTATTAATTTTGCGTTGGTGAGTAGGTGTTCAAATCACATGGCGGGGTGGACACAGATTCGTCAGCCTGCTGTTACCTAATGAGGTCGAAGGCCCGGGCGCCATACTTAAATGTCACCCGAACACACATGCTACTTTCAGCAGGAAACTTCTTGATATGGCTCCACCAAAGAGAAAAGCTGTTCCCAGGTCCAGCAATCACTCGCTTGATGCCCTCACCCGTGGAGTCCTCCAGCACCGGGATGTCATTTGCCCAAGGGATGGCATGAGGAGGTCCACCGGCCTCACCTCACCAGCCTGGGAGGTGGTTGCAAGGGAAGTCAGCTCGTTGGGCATCTGCCCGAGAAACACCATCCAGTGTGGGAAGAAGATGAATGACCTCATCCGTTCCGCCAAGGTAAGTCAACTTTCAGCTCATTTCAATCTCACATCTCATAATGGCATCATGCACTCAAATGGTTACACTGCTCAGGGATCTCACACAATATTAGTGGGAGAGACATCAGCACTGATTGTCTGATGGATACTTTAACATTACCAGCATTTCATCTATTATACTGCACAAACTCCATCCTCACCCCTTACTGGGGCGGACTCAGCACACACAGCAGGCACGCTTCCTAACCTCTCCTCCATCTCTTCTCATTATGTTCCATTCCATTTATCTTCATGCAGATCAAGCTTGCCCACAACCATATGGTGATACCCCAGCTGGGAGGAGGGACAGCAGATGTCCAGGAACTCTCCCAATTTGAGGAGGATGCTGCCAAGCTGGCAGGCAAAGCCAAAGATCGCTCCTGTGGGGAAGACAAGATCGGTCTCTCCCAGCAAGCCAGTGTGGATGTGCCCTCCATGAATTGATCACTTCCTGGTAATCACAGTGAGTGACTTGCAATGTTGTATTCAGCCTGCTTATTAACTAAGTCTATCTTCTCTCTCTTACAGGCACCAGCAGGCACAGACAGAGCTCCAGACCAACCATAAGCCCCAGCCCCAGGCCATCTCAGAGGAGGATGCTGAGGAAGCATCAGATGAAGAACCGTCACTGCATTCACCTACACCTTCCACCAATGCAGAAGCACACACCCCGGTGGGTCATGGATCTAGAAAAGGCTTGGGATCACATTCTGGGGAACACCTCATTTCCACAGCAGTCGGAGGCAGTGACAGCCCAGGTTTCTGGCACTTGGAGGACTGCTGAAGATCAGGCACCTGCTGAGTCTGAGTCAGATGATGAGCTTCGGCAAGTGGCCATCTCTAACATGCTGGAGATCCAACTACAGGTGGTGGATTATCATGTAGAGTTGCGAGAGGCAGTCAACAGATTAGAGCGAAGGATAGAGGACTCTTTTCGCATTCTGTCTGATGTTGTGGCTCCGACATGCAAGCGCCTCGAGGTCTCCATGGGAAGGGTGGCGGTAGCCTTGGAGACCTTGGTCCAGCGGGTTCTGCCGGATTTGTGCTTGGACCTACACTCCATCGCTATAGGCATTGGTAGGATCCAACAGTAGCTAGGCGAGAGGGGTGCGGGGCACCTTGACTTCCCTCCAGGAGCCCCTCCTCCTTAGAGTCAGGCAGGGACTCTCAGGCACTCATAGGGAGGAGGATCAGCAGCTGGAGGCCCTAGGGACTCCAATCCCCTCTGCTTGTGACCCCATCACCTCCAGTTGAACAGGTCGAGGAGGGTGCACCTGCCCCACAGCAGGAGACCTAAAGCAGGCTGGGTCCCTCTAGGTCTCAGCCCTCTCTGGAGGATGCCCACCAAAGTCAATCATCAAAGACAATAATGCGTAGCAGTCAGCAGGCTACCTCAACCTCTGCTGCAGATGTCAGGGATGCACCAAGATGTAGCGGCCGGGTTAGAAAAATGACAAACCTTTGACATCACTTCTGGGTCACAGGTGTTCGATCACTGTATATATCATACATCTTTGTAAATATATTTGCTGTTCATGAGAATGGTCTCGTCATTTGAAAGCGTTGTACATATGCATCCATGTACCCTCTTATTGCGAGTGTCACTCAGTGTTTGCCTCCCTATGAGAGCCTCACATTCATGTGATGTGTAACTGACTTGTGACAGTTACTTGACACTTGTGTTATGTCAGGGAGATGTGTCAAACTCTACTGGAAGTGTTTGCAAAATGTGTTGGGAACCTTTTCTCCTTACAAGACAACATGGAATTAGGCGCGCTTAATAGTCTTGGAGGGTCAGCTGTAATTGTTTCTCATAATGAGGTGGACGACTTCATTGGTAATGGCAAAGCACAAGACCTGCAGCCATAATGGTCTCTCCAACCATACGCTCATCTCAGTGTCACTAAAAGTTTCTCATTAAGGTGGCAATGACTGCATCAATTCCTTTAATGCAGCGTTTGCACCGACTTTCGCTTCCCAGAGTGCACGGATACAGGATTCACTGCTGACCTTTCCAAAGATTAGGGCTGGTAAATTATGAGGGATGAAGGTGCAAGTCCGAATGCTAAACTTGCTCTTGATGTTACTGGTTCCAAGGGCCTTTCAGAGCACTGGCATGGCACGAAGGGACAGAAGGAATGTAGTCATGTCCCATTGCCTGCACCTTACTCCTCCTGGAATCTTGTGGCCATCAGTGTGGCACAGGCACTTCTTCCACATTGTGCTTCTTTGATGGCATCCTCATGTAGAAGCTGACCCACATCTCCCTCTTCAGGTTCCTGTTCTTCTTGCCTTCATCATCCCAGGATCTGACCGCTTCCTCCATCTCTCCCACTGGCAAGAGATCTTCCCCTTTGAAGAGCCAGGTTGTGAAGGGTGCAATAGGCCACGATTATGTGGAACACCCTCTGTACAGAATACTGCAGAGCCCTACCTGACCAGTACAAACAATGGAAGCGCATCTTCAGGATGCTAATTATCTGCTCGATGATGGATCGTGTTGAGCTATGCGCCACATCGTATCTCTCCTCCGAGGCACTCTGAGGATGACGCATGGGTGTTGTAAGCCATCATTTGAATGTGTCTTAATTATTCATGGGATGTGGGCTTCGCTGGCTGGGACAGCATTTATTGCCCTTCCCTAGTTGCCCCTGAGAAGGTGAGCTGCCTCCCTGAACCACTGCAGTCCATGTTGTGCAGGTACACCTACAGTGCTATTAGGAAGGGAGTTCCAGGACTTTGACCCAGCGACAGTGAAGGAACGACGATATATTTCCAAGTCAGGGTGGTGAGTTACTTGGAGGGGAACTTCCAAGTGGTGGTGTTCCCATCTATCTGCTACTCTTGTCCTTCTAGGTGATAGTGGTCATGGGTTTGGAAGCTGCTATTGAAGTAGCCTTGGTGAATTCCTGCAGTGCATCTTGTAGATGGTACACAATGCTGCTCCTGTGTGTTGGTGGTGGAGGGTGTGAATGTTTGTGGATGTGGTACCAATCAAGCGGACTGCTTTGTCCTGGACGGTGTCAAGCTTCTTGAGTGTTGTGGGAGCTGCACTCATCCAGGTAAGTGGGGAGTATTCCATCACACTCCTGACTTGAGCCTTGTAGATGGTGGACAGGCTTTGGGGAGTCAGGAGGTGAGGTACTCGTCGCATGATTCCTAGCCTCTAACCTGCTCTTCTAGCCACAGTATTTATACCCCTTATCCCCAAGCAGGTAGCCCTGTAATTGCTTCAAATTTGTGAGACACCTGGGAATGACTCAGGATGTATGAGTCATGGGAACTCCCAGGGTACCTGGCACAAATGCGCATGGTATGCTTCGGATGGTCGCACACCAGTTGAACGTTGATGGAGTGGAACCCTTTCCTGTTAATGAACATCAGGGGCTGTTGCCATGAAGCTCTCAAAGCGACATGTGTGCAATTGATTGCACCCTGTATTCTAGGGAAGCCTGAGATAGCTGCAAACCCCAGAAATCTAGCAGCCTGGCTAGCTTCGAGTGTGAACTTCACATAATGATGAGCCTCAAGGTAGAGGGCATCTATCACCTCCTTGATATATTTTCTGTGTTAAGGACTATGAGATGCCGCATAGGTCCCCTGTGGATCCCTGGAACGATTCATAAGCAAAATTTTGAGTGCAGCGGTGACCTTCAAGGCTACTAGCAGGGTATGTCCTCCCAGTCCATGGGGCATTAGGTCCTCCTGCAGAATCTGGCAGATATAATTCACCACATCTCTTGACAAGCGCAAATGTGCGCAGCATTGCCTGCCGCTCATCTCCTGAGAGGAAAGTCTTCTTCAGTAGACCCTTTGTTGTGTGAGTCACCTCCATGGGATGGGTCTAACATTCTCATTCTCTGGGTCTTGCTGGGGCTCCCATGGACCCTGGATGTCAGGCAGCGCCGGGCCCTTCTCTTCCTCAGTTGGATCACTGCCATCAAGCCAGCAGCATTGAGCGCAGGTTCCATTATTCAATCCTCCTTCTACCTGAGGACTGATAGATGCAACAGATTAATGAATACTGGGCAAATATAGTAGACCTTCCACACGTAAACAGAAAGCCACTGTCATGTCCTAGAACTGCGTCTGCGCTACTAGCTTTTCGCTGATCCAGCCTTGTAGCTGAGGTTCAAACTCACAGATCTAGGTGACCAAGATGCCAACCCTGATGCTTGACATCTTAGTCCCACAGAGGTTGGAAGAGGTTTAGGTGCATTCGTGAAATGTGTCACGACAGCGGATTACAGCCCCAAATATGGGCATATTGAATTTTTTAAGGAAGACATGCATTTTTAAAAAGGACATACAAGCAAAGACAGTGAGAAAAATGGCTGAGAATGTAAAGCAACAAGTTTCTGGAAAATTCCTATGTGGATTATGCTTGACCGACTAGTCCAGAGAGACCATGGAATGTCGCACCTAAAAGGTGTCAAGGCCTACTTCAGACGGAGACACTTGAAAGGAAGAGGTGAAATGCAAAAGACTGAACTTTAATCTCCTGTGGTTGTGGAGACAATGGAGACTGATTACCATCTCAGCAGAAACCATCTCCTGTTGAGCTATATCTCAATGTGATAATGATTTGAATTGAAAGAAAACAGACTCTGGGCAAAAGACATGTTTGCTTTTTTCCATTCCAGGAATACACAAGGAAAGGGGTTAAAAAGATAGCTACAGACCTGATCGGTGTGTTCTAGTACTGGTGTGCCAGTGAAAGTCACAGCAGAAGTAGATCGATTAGGCGCCCCTTTGCAGCTTGTAGGCAAAGGCTCTCTTTCCCTCTCTGTTGCTGGAGGCAAGTCATCAAATCCTCAATCAAAAAAGGAAATAGGACAGCTCTATCAGCTAACCTGCAGAACCAAGTGTCTCCAAACTCACAGACAAGCCAAAGACTGATTCGTATATCTTTTTAAACTTTTATTATTGAACTCAACTTCTCATTTCTGATCCGTGTATATGTGTGTTATGTTTTTATTATTTTTTCTCGGGTTTTTAGTAACTAATAAACCTACTCTTTCTATGACTCAAGAAAGCCTGGTTAAATTGGCTCCTTCCAAAACATAAATACGTATGGACTTGGAAAAGGTATCGAAGGAAGGGATCTCTTTTAAATTAACCTTGTTGTGACCAACCAAGGGGGTTAAATAAAGAACTCATTCCTCCTCACCCGGGAGCATAACAAAATTGGGGTTCCATTCAGGGAGTTAACAATTTGGGGTATCTCGTCTGGGACCATAAAAAATTGGAAGAACCTTGCCCGGGGACCAGTTTTAACAAATGTGCCACCTCACCAAAGACACTCTTGCAATCCCTGATCTGGTATACTGATTAAGCTTAATTTACACTTCAGCAATGATTGGATGCCCTTTGGCCTGTTATCCATGCCAATTGGAGAAACCACTTTAGGGGTGTTCATTGATGATCTGGCAGATATGCAGCAGCTTCCTTAACGATTGCCTGTATTTTCCATTCTCACATACCTCTCTGTTAATGCTCAAATGGAACAACTGTATTATGAAGCCAATGACTCCTGCAGTCTCTTGTTAAAGTGCGCCAAAAGGCAGTGGGTCCAATTGCACCTTCTCAAGGAAGTTTTCCTCTTTTCTCTCAGCTCTGACTCTATTTCAATGTTCAATGGGGTCTAAGCAGTTTGACGGTGTCCCCTGAAAGGGGCCTTAGTCCAGCCGTGGGCTCTTCCCACACTACCTCAGACCCGTCTCGTGCAGATTCTTTTCCAGTTTTCATTTCAAACCGTGCAATAACTTTGGGGTTTCAAGACGGTAATGCTGCATTTCCACTTTGAGACCAGCTTTGACCCTCCCTCTGTCAGCGTTTGGGTATCTCGAATCTTCCTGGAACCTCATACTGTGTAGGAAGACCTCCATCTGGTTATTCTCCAGTCTCTCCCCTGGATCCCATTGTCATTGTGGTGGACATTCCAGCCCTCCCCACTGAACCCATCATTATTGATGTTCTCATGCCCCATGTGGATTTCACCCCTCCCCATCTCGAAACTGTGTGCACGTTGACATACAGAGGAGAACCTGCCCAGAGAGCTTCAAGTACCCGCCCTTATTACCTTTTCCCCATTTACAGGCTGCAGATGCCTCCCCTAATGATGACCATCCCATCTGCAGCCCAGTACTGAATCAGACAATTCCATTGGCACTGACAGTAAGACAATGAATACACCCTACGCATCAAACTATGCCTTATCCCAGTTGAGCACACAGGCCTTGCCCTTCCCTGGAGTAGGACTACAACATGCGTGCCAAGCATAGTCCAGTAGCATGGCCTGCAAAGCCCCAGGACTGCCTTTAATCTCACATCTTGATTACAAGATGTGCAAATCCCCAGGACTGCCTTTAATCTCTCACCCTGACTATGAGGTCCACAAATCCCCAGGACTGCCTTTAATCTCTCACCCTGACTATGAGGTCCACAAATCCCCAGCACTGCCTTTAATCTTTCACTCCAACCTCTTGGCCCGAGACCAGGGACTATGACTGTCTTTCAATTAGCTCTCCGATTCCTTCATGACTGATCATAACACACTCTCCTTTCTCCCCCACCACACCTCCATGAGTATCTGTGCAACCCATCCCTCTTGTGCCTCTCTAACAGAAACCCCCTCCTCTTCCAGAGTCTGCATGCAGCCCCTTCCACTTATACAGTTGAATTCCCATCCACCCCCTTCTGTGACTGCATTTTAGTCTTTCATGTTGGACTCCAGCTTCCCCACCCTAGGTCCCTCCTCTGCCTGCCATTGTCCACCCCCTCAAATGCCACCATACCACATTGTCCCTCATGTCTGTCATCCTTCCCCACCCCTCCAACCCCACTGTACCCCATTTTCCCTCATGCCTCTGTCATCCTTCCCCCCAACTCCCCCACCCCAACCAGTCACAATGCTGGTCTCTGTTTCAGGGTGCAGCCCTGCAGCACACACTGAGTGCTGTCCTCCTGGAGTATGGAGGCACCCACCATGAACAGGCCAACCCTACACCCTCACCAGTGTGGCATAACACTGGCATTGCTGAGAAATCGGAGCAGTGCTGTTGTAGGCAGCCTTTGAATGTTGCACTCACCATGAAGTCACAAGCAGAGTGAAGGCAGACAGCTGCACACCACTTATATCCAGTTGTGATTTAGACCAGTCTAATTTTCCGCTGGCATTGCACGTAATTGGGATGGGGAACGTCATTCCAGCGAACAGCGTTTTTAATGAGTAATTTGGTAATGCACACAAATGGTGTTCCTGAAATAGATTAGCGAGAAACCTGACTCACCATCAGCCCACCATGAAAGTGGCGAGGGGAAAATTCCAAATTGATTTCCTCCTGGCGTGATTCCGACTTTGGGCCCTTCTTTGAATTTTCTGCTCCCCCTCGTCATGAAATCTACTGCTGGCAGGAGTGGAAAATTCTGCATTGTCTCTTCTAAGTTACACGCCATCCTGATTTGGATATTTTCACTGAGTCAATATCAGAGAATTCCCTGTTGTGTTGAGTATCTGCTTTAAATCTAATTTTTAGTTTTAGGAATTAAATTTTTAAATGTAAGGTATTTGAAACTCTGGACTTCAGAAGTTGCTAGATCACCCAAAGTATTTACACATCAAAGGTCCTTTCCTGTGTCAGGACTTACGATGTCAGGGTTGGAAAGGTTATTGCTATAAAATGGCAGATGGGCTCATTAGCTGGCAATTATAGACAATAAGTCTTAGGAGAATTGCCCTGACTTTGCTAAAAATATAAATTATTCATGTCGTTTCCAAGATCAAAGCTGTTCTAACAGCACCTTATAAACAATGGGTTTCTGGATGGAATTCGTAAATCTAGAAAAAGAGCTGTTACCTTCATTAGAGATATAAATTATTCATGTGGGTCATAGAATCAAAGGGTTATTTTGAAAGTAAAAGATACTTAGTTTACATTTCTGTTTGGAACATCCCAAAGTATGCCACGTTGCTATAGACATGCTATGCAGGGAGGTGCTCTTTTTGTTTGGACGTGAATGCATTGGAGAGGGTGCAGAAAAGATTCACGAGAATTGTTCTGGGGATGAGACACTTCAGTTACAGGGATAAATTGGTGAAGCTGGGCTGTTCTTAATAAAGAGAAGGTTGAGAGGAGACTTAATAGAAGTGCTCAAACTCAGGAGGGGTCTGGACAAAGTATAAAGGGAGAGCCTGTTGTCAGTGAGGAAGGGTCAAGAACTAGAGGACACCAATTTAAAGTGATTGGCAAAAGAACCAGAGGCGACATGAGAAAAACCTTTTTTATGCAGCAAATGGTTAGGATCTGGTATGCACTGCCTGAGAGTGTAGTGGATGCAGATTCAATTGTGGCTTTCAAAAGAGAATTGGATAATTATCTAAAGAGAAAAGGATTGCAGGGCTTATGGGGAAAAGGTAGGGGAGTGGAAATAGCTGAGTAGCTCTTGCAAAGAGCCAACACAGACATGATGGGCCAAATAGCCTCCTTCTGTGCTGTAACCATTCTATGATTCTAATTGGTATATGAGCAACACCAAACAGATGCTCAGGCTTCCAGTCTAAGCTGCTGGTCCGTTGCTAAAAGGGTTTCTCAGGATGATCAGCAACCACCAGTGTGGAAGTACAACCAGCACTTCTTAGATCCATCAAACCAGTGTTTCTGCTCTGCTTTCTCCTCAGCCATCATAGACTGGGGGCAATGAGGGCACTGCGGCTGCTTGCGGCACTTGAAGATGTCTCCGAAGTCAGGGGGCAGGATTTTTAAACACCTATGGGATCGAGGTCAGGAGCGGGCTCCTGGATGGCATGTTGGTCTTCCAATGCCTCTGGAATGTGCTGTAATTTTCAAAATGAGGGCGGGGAAGCTGCCAGCCCACTCGCCTCCAGTTAACTGTCTGTTTAGCTCATTGAAGATCTTGTTAACTGGGTGGAGAGGGCCAGAAGGCAATTTTAAAAGCAGCGAATGGGAAGAATAAGCAGTCTAGGGCACCTTAGTGCACAGCTGTCAGGACCATTGTTATTATGGCAGGGAGACAAAATGTGATGTTGCTGAATTAAACTGTTAAAAGAAAAAACGGTTATTCAAACGGAGGTTCTCAAGTGGTGGTACAAAGTTGCCATTGCGTGAGCAGAGTGGGTCAAGTACCTTCTGATTGACCATTTGGCCACTTATTTGCACCATGATGTGACTGGCCATCTGGCCTCCTGCCTGTTCCAATCTGCAAGGCAACAGCAAGCCCAGTCATGGTTGCCATCTGCCTTTGAGCATTGCGTTCTAGAGCCTGTTCCCACCTCCAGGCAGCGCCCAGTGTCACTAATTGGGTGCCAAGCTTGCCTCTGGTGATGCAGACAGGCCATTCGGCCCACATAGCTGTGTTGGTGTTTATGTTCTACAGGAACCTTTTCCCACTTTATCTAATCTCGCCTTATCAGCATATCCTTCTGATCCTTACTCCCTCATATATTCATCCAGCTTCCCCTTAAATACATCTGTGTCATGGATGCAAACAATAAACATGATGAATAACTTCACAAGAAAATAAAGTTTAATGGGGGAAAAAAACTCAAGGAATTGCCAAAGGAAAGGACATACATGAGAAAAGGCCTGAAATTCAAAACAAAGAGAAAACAAGAATGCAAAGCAGAGCAGGTCAACCAGCACCTGTAAATGGAAGTTGCACTTCAACAACACCATTCATGCCCTCAGACTGTCCCAAAGCACTTTACAGCCATTGAAGTATTTCTGAAGTGTAGTCACTACCGTAAGGTAGAGAAAGATGGGTTAATGCTTTGGGTTCTGGTGTGGCCACCACACCAGATTATCACTTCCCTTCTTAAGAGTGCTGTGTGTCTATGCTATTTTTCAGCTTTCACTTCAAGGAGCTACCTATTCTGAAGACAAGCAAAGAAATTAGTTAAGAATTTAGTTGAAATCAAACATGGAACATTGGAAATAACATCAGAAACAAATTCAAAACACTAAATGATTGGAGGACATGCAACTAAATGTGTTTAAAAATACAATTTCAAACTTTGGAAATGGTGTGTCATTTCTCTATTTTACTTTCTTTTTCCTGAGCTCTTATATGTTTTAGTCGTAGCGCTCATGGTCTTTCTCTCTTGTTCTGCTCGGAGAGCTGCTTCCATTGTTGCAATTTCTTTTTGCTTCAATTCTTCCTCAATAAGTTTATTTCTGTACGTCTCTCTAAGTTGATAGATGTTGGCCCGAGCTTCATCTAAGGCTGCCTGCAGTGTATAAAAACAAGGGATTGTGGCATATTCATACACACACATACAACATCAAATTGGGGATGCAGGTAATAGAGGAAAACTGTGAAAAAATACAGGGAGATATTAATAAACTTGAAGAATGAGTGTGTAATTGGCAAATTGATTTCAGTATGGTTAAGTGTGAGGTGGTACATATTGGTAGAAAGAATAAGAAAACTACATGTTCCATGAAAATTAAGTGTCTGATTGAGATAGAAGAGCAGAGGGATCTGGGGGTTCAGATACATTAAAAGCGCTAAAAGCAGCAATGGCTAGCAGTAGCATATTGGTTATGTTACTGGACTAGAAATACAGATCTGGACTAATAATCGGGAGGTCTGAATTCAAATCCCACTATGGTATTTGGAGGACAGTTTAGAATCAACCACATTGCTGTGTGTCTGGGGTCACATATAGGTTGGACGTGGTACGGATGGCAGATTTCCTTCTTTAAAGGGTAGTAATGAACCATTTGCATTTTTACAACCATCTGGTAGTTTCATGATCACCATTTCTGATACTCTTTATTCAAGATTTATTTACTTTGCTGAATTTAAATTCTCCAAATGCCATTGTGGGATTTGAATTCTGGGCCGTGACTGGTTACAAGAAATTAAGCCCAGCTGGTCTTAAATATTTCAAATGAGAACAGGAGGAATTCCTGAGGTGTTAAGGAAATACAACAGTGTATTTTGTGACGAATTGGGAAAGCTAAAAGGCTTGTAAGCAATAATATATATAGATTTGGAGGCGATACCCTGTTTCTTTAAGGCCAGACCTGTGCCGTATGCCCTAAAGGAGAAGGTGGATGCATAATTGTGCCGTTTAGAGAACCTAGGCATCATCCAGCCAGTCCAATTTCTGGGAATGGGCAGTGCCCCATAGTCCCTGTGATGAGACCTGATCAAATTATTCGCATTTGTGGGGACTACAAATTGACCGTGAACAAGGCAGTTAAACTAGATAAATATCCTACCCTGAGGATAGACGACTTGTACGCAAAGCTAACTGGAGGAAAATCCAATACCCAGCTGGACATGAGCAATGCATACCAACAGCTAGAGCTGGACAGCACGTCTAGAGGGTATGTAACCATCAACACCCACACAAGGGCCTGTATCGATATACGTGCCTGCTCTTTGAAGTATCATCTGCATATGCAATCTTCCAAAGGACCGTGGAAAGTCCATTGTAAGGACTTCTCTGAGTACTAGTTTACCTAGATGATGTCCTAATCACAGGGTCAATGGAAGCTGAACATTTGGCCAACCTAGAAGAAGTTTTAAGAAGATTTTTGGAAGCGATTAAAGAAAGAGAAATGTACATTCCAAGCACCAGAAGTCATTACCTGGGTCACTGAGTAGATGTTATGGGGTTGCATGCAGTAGAGGAGAAAGTTAGGGCAATCAAAGAGGCATCCTCTCCTTCTAGTGTCACTGAACTCAAGTCTTTTTTGTGCATGATTAATTATTATAGTCGCTTCTTGCCAAACTTGTCAACAGTGTTAGTGCCTTGACACTTATTATTGAAAAAGAATCCTCATTTGTCAATTAATTTGCAACAAGAAGAAGCCTCTGTAAAAGCTAAGAAGCTATTACATTCATCATGTCTACTGGTACATTATGACCCATCAAAAGATTTAATATTAACCTGTGATGCGTCGCCTTACGGTTTGGAAGCAGTGTTGTCACAGGATGGAAGATGGTTCCAAAAGGCCAATCGGCCATGTCCCTAGATACCTCTCTGCAGCTGAGAAGGGTTATTCACAACTTGAAAAGGAAGGTTTATCAGTGATATTTGGAGTGAAGAAATTCCACCAGTATCTGCATGGATGACATTTCATCTGTCGGACCATAAACCATCAATGGGTTTATTCAGTGAGGATAAAGCCATTCCACCAATAGCCACAGGAAGAATTCAATGTTGGGCTTTGATATTATCTGTGTGTGAGTACACCTTTATGCACAGTCTTGGCATACATATTGCAAATGCGGATGCACTTAGTCATCTCCTGTTACTAGATAGCATTATACCTGCTCCAGTGCCACAAGAAATTGTGCTTGTGCTAAATTTCTTGCTCAACTCTTCACTGGTCTGTGTGAAGCAAATAAAGAATTGGACAAACAGGGATCCAATTTTGTCAAAAGTCCGAGACCTTGCATTGCAAGGGTGGTTGAATTCACCAGTGTCTAAAGAGATAACACTATTCCATGTCTGTAAAACAGAGTTAAGTTGTCAAGATGGAATCATGTTGTGGGGATCAAGAGTCATTGCCCCTTCTCAAGGAAGAGAACCACTCTTTACAGAGCTCCACAGTGCGCAACCAGGCGTATTGAAGATGAAGATGCTTGCGCGAAGCTATGTCTGGTGGCCAGACATAGCCAGTGACATTGAAAGTATGGTCAAGCACTGTCCCAGTGTCAGCAACAGCAGAAGTTGCCCATTTCAGCTCAGCTGCATCCATGAGAGTGACCTGGTCGACTCTGGTTTAGATTACATATTGATCATGTAGGTCCATTTTTAGGTACCATGTTTTATTGATTGTCAGTGCGCATTCTAAGTGGATGGATGTGTGTGAAGTTAGATCACCGATATTGAGTGCAACTATTGAAAAGCTGCACCAATGTTTTAGTATGTATGGCCTACTGGAAGCCATTGGGCGGAATTGTCCCAGATTTGCATTAAGTGCAGTAGCACGCAGGTAAAATGACATTTTACCCACCGGCCGTGGTGTAGGTTTTCATGCCTTAACGTCCCAAACCTGCCACATTATTTATGCACCCCCGGGAAACACACCGTTTCCATGGCAGGTGGACTTTCATTCGCCCGCCTGCCATCACCCACCGCCATATTTAAAGGGCGCCATATTTAAAGTACAGCCACAAGCACACATCTCAGTGCATCCAGACCACCAGTGCTGCAAGGAAGACATGGCCCTGAAGCTGAAGAAGAAAGCAGCTCCCAGGTTCAGTGACGTGTCCCTCGAGTGCCTTTTGGATGCCTTGGATGCCAGGATGTCCTCTATCCCTGTTCTGGCCGCAGGGTGGGCAGCAACAGCGCTAACTTGGCTTGGGAGGTGCTGGCAGCTGTGGTCAGCGCCAATGCCCTTCAAAAGAGGACAGCCACCCAGTGTCGCAAGAGGATGAATGATCTCCTCCTTTCCGCCAGGGTAAGTCACCCTTCTCATCACTCTCAACTCACACATTCACAAACCCATCACACATCTACAGGGCCCTCACTCGCTGCCAGTTCAAGGGACATCATCATTCACTCTCTCACACTCACCGTCATTGTCCCCATCCCGTCCATGGGACCATTCACCACTCACACAGGATTGGCATACTTATCATCTGGTCTGGCAGGCGTCCTGCTTACACTTTCTTCATCTCTATTCATGAAGGATAAGCTGGCACACACAAGAGTGGGAGGTTGCAGACTGGTGGTGGAATGTGCGAAATCAAGGCCCTCACGGACTTTGAAAACAGAGCCATCCAGCTGGCCGGCGAGGATCTGGATTGGTCCTGTGCTGGCGGAGAGGTCGGCGATGCTCTACCAAGTGAGGGTCCAGCGGTGCAACATCCATTGGACAACCATGTTGTGAGTAATGTGTCCTGTTTCACAGGCCACTGCCATGCATTAATTATCTCTCCTTGCTTTCGCAGGCACTGCTACCAATCAGCCGACAGAGTCCACGACGCAGTGTTCTTGTCACTCAGATGTGAAACCTTTCTGCACAAGATAAAGGCAGGTGTCTCAGTCCGGTGCATCTTCCCTGTGCTCTGTGCAGCCTTCAGACCAAAGTGATGGTCCAGCCCCACACTCCCTGGAAACATTACTGACGCCTGTGCCTTGGTGGTGCTTATCATTGCTGCCAGAATATAGTGGGCAGGTGCCACAGAGTTCTCTTATTCTCTTGGTGTGCTCTCAGCACCTTTAAAGAGGGGTTGGCCCCCATCTCTTCAGCATCTGTGACCACTGATGCTGTGCTCCTGAAGGGCTTGGGTGCTGAAGGTGGACAAAGGGTCAGATGCTTTTAAAGTTTCATGGCTGCATCTCTATGATATGACCCTGATCATAGAGTGCAAGCGATCTTCCCTTGGACAGACAGGAGTCAGATTGACCTTGAATAGACATGCCTGATGTCTCTGTTGAATTGTCTAACCCTGACCTGCCACTTTCTAATGATGCACCTGTTGCTGTAGTTCCTGATCATGTTGATCCAGTGGGAGAACCTCAAGTGGTATAGCTATGCCACTCTAACCGAATTAGAAAATCAACTCAGAGACTTAATCTTTAATCACTTGACCAGTGTATATATGTATATTTTGTGGATTAAAATATTCTTTGTAAATAGAAATTGTAAAGAAAAAGCTAAAGGGGAAGGAAATGTAGTGATTGAAGGTATAACCTTTCCTACTGCCTATTAGGGGGTCACAAGATTGTTCTTCACGAATGAGCCCGAAGCACAGGGAATCTGGGGAGCAGAAGTTTTTTAGTCGTGGACCTGGTTCAAGCATGTCCGCAGAGCTTGATAATGCTGCAATAAAGTTATCTGTTTCAAATAGAAACCTGCTCATTACATCAAGTCATTACAGGCTGGAGCTCTTTTCTTGAGAAAGAAGACTGAAGGGCTGACCCGATGGCACTCGTCAAGGTATATGAAAGAGCTTGATAGGGTGGATACAGAGAAAGTGATTCTACTTGCGGAGGGTACCAGATCCAGGGGCTAAATATAAGATAGTCACTAATAAATCAAATGGGAAATTCAAGAGAATCTTCTTTGCCTAGAAAATTGTGAGAATGTGGAACTTGCTAACATAAGGAGCTGTTGAACCAACTAGCATAGATGCATTGAAGAGGGAACTATATAGGCCCATGAGGAAGTAAGGAATGGAAAGTTATGTTGATAGGGTTAGATAAAGAAGGGTAGGAGAAGCCTTGTGTAAGCAGAAACACAGGCATGGACTTGCTGGGAACAACGTCCTGCAGTCAGCATCGCGGTGAAGCAGTCTGGGAAGAGCGTCCTGCAGTCAGCATCACAGTGAAGCAGTCTGGGCAGAGTGTCTTGCAGTCAGCATTGCTGTGAAGCAGTCTGGGAGGAGTGTCCTGCAGTCAGCATCGCTGTGAAGCAGTCTGGGAAGAGTGTCCTGCAGTCGGCATTGCTGTGAAGCAGTCTGTGAAGAGTGTCCTGCAGTTAGTTCTTGTTGAAAATAACAAGAGTGACATCCCAAGACAGTGCAAGGGAGCGGCAGAGAGATCAGAACCAGTGTGAGTGTGGGGAAGCTCCAAAAAGTGACGTCAGCACAAAGGTGAGAGCTGATTGGTGAGTAGTGGGTAAGTTTTTTTCTCCAGTTTAAAATAGATTAAGCTAAAGAAAGGTAAGGGTTCTAGTTTTTATTTAAAGTAAATAAATAATTTAATGTTTTTTTTACTGTATTTAACTTAAAGTAAGAGTTTTTTTCCAACTAGAGGCATGGCAGGGTAGCTTAGTCCCGTGTTATGTACCACCTGCAACATGTGGGAAGTGCTTGATGCTCCTTGCGCTCTGCCCATGTGTGCAGGAAGTGCCACCAGCTGCATTTACTCGAGCTCCGAGTTTCGGAGCTTGAGCGGCAGCTGGAGGAACTGAGATGCATCTGCAAGGCTGAGTGTTTAGTGGTTAGCATGTTTTTAAACGCGGTCACCCCACAGCTTACGGAAGTGCAGACAGAGACGGAATGGGTGACCATCAGTCAGAAGAAAGGTATCAGGCAGGCAGTCAGGAAATCCCCAGGGTGCATCTCGCTCGAGAGCTGTTTTTCTGTGTAGGAAAATGGTGAGAGTGATGGTTCTTCTGGGGAGTGCAGCGACGCTCATGGCACTGTGAGTGGCTCAGCTGCACGGGGAGGGAGGAAAAAGAGTGCAAGAGCAATAGTGGTAGGGGACTCGATAGTGAGGAGTGCAAACAGACCCTTCTGCAGCCATAGATGTGACTCCAGGATGGTGTGTTGCCTCCCTGGTGCTAGGGTCAAGGATGTTGTGCAGGGCATTCTAAAGGGGGAGGGAAAACAGACAAAGATCGTGGTACATATTGATACCAACGACATAGGTAGAAAGAGGGATGAGGTCCTGCAAGCAGAATTTAGGGAGCTAGGAAACGGATTAAAAAACAGGACCTCAAAGGTAGTGATCTCTGGATTACTTCCGGTGTCACGCGCATGTGAGTATAGAAATAAGAGGTTAATCCAGATGAATGCATGGCTGGAGAGATGGTGCAGGAGGGAGGGCTTTAGATTTCTGGGACACTGGGGCCATTTCTGGGGGCGGTGGGACCTGAACCGGAATGGGACCAACATTCTTGTGGGGAGGTTTGCTGGTGCTGTTGGGGAGGGTTTAAACTAACTTGGCAGGGGGATGGGATCCTGAGAGGAGGTTCAGCAGGGGGAGATGCACAGTCAAAATTAGAAGCGAGAGCAAGTGAGTCTGGAAGGCATAGAAATTATAGACCAGTTAAGGCAGAAGGGAGTTTGGCAAGGTTGGATGGTATTTATTTTAATGCAAGGAGTCTGACGAATAAAGCAGATGAGTTGAGGGCACAAATTAAAACATGCAAGTATGATGTCATTGCTGTCACACAGGCATGGTTGAGAGAGGGGCAGGATTGGCAACTCAATATTCCAGGATATAGCGTCTTCAGGTGAGACAGGGAAGGAGGTAAAGGAGGAGGGGGTATCGCAATATTGATCAAGGAATCAATTACAACAGTAAGGAGGGATGACATCTTAGAAGGCTCCTCAAATGAAGCCATATGGGTAGAACTGAAAAACAAAAAAGGAGCAATCACATTGCTGGGAGTGTACTATAGGCCCCCAAACAATCAGAGAGAAATAGAAGAGCAGATACGTAGGCAAATTTCAGAGAAGTGTAAAAATAATAGGGTAATAATAGTGGGGGGTTTCAACTTCCCCAACATTAACTGGGTTAGTCATGGCGTGACAGGTTTAGAGGGAGCGGAATTCTTAAAATGCCTCCAGGAGAGCTTATTAAGCCAGTATGTAGAATGTCCTACAAGAGAAGGGGTGGTCCTGGACTTAATTTTAGGGAATGAAGCCGGGCACGTGGTAGAAGTATCAGAGGGGGAGCATTTTGCAGTGATCATAACTCTGTTAGAATCAAGGTTGTTATGGAAAAGGACAAGGATGGGCCAGAAATCAGAGTTCTAAATTGGGGGAAGGCTGATTTTAATAAGATACAGATATGATTTGGCCAGAGTGGACTGGGAGCAGCTACTTTTAGGTAAATTTGCATCAGGGCAGTGGGACTCATTCAAGAAGGAAATAGGGAGAGTACAGGGCCAATATATTCCAGTAAAGACAAAGGGTGGGACCAACAAATCCTGGATGTCGAGGGATATTCAGGATTGGATAAAGAGAAAAAGGGAGGCTTATGGCAGATACTGAGGGCTCAAAATAGCGGAAGTCCTAAAGGAGTATAGAATGCGTAGTGGGGAACTTAAAAAAGAAATTAGGAGAGCAAAAAGGGGCATGTAAAAACATTGGAAGGTAAAATAAAGGAAAATCCAAAGTTATTTTACAAGTACATTAAGAGTAAGAGGATAGCTAGGGAAAGAGTAGGGCCCATTAAGGACCATAGTGGTAATTTATGTGTGGAGCTGGAAGACGTAGGTAGGGTTCTAAATGAATACTTTGTGTCAGTGTTCACAAGTGAGAGGGACGATGTGGGTATGGAAATCAGGCAGAAGGACTGTGATATAATTTTTAAAATTAGCATAGAAAGGGAGGAGGTTCTAAGTGGTCTGGCAGGCTTAAAAGTAGATAAATCTCCAGGCCCGGATGAAACGTATCCCAGGCTGTTGAGTGAAGCAAGGGAGGAGATAGCGGGGGCACTGGCAATAATTTTCTATACCTCTCTGCCAAGGAACTAGAGGACAGCCAATGTGGTACCGTTATTCAAGAAGGGAGGAAGCGATAAACCAGGGAACTACAGGCCAGTCGGTCTAACCTCAGTGGTAGGGAAATTATTGGAAGCAATTCTGAGGGTCAGAATTAATCTACACTTGGAGAGGTAGGGATTAATCAAGAACAATCAGCATGGTTTTATTAAGGGGAGGTCATGTCTAGCCAATTTGATTGAATTTTTCGAAGAGGTGACCAGGTGTGTAGATGAGGGCAATGCATTTGACGTAGTCTACCTGGACTTCAGCAAGGCTTTTGATAAGGTCCCGCATGGGAGAGTGATAATGAAGGTAAGAGCCCATGGGATTCAAGGCAATTTGGCAAATTGGATCCAGAATTGGCTGAGTGACAGGAAGCAGAGGGTGATGGTCGAGGGGTGTTTTTGTGACTGGATGCCTGTGTCCAGTGGGGTTCCACAGGGATTGGTGTTGGGTCCCTTGCTGTTTGTGGTACATATAAATGATTTAGACTTGAATATAGGAGGGCTGATCAGTAAGTTCGCGGATGACATGAAAATTGGCGGGGTGGTAAATAGTGAGGAGGATAGCCTTAGATTACAGGAGGATATAGACGAGCTGGTCAGGTGGGCTGATCAGTGGCAAATGGAATTTAATCTGGATAAGTGTTAGGTGATGCATTTGGGCAGGACAAACAAGGCACAGGAATACACGATGAATGGTAGGACCCTGGGAAGTACCGAGGATCAGAGGGACCTTGGTGTGCATGTCCACCGGTCTCTTAAAGTAGCGGGACAGGTAGATAAGGTGGTTAAGAAGGCTTATGGGATATTTGCCTTTATTAGACGAGGCATAGAATATAAGAGCAGGGAGGTTATGCTGGAACTGTATAAAACACTGGTTAGGCCGCCGCTAGAGTATTGTGTGCAGCTCTGGAATCCGCATTATAGGAAGGATGTGATTGCACTGGAAAGCGTGCAGAGGAGATTTACCAGGATGCTGCCTGGGCTGGAGAGTTTTAGCTATGAGGAGAGATTGGATAGACTGGGGTTATTTTTCCTGCAGCAGAGGAGATTGAGGGGGTACATGATTGAGGTGTATAAAATTATGAGGGGCATAGATAGGGTAGACAGGAAGGAACTTTTCTCCTTGGTGGAGGGATCAATAACCAGGGGGCATAGATTTAAGATAAGGGGCACAAGGTTTAGAGAGGATGTGAGGAAGAATTTTTTCACTCAGAGGGTGGTGGGAATCTGGAACTCACTGCCTGAAAGGGTGATAGAGGCAGAAACCCTCATAACATTTAAGAAGTATTTGGATGTGCACTTGTGATGCCATGACATACAAGGCTATGGGCCTAGTGGTGGAAACTGGGATTAGAATAGTTAGGTACTTGTTTGACCGGCGCAGACTTGATGGGCCGAAGGGCCTTTTTCTGTGCTGTAGACCTCTATGGCTCTATGATTGTTGGGTTTTTTCTGAGCTGTAAACACAATGCGATATGGAAGTAAAATGTTAGTTCTGAGTACATTGCTGATCAGTTAACTTGTTTAGACATGAATGCATTCCTGGGACTGTTGAGTAAATAACTTGCTAAGTGATTGTAGGCATCTTTATAAAATGTTACAAAAAGGATACAGAATCACTGGAGAAAGACTTAAAAGGATGATGTGAGAACTGAGAGATTATGACTATGAGGAAAGACTGAACAGGTTGGGTCTCTTTTCTCTAGAAAAGAGAGGGATGATCTAACAGAGATCTTTCACATTATGAAGAGGTTTGCTCCGGCACAAGTAGAGAAGATGCTTCCACTTGTGAGAGGGTCTAAAACTAGGATATTATAGCCACAAATAAATCTAATAAGAAATTCAGGAGAAATGTGTTTAACCAGAGAGTGGTTAAAACATGGAATTTGCTACCACATAGTGTGGTTGAGACAAATAACATGGATATATTTAAAGGGCAGCTAGATAAGTATGCAAGGAGAAAGAAATAGAAGGATAAGCTGATATAGTTAGATGAAGTAGGGTGGAAGGAGGCTTGTGTGGTGCTTAATTCTGTTGGGCGGAATGGCTTGTTTTGTGCTGTACATCCCATGTAAAATGTTGCCTAAGTTGTATCAGTTTTTATACCTCTGTCTCTAAAAAAAAATCAGAGGATTGATGGGTCCTATTTCCAAAATCGATTGGGACAGTGGAGAAACAAGGTAAACATTTGCACCTGCAATTTCCTTAGTGCTTCATCTGCTCCACCAATGTTACACCAGTGGAAGTTTGGCAGAAAACCTGTTTACACTGGAGTTATGATGTGGTAGAAGAGAAGCTCTGAGGAAATTTTTACCACTGATGTTATTTTTATAGCAAAACTTTGAGACCGAATTTATCAAATAAAAGTAAAATTAAAGAATAAAAATGGAGCCTGGGAATGGGAAAAAAATGAGGAACAAAGGAAAGAAGCTGGAATTTTCTGGTCTCGCCAGTGGTGGGAATCGTCACGGGAAGAACTAGAAAATTTGGAGAGCAGCCAAAAGTCTGTTGACTTTGATAGGAATTTCTGGTCCCGTCATTTCGCCCAGAGAAAGAACTTGCATTTATTTGGCACTTTTCATTACCTCAGGACATCCCAAAGTGCTTTACAGTGAATGAAGTACTTTTGAAGAGTAGTCACTGTTGTAATGTAGGAAAAGTGGTAGCAAGTTTATACATAGTATGGTCCCACAAATGGCAATGAAGTAGATAACCAATAACTTGTTTCACTTATGTTAGTCAAGGGATAAATATTCATCAAGACACCAGGAAGAATTTCCTTTACTTTCCTGGAAGTAGTGATGTGAGATCTTGTACAATCACCTGAGAGGGCAGACAAAGCCTCATCAAAAGCATGGCACCTTCAACAGTGCAGCATTTCCTCAGTATTATACTGTGGTTGTCAGCCTAAATTTTGTGCTTAAACTATTTCTGAAAGGGACTGAAATTTATTTGGAGCATGTGCTGCAACAAGACATGCATCTTCCAGTTTATCAAAGAAGCTCTGTAAGGAATATTTCTGGGAACAAATTAACTCACCTGCAGATGCTCATACATTTGCAGCTGTTGTGTCTTCAGCTGATGGCGAGCCTGCCTTTCTCTCTCTCGCTGTTTGAGAACCACCTCTCGCCTTTGGCGGAACTTACGAATTTCTTCTGCCTTGCTCTTCCCCTGTTCTTCATAAATACTTCCACCGATGAGAATGGGTACAGGTCGAGTAGTCCTGTTGAGAGATAACCAGCTTAAGCTAGCACCATTCTGAGCATTAACTACTTGAATTCTTATTTATCACAGAATCACAGAATTTATGGACTGAAAAACGTCCTGCTTGGACACACTGGAAAAAAAGTTTGTTTGTGTAGTGTCGCTTCCAGCAGTTTTAAACATACTATGTTGATTCCCAGCGCTGGGGTTGGCTGGGTGGGGGGGGGGGGGGGGGGTGGGGGGGGGTGTGTGTGTGTGTGTGTGGGGTGGGGGGGGGGGGGGGCGCACACAGTACCACCAGCTGCTACCTGCACAGGTTTCCTCAACGGTAACAATGCCACATGGAGCACACAGTATCAGCTGGTGATACCGTCTGTCCCTGGGAAATGGACGCTATTACCCAACCAAATTTTTGCCCCACTGATTTATTTTTAAAGCACTTGCCCAAGTAGAACCATAAAATCATGCTGCATGGAAGAAGGCTATTCGACCCAGTGTGCCTGTGCCAGCTCTTTGAAAGAGCGATCCAATTATTTCCACTCCTCTATTTAACAATTACTACTACCACTACAACAGCTTGCATCTATAGAGCGCCTTAAACGTAGTAAAACAACCCATGGCACTACATAGGACTTTAATTAGACAAAATAGATACTAATATAATTAAAGATGGTGGCCAAAAGTTTGGTCAAAGAAGTAGGTTTTAAGGAGTATCTTAAAGAAAAAGAGAGTTGAAGAGGCTGAGAAGTTTATGAAGAGAATTTTGGAGCTTATGACCTAGATAGCTGAAGGCACTGCTGCCAATGTACAGTGATAAAAATCTGGGATACTCAAAGGCCAGGATTATAGAGCACTGAGTTCTCCTTCCTTGTTGCCCTGCAAATTTTTCCCATTCAAGTATTTATTCAATTCCTGTTGAAAGCTCCTAATAAAACTGCTTTCATTATTACCCTTTCAGGCAATGCATTCTAGATCCTTAACTTGTTCTGTAAGTAAAAAAAAATCTCATTTCCCTTCAAGTTCTTTTGCAATTACCTTAAATCTATGTCCCTAGGTTATTGACCCTTCTTCCAGTGGAAACAGTTTTCCTCTTGTTTGCTAAATCAGCAACACAGCTGCAGTGTCTCTGCAGGATAAAAACATGCGGCTTAATTTTTGGATCTGGCGGAGGTGAACAGGCATTGAAAATACTGGCGCCGACTAGCATGCCAGTTTCCCAACACTGAAAAAGGCATTAGCCAGTTTCAGCAGAACAACCCCCGGGTTGGCTCTGCAATTCTGCCCGATCTATTACGAAGACCAAAACAGATGGTTGAGGAGCTCAGTGAGAGATGGTTAAGGGGTTTGTTAGGATTTTCTTGGGCAGTGCAAGGGGATATTAACCTCCTTCCTGGCATCACAGTGGCTTGAGAAGGGGCGAGGCTGCCAAGCAAAATTGGCAGGGGGGGGCACCTGTCCACAAGGAAGGCTGCAGCTGGCAACATGGGCATGACTGTCAGAATTTTGGCCCAGTAGTGGTGAGGAGCAATACCCTGCACACGAAGGGCAGACCCCAGGCGTCAGGAAGGCAGGAGAGAGGGATGTCAAACAGGAAGGACATGGAGGCCAAATGCTCAGCATGGGATCTACCTGCTAAGATGGAACTACCTGGAGATGATTGAGAACAGTGGCACAGGAGACAGTGACTCTCCAGGCAGATAATCACGGATATCTGTGCCCTTGTCGTGGAAGACCTCACACCTCACAGCACTGGTTGCTAAACTCTGCCAGTAGCTGTCAAAGTAAGTGTGGCCTTGAACTCTGCCTCCTTTCAAGGATCTGCTGCCAACCTTGATGGCATCTCTTAAACGACTGCATGCCACTGTATCTCACAGCTCATTAAAGCCCTATTTTTCAGAGCTGGACAGTATATTCAATTCCAGACAAATGAGGGCCTTGCATGCACAGAGGGCAGGGGTTTCACTGCCATCGTTGGATTCTCCCAGGTTCAGGGCATCTCGATTGAACCTGTGTGGCTCTTAAAGCACCCAGTGACTGGTCATTTAGATTCACCAACAGGAAGGGCTTCCACTCTCTCAATGTTATGCTCCTCTGTGACCAGAGCAAGAACTTCCTCCATGTGTGCACCTGCTTTCCTGGCAGCTGCCGTGACACAGAAAAGACTACTTCATCCTCCCACAGTCCAGGCTGCTGTAGCTCTTCACTCTACTTCCCAAACTCAGTGGATGGATTCTAGGGAACCAGGAATATCCCTTAAAGACATGGCCATTCACCCCTCTATATGAGCCCCAGACAGAGGCATGGAGGAAATACAAACAAAGCCATCTTCTCACTGGGACAACCACTGAGTAGGCTATTGGGATTCTGGAGATGTGGTTCCAGTGTCTGAACTGGTTGGGTGGCATCCAGCAATATACATCTACAAAGGTCTCGCTCATCATGGTGGTCTGCTGCGGTCTCCATAATAACATGGCTCTCCAGAGGCTGGCGGACCCTGACGGTGGTGAGGCCCTGGAAGGACAAAGTCCATCAGAGAAAAGGAGGAGCAGGATGTGGTAGAAGAGGCGGAGGTGGAAGATACAGAACTCCATAGTGAGGTGGCCGGGTTTAAAGGTCTTGTCAGCACGTCAGGGGTCATCTGATTCAGGCATGTTTCAACTGAGCTCCTCTGACCCAGGATGAATGGCACAGTATGGCACTAACTGGCCTGAATTTTCCCTGAATTTGGCACTAAGTGCAGTGGTGGGCCTGAAAAATGATGCTTTTCCCGCCGGCCACAAGGGCAGATTTTTGTGCCGTATTGTCCGCTTCCCGGCGCATCCGTCTCATTAATAATGCATGCATGGGAAACATGCCAGATCGTTGGTGGGCTGCCTCGGATTTTCCCGCCACGGCATCACCTGTGCTTCTGCAACCCAGCTGCCATATTTAAAGCGCACCAGAGCATAGCCTACTTCATGTCTACAAACCAGGAAGACGGCAGCCCCAAGTGTACTAACTCCTCACTGGAGCACCTTTTGGATGCTGTTGAGGCCTGCCATGATGTCCTCTAACCCCGTTCTGGCCACAGGAGGTCCACCAAAGTCACCAATTTGACCTGGGAGGTGGTGGCAGTGGTGGTCAGAGATAATGGAGAAGAGAGGAGGTCAGCCATCCAGTGCAGGAAAAGGATAAATGATTTCATCCATTCCTCCAGGGTAAATCAACCACCTCATCACTCTCAACATACACTCCCAAACCTATCACATACTCACAGGGATCTCACACCTCAAGGGGCAACACACCTAACTCTCACACATACCCTCACATCTTCATCGGGCTCATATCCTCTTGGGCTTTTGTCCTCATCCAGTCCATGACTCTGCTCACCACAGAAACATTTCATGCATCCTTATTATCTGCCTTGGCATGCGTCCTGCTCACACACTCTCCACCTGTTTTCATGCAGGAGAAGCTGGCTTACAACAGCAGGGAAAGGGCCCAGACTGGGGGTGGAATGGCCGATATTAGGTTCCTCACTCACTTTGAGGAGTGTGCCATAACGATGGCTGGTGAGGACGTGGACTGTTCCTGCGGCAGCGAACACCCACGTGAGGATCCTGCACCAGATCATCCTTCTCTCAACACAACTGTGAGTGCTCTCTCCCCTGCTTTTGACTCTGCTGCCATGCACTAATTATCTCTAACTTGGCTCACAGGGAGCTCTGATAAGTGACTGACATCCTCAGCCAGCCAGTCCCTCAGCTCCATCCAGGTCCTCACCTCCAGCCAAGAAGACACCTCCTCCATTGAAGAGCTGCAAATAAGCAACCTGGAAGACCTGCCACAGTGCTTACTCACACCCTCCGCGACTGCAGAGACACATACCTTAGTGGGACCTAGGTGTAGAGCGGGCTTGGGTTTACAATCTGGTGGTCATTGCATGGACACATGTCAGCAGCAGGAGGACGCTGGTTCGGCTGAGCTCCTCGGCACTTGGAGGACTACTAGGGAAGAGGCATCTGTGAGGTCCGAGTCAGATGATGGACCTCTGGATCCAGTTTTCCAACTCGTCCTGGAGAGTCAGCAGAAGGCGGGGGAAAATCACGCAGGGCTGTTGGAAGCCCTCAACCGAGTGGCACGCGAGTTAGAGGAGTGCATCTGCCTGCTCTCTGATGAAGTAGTGCTCACGTGAGTGTGCATGGAGGTCTCCATGGGAAGGATGGCAGACGCCATGGAGACCCTGGTCCAGCAGAGCGCAGAGATGCACGCAGACCTGCACTCCATAGCGATTGCCACAGATGAGTTCCTACAGTGGCAACATGAGAGGGAAATGGGGCACATCGATGTCCCTCCAGGAGCATCTTCTCCTCAAGGAGTCGGGCAGGGGCCCTTGGGCACCCAAAGGGAGGAGGAGCAGCAGCTGGACACCCCTGGGTCATCTACTCAGGAATCTCAGAGGCTGTCAGCTCCCTCTGAATCCCCCTTGCATGTTGTCATGGCAGTGGATTACAACCCCAAATTAAATACGGGCATACTGAACTTTTTAAGGAAGAGATGTGTTCTTTTAAAAAGAGACATAATGCAAAGACACGGAGCAAAAGATGGCTAAGAATGTAAAGTAACCACCTTCTGGAAAATTCCTATTTGGATTATACTTGACTGACTAGTCCAGAGAAAACATGGAATGTCGCACCTAAAAAAGGTGTCAAAGCCTACTTCAGACAGAGATACTTGAAAGGAAGAGATGAAATGCAAAAGACTGAGCTTTAATCTGCTGTGGTTGCAGAGACAATGGAGAATAATTGCCACATCTCAGCAGAAAGCATCTCCTGTTGAGTTATATCTCAGAATGTGGAAATGATCTGAGTTGAAAGAAAACGGACTCTGGGCAAAAGACATGTTTGCTTTTCCCTTCCAGGAATACACAAGGAAATGGGTTAAAAGGCAAGCTGCCAACCTGATCTGTGTGTGTTGTGAGAGGCACAGCAGCAGAATATCAACTAGGCATCCCTGCAGCTTGCAGGAAAAAAGCTTTCTCTCTCTCTCTCTCTTTGTTGTTGGAGACAAGGCAACAAAGCCACAAGCAAAAAGGAAGTAGTACAGCTTCTTCAGCCAACCTGCAGAACCAAGAGTCTTCAAACCAACTGCTAAACTGCCAAAGTCAGTTCTACTGGAATCACCCAACTTGATGGCCGTAAGGTTTTGCCATCTATGCCTCACAGACAAGCCAAAGACCGACTCATATATCTTTTAAAAAACTTTTATTTGGATTCAACTTCTCATTTCTGACCTGTGTGTGTATATGTGTTGTGGTTTTATTATTTTTTTTCTCAGGTTTTTAGTAACTGATAAACTTACTCTTACTTTGACTCAAGAAAGCCTGGTTAAATTGGCTCCTTCTAAAACATGAATACATTTGGACTGGGAAAAGGTATCCACAGGGGTAGGGATCCCTTTTAAATTAACCTTGTTGTGACTAACTGAGGGGGTTGAATAAAGAAGGGGAGCCAGCTCATTCCTCCCCACCCAGGAGCATAACAAAATCGGGGTCCCATTCGAGAAGTTAACAAATTGGGGGACCTCGCCCGGGGACCGGTCGTAACACTGTGGCCCCTTCAACCTCATCCTCTGCCACCACAGAGGGAGCAGCTGGCTCACAAGAGGACAGCTAAAGCAAGCTGGGGCTCTCCAGGCCTTGGCTCTTCAGAGGATGTGTGCCAAAGTTATCAGAGGCAACAGGGTCAACCACTGCACAGGTTGTCTCCACCCATGCTGCAGATGTCAGGACAGCACTTAGAAGAAGTGGTAGGCCTAGAAAAGTCAATAAATTTTGATCACAAACATATTTATCACTTTATAATCTGAAAATATATTCACTTTCACTGAATAATGTGTAATGTTGTCTATCAGCTTCATTTACAGGCTTTGTGAGTCCTCCTCCTGTATCCTCCCCTCCACTGGCAGTTCAGCTGCACGCAGCCAGACCAGGAGTGAATCTGGAGGGAGAAGTGTGTGCGTGGGGGGCAGGGTCTTTCAGAGCCTCTTGCAAGTGCTCTCCCACACACATGGAGTCTTCATCCATCACACTTATCTCACTGTCCTGAGCATTTTCAATTCTGCCTGCTGGGGTTCTCATTCAGTTGTCCATCTGAGCTGCATCTTCGCCCACCCACTGATTGCACTCCCATGCAGCACATGTGCCCGTCCAACACAAGACTCCACTCACTTTCAATTTGTGAGAAATGGTCATAGTAAAGTTTCTGATAAGCACCCCTGTCCTTTCCCCTCCCCCAGTCACCCATGTCCTTTCCCCGTTACAGTGGACACCCCACCCCCAGCAGCACATTCCATCTCGCCATTGTTACCCGAAGCCCAAATCATTTTCCTTCAGGAATATCCAGGTGAATGTGCATGCTCCCTATCTTCAAGAAAATCTTACCCCCATTCATATTGACCTCCTCCTTTGCACCCCCAGGGTCTGTGTTTGTCTCAGTGTCTTCAACAAGCACCCTCACCGCCCCTTCTACTGTTACCGACGCACCCTCACCCTCCCACCCTACCGGCTCTCTCTGTCCCTTCTCACGCTCACCATTCCATCCTACCATGCCCACTCTGAGTTTGCTCCCCAGGAGGCTCACATTGACTCCACAGACCCCACCCTTGCATGTTCACATGGACATTCCACCCCTCGAATGTCTGCGATCTGATCGAGGCCCTAAAGGTAAGTCCCGACTTTTGAATGTCACGCTGGTCCAGACGTGTTCTGGACCGGCGTGTTTTCCCACCGGCGTAATGGTACATCGGGCGTGGGGGGACGATTCCAGTCGGGCCTTGCTTTGCATCCCATCAGCAGGATACATATTGGTTTCATGCCCGCCTCCAGTAGGATATGCGATCAGCCATGGTGGAAACGATTGAATGATCCTGCTATGATTTCACACTGGCGTGAAACTGATTTTTGATCCCCTCGCTGAACTCTCCCCACCCCCTCACCACCATGATGCCTGCTGCAAACGGGAGTGGAAAATCCCAGCCTTAGTTGTTATGCTAACACTTGCTTTGAAGATGCAGCCTGTAGTATGTAAACTCTTACCACCAAAGAAGCACGCACATCTTCCCAGAGGTTTAATCGTCACTGTTAACTAACTCCCTGGGACCGGAATTTCCCTCCAGGGACTGGGAAATATCTACTCAGTGCACTGCGTGGTATGGTGGCTTTTCGAGCTCAGTCACTTCTCTGTGACACCCACTTGTGGCCTTGGAGGAGGTGAAGGCAGCCTGCTCACTTGTCTCGGCGTGCAGCTGAGATGCACGTGAAGGCTGTCCTTGTCATGGAAGTGCCAGTGCGGACATCGCCAGAACTGCTTGCATACCTGCATCATTGCAAAGGCAGCCTCCATCACTGGACATCACTGCAAAGATGGTCCCCCTCTCAGAGGGGTCAAGGAGGCTAAAGATAATGATGGAGCCTCGTGATAGGCGGCACCCTAATCCTCTTCGGTAACTGCCTCATCTATTGCTGGTGTTTTGAATGGTTGCAGGGGAGTACCCGCTGGGCTGCAACTGACATCTCCTCCAAGCACCATATGCCATCAGCATCACGGATCAGTCAAAGCTCCATAATGTAGCATGCATCCTGTTGGACCTCTACTGACTGGATCCAACTTCTTTTTTAAAATTCATTTACGGGATTTGGGCTTCGCTGGCTAGGCCAGCATTTATTGCCCATCTCTAATTGACCTTAAGAAGGTGATGGTGAGCTGCTTTCTGAACTGTTGCAGTTCATGTGGTGTAGGTACACCAATAGTGCTGTTAGGGAGGGCGTTCCAGGACTTTGACACAGCGATAGTGAAGGAATGGCAGGTTGGTGCCATTGGTGCCAAGTCAGGTTGGTGAGTGGCTTGGAGGGGAACTTCCAGGTGGTGGTGTTCCCACGTATCTGCTAGCCTTGTCCTTCTAGTTTATAACGGTCTGTGGACCAGACCTCTGCTGACTGTGTCAGTTATTTCCATCCAGACCTGCTTAGTCTGGGTGGATGGCCTCCTCCTGCCACCTTCCAGGAAGAGGACCTCCCTCCTCTCCCTTAAGGCCTCCAGGAGAACCTTCAGGTCAGTATCAGAGAATCAAGGGGATGTATGTATTGCCCCAGGTTCCAGCCTGCTGGTTCTCTTGAGACATTCGTGAATTCCAATCTTCCCCACTCTTCCAGTCTAGCTGGAATGACAGTGAAAAGGCAGCCAGTGGTCTGTTTAAATTGGGCATACACTTGAGCATTCTGGCCTCTGTTTCTGCCCCCGCCAATTGGCTACTAAACCCATCTCCATGCTAATTAAGGGGATGCCCCTATGAAACTCAGGGCCATTGACTCGTTGTCCCTGGGGACAAGTTTGTGATCAGAAAACAGTTACAACTTCCGATTTTCACCCCAGATCAAATATACAGCCTTTAAACTCAACCGTGAGGATTTGCCAGTTCTACTTGGATGTTCAGCACTTGATACAGATCATCTGCTGTACGTGGTATAATTAGGCATGATATCACCAGATTTCTCTCCTGTGTTGTTTTCCGTAACCTACGGCTTATATTGTATTCCATTTCCAACACACCCACCCCACAACACCTGTCCCCTCAACATAATTTCATCATCTCATCATCTTGTGTTTAAGCTGGGAATGGTCACACTGGAGAAAAAAAAGTCTTTCAGCATTTTCAAGTGACTCCAAATAAATTATTCAACAAAACCCAAACCCTGTAACTTGAGGCACAGGCTTGTGTGCAGAAGAGGGAAGGTGAACACACTGTTTGAATTGGCAACATGCAGAGGGTGGTGAACAATGCTTGCTCTAAGTTACATGGCCATGCAGCAGTCCAGAACTAAGCATGCAGGGGACAAACAGGCCATGCTCAGCAAGGAGAAATTAGAGGGAACATTGGTTGGTGAATGTGTAGAACTGATAGGGGTGTTGAATGGCACTACTAAGTTCAGGAGGGAGTTTGGAAAATGAAAGATGAAGTATTACATATTGTTAGTAATTACAGATATGGCTACTTCTTGCTATTTCTGTAGTGGTGATGGGTTTTTACAGGGTGAGGGAGCGAGCCCCATGCTCAACTTTCCTCCTTTTCCAACCAAACTTGAGCCTAGCTTCAGGACATCGTGACGTAGAGACAACTGAGGCTGGCAGGACACGTATTTTGTTGCCTGGACAAACCCATCTCCAGAGTGGCAGTAGAAAGGACACCACCAGATGGAAGAAGAAGATGGGGCTAGTCAAAGAAGACCTGGGGAAGTATATTTAAGGAGGACCTTCAAGAGCAGTATACCACCTGGCTGGAGCAAAAGAAATTGCGATGGACTTTGGCCGGTGGCAGAGTATTGCTGCCTATTGTCCCACGTGGCACCAGATGATCTAGGTCTAAGTCAAATAAATAATTACAGGCATATGTGTAGGCACAGAGAAGTCTTACCCAACACCAATACACTTTGCAAAATTGCAAACAAGTACTTGAGAAAATGCCCTTGCCATATAGTTTGGGATTTATTGACTCTGGGATGGACTGGATGGATGGGAATGGCTCTTGCCAGTTCTGTCCATTTTCATTTCTTTGAAGAATAAAATTGGGATTCAGAAGCACTAAACAATGTGATATCTAATGTCAACAGAAATTTGGTTTCAGCAGGAGGCAGGACCAGGAACGAAATATTCCTATCTGTTCTTTGTAGGAGATGAAGAAGAACAAAAGAGGATTAACATTACTAAGGAAATGATCACCATATAAGAAAGAAAGTATGTAATTGAAGACAGTCTGAGTCTGGCTTGAACTACGTGCTTTACAATAATATTGCAAAAAAGAAGAAATTACACTTTCATTGCATCTTTCACTCCGCAGAAGGGAATTTGATACTCTTAAAATGCCCATAGATTACTCCCATAGCAACAAAGAAAAAAGTGCATCCTGCTATTCTTCAGCCTTGCAAAGATCTCACTCCCTACACCCACCCCTCCCTTCCCCCTGCCCCAAACATAGTCAGATTAGCTGGGTATGGCTCAAGTATTGGTCACTGGATTAATGTGCCTTGGAGATATGATGTGCCATCCCAATCATCTGAATGACTACGTCTCCCTGATTTGAGATGTGTCTGTATATTCAGTTTGAGATTGAGGGCTGTTCCTCTCAATGCATTTGCATTGGTGAAGAAAACCTCTGGAATTTTCAGTGCCTGATATTTACCAGTACTTGGGAAGGGAAATCAGGTTTAGCTGCTTGGACAGAGTGTAAAAATAGGTTGAAAATTCATTATCGTCTGTTTTGAGCTACCATCCAAGAACAATTTCATTTTCTCCCCCAGCTGCGGAGTTAATTATATTTCAATATAACATAACTACAGAATATTGAATGCTCCAGCTGAGACCCAGAGTCACCATGAAATGACTGGTTGCACATTCATATGTAAATACCTTACATAACGGGTCCATTTCATTCCTTCACCTAAATGATCTTGTGAACTTTTGCCAACATCTGGGAATTGACTTTCTTCAACATCCTGAGAATTATCTACACATAGAGAACAAACAGGACCAAGTTAACAATTTACTGATTTTAGAAATATAAGCCTCTTCTGAGCCATGAACATACAATCTGTGTGTGTTGTCTGAATTTCTCTCTACATTATTCAGCAACTGTGATCAGAAAAGATAGGTTAGTGTTTTGAGTTTGCTGCACTTCATCAAAAAAATATTTTAATAGTTTAATATTTTAATAGCTTCAAACAAAAATGCTGAACATTTGCAAAGTAACATTCCCACAATAGTATTTGTGATCTGAAACAAATATGGTTATGAATCGTAAACCTTCTGTATTTTGTTACAGCTCAATCAGCCACGTTTAACAAAATCCTGTACACATCACACAGGCTCACATTGCAGGCAAGAATAAAAAATATTATAACAGTGTGGGAAAGCAGGACTTGCAGAAAAGTTTGCCGTTTTAATGTAAAACAGAAGTCAGAACAAAAATTCCCCCAAATGTTACACCATTCCTATAACCAGGAAATGACCACTCACTGTGGCAAACAGTCACCTAAAGTTAATATAAAGACAAACAGAAGCAATAACTATTGGGTCAATATTTTAGAATATGTCAATGAATGCTCTATGAGATTAATCACTGCAAGTTGGATGAAAGCATAATTTACAGTGGCAGGAATGTTATGACGTGTAAGATGTAATGTGTTACCTTTCTGTTGAACAGCTGCTGTGTTCAACCTGGCCTATTCTTTTTAATGCTGTGATTAACAAGACCATGGGGCCAATTAGAGATTAACAGTTGTTGGAAGTTTGTACATTGATGAGTACTTATAAATTCCTGGTCCAAGTCAGAAGAAACCAGGGTGTCATGCGTTGCTTTTCTCTTTTGTACTTTTGATACTTTGTCATTTTAAGTATGAAGTACTCAAAATAATATATAGAATTTAATTAATGACTTCCTCCAAGTTTTGGTTAAGCTTGGAAATTTAAAGATTTCTTCAGAAAGATAACAAATGTAACTCTAATTATACCACTAGGTTTCCTGTGGTGTTGATCACAGTGAACCTCCATTACTCCTTGGATACATTCCTGAACCCGGGCAGTTCCCACGGTACAGGTGAGCGACACTTTCAGCAATACGGAGACAGTTCCCTCATTGGGGCTGGATGGAATTTGCTGTGTTCTTGCCATAGCATAATCATAACAAAAATCTTTTAAAAGTACTGCCATTGCAATATCTGCCTTTCAAAACTGTCAATTTCCCGAAAGACCATTGTCTCTGTGACAATCAATAGCTGTAGGGAAATTGACCTTTTGAATAGCACAGACCTCGACCTGTGCCAAGATCCAGTCATGACACTCTAGGATGCCAGTTTTATGCAGGTACACATTATGAGGTGGAATTTTACGGCCCCGTCACATCAGGGGTGGGCCATAAAATGCGGCGAGCCATTCAAAAACCCGTTGACTTTGGTGGGACCATAAAAATCGGTGAAACATTCCACCCACGCAGTGGACAACTGGAATGGAACTGGCAGGATTTTGGAAAGGGAATGTTATCCTAATAGTCTTGATTTATCTACTGATGTCCACAGAGAAAGCAACAGACACAAGAACTGCCCACCTCCCATTTCTAGTGGAATTTATTTTTATTGTTCCTTTTCTTAAAAATGCATTATTTTTGCTCTAAGCCCAGATTTGGACACACTCAGATCCCATGCTCTTGTCCGATTGAAATTTCCTCTCCCTTCAATCTTTCAGCAATGCCAGAGGAGTTCAATTAGTATGTTACAATGAGTGATGGTAGCGGCAATGTGTTTTGGGAGAAAGTTGCCATATCTCTGGTTTCTCATGATGTTAACATGACACTGGACATGTTTTCCTATTTTGCTTCATGCCATCACCGAACCCTGAGATGTATTTTGGAATGGGCTTTTACCTACCTTTCTTTCTTTCTTACAATCTGTTTTAGCGCAGAACTTCTTGTCTGTTCACATGTGACTGAGTGGTGTCTAGTTTTTGGATGGCCCAAAAAATAATTTTAAACGTTTATGAAATGTTGGCATTTATACATAGGGGATGGAATACAAAGGAGTAGATGTTATGTAACAGTTACTTGAAGCACTGGCTGGACCCCATTTAGAGTTCTGCGTTCAGTTCTGGGCATCGGAACTCAGGAGGGATATATTGGCCTTGGTGGAGGTACATCGCAGATAACCAAAATGATATCAGGTTTGAAGTTAAATAATGAGGACAGATTATATAGATTGCATTCCCTTGAGTATAGATGATTAAGTACTGATCTAATTGATGTGTTCCAGATGGTCAAATAAATTGATTGGGTAGATAGAGGGAAATTGTTCTGGTGGAGAATATAGAACAAGTGGGCATAACCTTAAAATTAGAACTAGGCTGTTAAGAGGTGATGTCAGGAAGCGCTTCTTCACATCAAAGGTAGTGGAAATCTGGAACAATCTCCCACAAAAGCTGTTCAGACTTTGTCAATTGAAAACTCCAAAGCAGGGATTTATAGAAATTAAAACAGAAAATGCTGGAAAAACTCAGCAAGTCTGGCAGTATCCATGAAGAGAGAAACAGAGTTAATGCTTGAAGAGTCATATTAGACTCGAAGCATTAACTCTGTTTCTCTCTCTACAGATGCTGCCAGACCTGCTGAGTTTTTCCAGCATTTTCTGTTTTTATTTCAGATCTCCAGCAACCACAGTATTTTGCTTTCATTTTAGGGATTTATAGAATTCTGTTAGGTAGGGGTATTAGGAGCTACAGAGCCAAGGCAGGCAAAAGGAGGGAAGAAATAGATCACCTATCATTTAACTGAATGATGGAAGAGGCTCGGGGGACTCAATGGGTTACTCCTGTTCCTAATCTCATGTAGTTTAAGCAGTACCTGTGGGTGGCACCTCCTGTGTTACTGCATCACCATTATCGCCTTCAGAAACAACCTCGCTGACACTTTCGCCTTCCTTCCCACCAACGCTCAGGAATGGGTTATCTATTGCTTTGTAATTCATGACATGCAGACGAAGCTGTAAGGCCTGAGAGACAATGAGCACAAAAACATTTTGATCGAGATTGCTCCAAATTACACTTTCACCCATCCATTTTTGAGGAGCACCAATAAATTGAAAGCACACATGTGGAAAGTTTTTTCACGTGCAATACCTAGACGAAATAAGGAAAAACTGTTTCCAGTGCCAGAAAGGATAGGATCCAGAGGACACAGACTTATGATAATTGGCAAAGGAGTAGAGGGAAGGTGAGGAGGTTTTCTTTTGCATAGCAGATTATTACAATCCGAAACACACTGTCTGAAAGAGTGGTGAAAGCAGATCCAGTAGTAAATTTTAAGAGCAAATTCAATGTACACTTGAAAGGAAAACCAGCAGGGCTATGGGGAAAAAGTGGGGGAGTGGGATTAATTGGATAACTCTTTCAAACAGAATAGTGTCCTTCTGTGCTATAAAACTCCACGCTGGAGATCAGCAGGTAAATCACTCAGTCGATTTTAACTGTATGTCTGCAACCTCACTTGTAGCATCCCAGTTTCTGCTGGGCTGGTTGGGTTAAAATACACTGCAGTATCCCCAGTATTCCCTTAGTACGGCATTGAATTATCTGCCTGAGTTAAATGAATACCATAAGTCACAAAGTGGAACTCGCAACTATTGAACCAGAGGCAAGAAGGCCATCCAAGTCGGTAGAGTCATAGAGATCTACAGCATAGAAAAAGGCCCTTTGGCTCATCGAGTCTGCGCCGGTCAAACAAGTACCTAACTATTCTAATCCCATTTTCCAGCACTAGCCTTCTATGCCATGGTATCGCAAGTGCATATTCAAATACTACTTAAATGTTATGAGGGTTTCTGCCTCTACCACCCTTTCAGGCAGTGAGTTCCAGATTCCACCACCCACTGGGTGAAAAAATTCTTCCTCACATCCCCTCGAAACCTCGTGCCCCTTACCTTAAATCTATGCCGCATGGTTATTGATCCCTCCACCAAGGGGGAAATGTTCCTTCCTGTCTAAGTTCCTTCCTGGTAGCCAAGGGGGTTAAATTCAAAGCTTACCAGTTATAGTGAAAGCTTTACAAATGCATTGCCTTTCACTTTAAGATGACCAACTGTGAATTTGGCAAATAAGCCTGGGCAGACAAAAGCCTTCTGTAAATCCTGTTGAGATGAGGGGTGGAATTTTATGGACTTAATCCCTACTGAAATTTGCAGGTCAGGAACCCCTTTGAGTAATTGGTGGGCTTTGCTATTGTTCTTTAACTGAGAAAGGCATTATTATCCCTCCTCCAAGTTGCCTGACCAATCAGGGAGCAGGTGCAGGGTGCTTTGCCTAAACAAATAATAAAGTAGTTCTATTTAAAAGTACCCCCTGCAGGGCAGACAATGGCAGCACTGAGCAAAACATTGAATATACCAGTAGGAAGGAAGGAAAAGCTGCAGGATAAAGCAAGACGTGGCAGGGCTGCCTGCCGGTTCTCAAGGCACAGTAAGGGCCGGCAGAGAAGTCCTCTTCCTTGTGGACAGGAAGAAGGGGCCAGCCTGCCTCACCAAGCAGGCATTGCTGCAAGTAGCAGAGGCAGTGAACAGCAGGAGCGTGGTGCCTTGGACCTGGTTCCAGTGCCATAAAATTACAATGTCCTCATAAGGTCTGGTGAGGTGAGTATCCTAACAACTCTCACCTGGCAGCCGCCACTCTTTCACCCCACCCCCTAGCATTCTCTTGCACTGCACTCCTCTGTCCTCTGACTAACACAGCTGGTTATCACACACATTCCTTTCTCTCCATCCTGCTCCTCCTCAAATATCCATCTCAACAGACAACACTCATAGACAACCTCATGCTATTGACCTCCCTCCCCCCCATTCCCCACAGCCACCCTCCTCAAATGTTCACTGTTCATCCTCAGCACTCATAACATTTCTCACACTCATAACTCTCTGCTTCTTATCATTGCAGGACACGAGAGTCCATAACTCCAGGCAGAGGTAGAGAACAGGGGGTGGAACTGCAGCCATAACCTTCCTGACCACAATAGAGGAAGAACCCCTTGAAATCGGCAGAGTGGCACGTTGGTGATGGAGGAATGGGGGTGGTCCACAGTATTAAATGAAGAACTGCTGTGTGACACTTAACTGTCACTCATGTTGAATAGATGTCACCAATATATTAACATAATTACTATGTTAACTTTGAATTCTATTTTGCCTATATGCAGCGCTAACTCACATGTTTCATCTCCCGCTGGTGCATCACAGGCCCGGAGGGAGATGAGGGAGGATCCAGAGGAGTCCTCAGAGAAGGACAAGCACTCGGAAGACACACTGTTGCATGACTCCTGTGCACCCTCTACCAGTGCAGATACACACACCTAGGTGGGTCCAGCATCACAGGTAGCTCAGTGGTGAGGAGCACATCATCTATGAGCAGGGGCAGGTGCTAGAAGCAGCAGTGGAGAGCTTCCATTGGAGGGCACAGGAGACTCAAAATTGCTCAGCCGCATACAGATGCTGAGCCTCAGGGGTCATTAGAGAAAAAGGGTACTCATGGAGCAGCATTTCCAGGAGCAGTGCACAACCTTGCAGAGAGAATGGAGGAGTCTAACTCAGGCATGAGTGTCATGATATCGCAGGCGCTGACAACCACCTCTATTGAAAGAATAACCAACCTCATAGAAAATCAGATGTGGCTGGTCACTGAGTTCATGCTGGCCCTGACCAATGGCCTGCACACTCTGGCGGTCAGTTTGTAAAATGATGAAACAAAGCTGAATGCCACACTGACATGCAGCCAAGTGCTCTTCTGTTCTTGGCTAGCAAGGAGGTCGACCTAGGCTCTGAGAAGAAGATGGAGAAGGGGTACTTGGTAGTGGGGACTCTTCTCCAGACATCCCCACTTCTCAGCTCTGCCCTCGCTCTCTCAGATAGAGCTACACAAGCTGCCTCCTGCTTCACTGACCAAGCCTGCCCCTGCACAGCTGCAGAAAGGGTCGTCATTGTCATGGCCTCTACTTTGTTGCATCCCTCATTCATCTTGGTCAATTTTATTCTGGTGAATGGAATAATCAGCCTTGGTGAGGAGAAAAGACTGCGACAATGAAGATTGGCTGGGTGACTGTCGGATGGAATTTATTTTTTTGGGTGGATGGGGCATTACACAGAGGACTTAATGGAAAGCCTAGAATGCTGCAAGCCCATACTTCAAGTGAATGAGCCTGGTACAGATTTCTCTGACATGTAGTCTCCCTGGATACCTGGCACAGATTTGCATGATGTTCTTGTGGTGTTACACATCAGCTGCACATTAATGGATTGGAAATCATAAGGAGCAGGAATAGACCACATGGCTATCAAGCCTGCTCCTCCATTCAATATGATCATTGCTGATCTTGGGCTTCAACTCCGCTTTCCTGTCCGCTCCCCATATTACTTAATTCCGAGAGACCAAAGATTTGTCTATCTCAGCCTTAAATAAATTCAACAATGGAGCATCCACAACCCTGTGGGTTACAGAATTCCAAAGATTCACAATGGGCCGTAACTTCCAACTAGCGTCGGAAAGAGATGGCCCGCAGGAATTAGAAGAAATAAATACATACTTACCTGCCCTTGAAAATTAAGCTGTCACTTCCGTTTGCCGGAGCTGCTTGGGGCCTGCATCTAAAGACTCTCGCAGGCCCAGCGAAGTGCAGCCCCAATGGATTCAAGGAGGCCGTGCCCCATTTTTAAGGCCGTTGCAAGTAAGTTGAAATTTAAAGGTCAGGCAGAAGGTAAATGTCTAAGGTAAGTAGATAAATTTAGGGGGTGGGGGGATCGGAGGGCAGGGGGTTCAGGTAGTGGGTGGAGGGATTGGTGGTTGGGGGGTCAGGGGGTGTTTGTGGGAGGTTCAGAGGTCCTGGAGGGGTGTGGGGGGTTTGGAGGTCAGGAGGTGGGGCTTGAGGAGGGTCGAGGTGTGGGGGTGTCAGAGGTCCGGAGAGGATAGGAGTGATGGGGGGGTGCTGGAGGGGGTCATAGGTTAGGGGAATGGGGCCATTGAGGCCGGGGGGGGGGGGAGTGTTTGGGGGTGTGGTCAGAGGTCCTGGGGTGTTTTGGAGTTCAGGGGGGGTGGCAGGGTCAGAGGTCTGGGGGGTGGGGAGATAGGGGTGGTGAGGGGGTGGAGGGGTCGGAGGTCGGGGTGTGGGGCCGTAGGGTTTTGGGGGGGTTGGTTGGAGGTCAGGGGGTTAGGGGTGATCAGGGGTCGGGGGGATGGGGGCATCAGAGCTCGGAGGGTGGTGGGTGTCAGAGGTTGGGGGTTGGGGGTGTCAGAGGTTGGGGGTTGGGGGGTGGGTGTCAGAGGTCGGGGGTTGGAGGGTGTCAGAAAACGGTGGGGTGGGGTGTCAGAGGTCGGAGGTGGTTGGGGGTGTAGGGGGAGTCCCTTGGGGTGGGGAGGGGTGTCAGGGGTTTGGGGGTTCCTGTGAGGTGGGTCGGGGGAGTGTGGGGGAGTCCCGTGGATTGGCGGGGGTCGGGGGTGTGGGGGGAGTCCTATGGGGTGGGTCGGGAGGACATGGGGGAGTCCCGTGGGGTCGGTCTGGGTGTTTATAATAGTTACCCAGAAGTTAGAAGAGGCTTTAATTCTTCTAACCTTTTCTGAGTAACTATTGGTGTAACCCTGGCGGAACCCTCTGAAGTTTGCGATTTAAACCACATTTTCTGATGGTTCCTAGGACAAGGCAATTGCCCAGAGGAAGTGTGTACCTGGGAACTTCAGAGAAGATTCCCCAGTGCATCTTTGGGGTGACCCCTAAATCTGACGCTGGGGATCTCAGAGCTCAATCCTTTAAGTAAAGAAATTTCACCTTACCTCCATCCTAAATGATTGTACACTTATCCTGAGTCTGTGTCCCCATATTTTAGATTCCCTAACCAGCAGAAATAACTTCTCTATCTACCTTGTCACGCCCCTTCAGAATCTTATATGTTTCAATGAGATTACCAGCCATTCTTCTAAACTCAAGAGAATATATACCTAATTACTCAGCCTCTCATCATAGGAAAACCCTCTCATTCCAGGAATCAATGTGGTGAATCTTTGCTGTACCACCTCCAATGCAAGTATACCCTTCCTTGAATATAGAGACCAATACTGCACATAGTATTCCAGGTGTAGTCTCACAAAAGCCCTGTATAAATGTAACAAGACTTCTTAATCTCTGTACTCCAATTCTCTTGCAATAAAGGCCAACATGCCATTTGATTTCCTAATTGCTTGCTGTACTTGCATGCTAACTTTGTGTTCCTTGTATGAGCACACCCAAGTCTCTCCAACACGTACAAGTTTCACGCCATTTAAAAACTATTCTTACGATCAAAGTGAATAATTTCACACTTCCCCACATTATACTCCACCTGTTATCTTGTTGCCCAGTCACTGTCTATATGTTTTTGCAGCCTCTTTGTCCTCATAACCTACATTACCACCTAGTTTTGTATTGTCAGCAAATTTAGATACGTTACTCTTTGCTTCTTCATTTAAGTCATTAATATAGGTTGTAAATAGCCAAAGCTCTAGCACAGCCCTTGCGGCACTCCACTTGCCACAGCCTGCCAACTTTAAAGTGCTCCACTTGTGCCTACTCTTTCTGTCCTTTAAACAATCCTCTATCCAGGATAGATTACCCCAAACTTCATGAGCCCTTATTTTGCCTATTAACCATTTGTGTGACACCCTAGCTAATGCCTTTTGAAATCTAGGTATACCACGTCTACTGGTTCCCCTTTATCTACCCGACTAGTTACATTCTCAAAGAACTCTAATAAATTTGTCAAACATGGTTCCCTTTTGCAAAACCATGTTGGCTTAGAAAATCATAGTATGATCATACTAAGTTCATTCTTATGACTTCCTTAATAATAGATTAAAGCACTTTCCTGACAACTGATGTCAGGCTAACTGGCATGTAGTTTCCTGTTATCTCTCTCCCTCCTTTCTTGAATGATGCTGTTACATTCACTAACTTCCAATCTGCTGGTAACTTTCCAAAATTTCAAATCATATCCACCGCATCCACTATCTCTGCAGCTTTCTCTTTTAGAACCCATCTTGGGCATCCTGCAGGCCACCAGGTCCTGGGGATTTGTCAGATTTTAGTCCCTTAAGTTTCTCCAGTACTTTTTCTCTGCTGATATTAATTACATTAATTTCCTCACTCTTAGTGTCCTTACCTTTCACCCATCTTTCATCAATTTCTTGATGGAATGAAACTCAAACTCACTCTTGCAGTGCAGAGGAGGTCATTCATCATTTTTCAGCACTGGACCCAGTCCCTTGGATGGAGCCCATGACCACTCAGCTCCACAGCAACATCTGCCCAGGTCGCCTTGGTCATTCATGATGGTCTTTTGTGGCCATCAGCTGGAAACAGACTCTTTCTATGTTACCAAACCACCTGGAGGAAGTGGTGTAGTGGTATTGTCACTGGATTAGTAATCCAGAAACCCAGGGTAATGCTCTAGGAACCCAGGTTCAAGTCCCACATCCCATAAATGAATAAAAGAAAAAAGATCCATAGGGTGACGTGCTGGATAGATTGTGACATCACTGAACACAGCTGACTCCAGTGATAACACCTACTGAAATTTTACAAAGATGGAGAATTCATCAACTTGGACCCTCAAAAGTTTTCTCAAAAAGTTCATCTGGCAATGCTGGCCAGTTCAATTGCAGTCCTCTCTCAAAAGGACTGCAGAGTTTCAGCCTTTAAACATGGCTTTCTGCCCTTTAAATATAGTGCCTTTTCCTGCATGGGGATCAGGTGACGCAGGTCTCCATATGTCAGAGCCACCCACATTGTGTGATTCAGTGGCAAGCTGCGTCACACATATTCATGAGCTTGTCACCACGTGATCGGATTTCGGTGGCTGCATCCTTCCCAGGCCAGATTCCTGACTTCTCCTGGCCCGTCGGTGGACTTATTGATGGATGGACAAAATCCAGCCCATTGAGTTTGGAGTCAGAATACCTGACCCTTTTACATCAGCTTTTAGATCTGTTGAACCTTAGCATTTGAGCTGATAAAAGAGCCACAAGCAACAATTACGGGATCTAAGTTCTAAACATCAACAATCTGTCAAAGTTTAAGGGCTAAACCCAGCATCTCCATTGAAGGAGCCACCCGTCTCCAAATATATAGCCGGAGTGGGAGAGGCCTCCTGTTGGGACTGCAACTTGGTTCAGTAGTAGCACACTTACCTGGGTCAGAGGATCATACCAAGCATTGCACCAGAGATGTGGGCACAAAATCTAGGCTGACACTCCAGCATGGTACTGAGGAAGTGCTAAACTGTTGGAGGTGCCAACTTTTACCTTTCAGTTAAGATGCTAAACTGAGGCTGTGCCTGCCCTCTCAGAAACAATGTAAAAGATCCCATGGCACTATTTCAAAAAAGTTCTTTTGGTGTCTTCATCAATATTTATCTCTCAACCAGCGTCATTAAGAATAGATTATCTGATCATTATTTCACAATGTTTGTGGGACCTTGCTGTAGGCAAACTGGCTACCATATTTGCCTACACTACATCACTTCAAAATTAAGCATGCGCTTTGTGATGCACTTTGGGATATTCTGAGGTTATGAAAGGTGCTATATAAATGCAAATTCTTTCTTTAAGTCTAATATTTTTATATATAGGATGATGTGCATACATCATTAACACCACTATAGAGATAAAAAATGTTAGTTAATTCACAGTGAATTACTTTGAAAGCCCTTCCAGGTTCCGCAGTTTCCCAAGCTCGTTTCATAGCACGGATTTCATCCTGTCGTTCGGTATCTTTCTTGATGTCAACGTTGTCAACTTCACCATAGTCAGTGACACAGTGAAGTGTAAAGTGAGGTTTTGTTGTATCAATTTGCTGCACCTGAGAAACAAAACCAAACAGTGTACATTTCAGTTAATCACTACATCAACCTTGCACCATATCTCTGTTAAGTTGGACAACTAAAGGTTGAAACAAAGATAATAAATGGAAAGATGGCTGTCTCCACAGCTAATAAAGACTTTTGTAATGTAGTCACTGTGGTAATGTAGAGACACATGCCAGTCAGTTTGAGCACGGCAATGAGTGGATCAGAGCTGATGAATCATTGATCTGAAATGTTAACTGTTTTTCTCTCCATAGATGCTGCCAGACCTGTTGAGTATTTCCAGCATTTTCTGTTTAATTTCAGATTTCTAGCATCTGCTGTATTTTGCTTTTGTAAACTTACTAGCAGCCACTCAGTATTTGCCATTACATGGCAACCTGTAAAGAGATGGCCAAGAAAAGCCCACTAAGACCATTCATGATCTGCATCCATGCAATACAGTCTTGTGTACCACCCTCCCTGTAACCAAAGAGATGCTCATTCCTGGGAAAGCAAAAAAAATTTTTAAAATGTGACATTCCTCCTTTGACTTCCCAAATGCTGCAGGAGATTACTTACCCCTGATATATCACTACACATGGTTAGTCAGCCAACCTCCTTTTCCAACCGCCATGTACAGGACCAGAGAAACACTTAGCAGTCCCAAAGGTCACCAGCTTTTTACTCTGTTTTCTCGAGTATATCCTTCCATAGCCTTGCCTGCCAAAAATGTATTCATCATCCTCTACTCCAGCATAACACCTAGCCCATGACCTTTGGTGTCCTATTATGACTTCCTGTGTATACCTGTCGCTCCCCATCAGTGAAAAATTCTTCAGGCAGGCTTGGTTTCATATTCTGGGTCTGGGGTTTTCTGCTCCTGATTGCAGCAGGCACCATGGCGGGTGTGAGAGCTAAATCTCGTGAGAAGACCCAAAACCGGTTTTGCGATGACGTAAAACAAGGAAGCGATTGTATGCTCCAGCTGTCAGTGGCGGGCCACGTTTCCTACTGTCAAATGTCGTGAACGTCATTAGCATAAATCAGCATCTCATGTGAAGATGGATTTTAAAAAATATTTCTGGGAATATGGTGGTATTCTGTAAAGAAGGCTATGTGTGCTTGTCCATGGGTAATTAAACTGGGGGAAGGTTAGTAAAGACAGCTTGTCTTTGTGAACTGAGAGATGAAGGGTAAAGTTTCTAGATGTATACATTTGTAATGAGAGGCTATGGTGAAGTTGGAATTACAAGTACATAAGTTGGGTTTTAAAATTTGCATTAGGTAACAGATAAAGACTTGACTTTTCAACTGCTAAATTTCAAAGGGAGTTTAGGGGAATTTTACAACTTACAAAGGTTTCATAAGTAAACAAGGGATGGTTATTAAATTTTATTTGACCCGAAAGTGGAGACAATAGGATGACATGAAATATTTTTTATATTTTGGCAAAGTTGAGTTCAAAGAGGAGCTTAGGACAATGGAGTCTAGGACGAAGGGGAAAAAAAGTTATTTAAGGGAGATGTTTATTTGAGGTGACTGTCGGGGAGTGGGTGGTGGGGGGAAGATGTCCTGAGACCAGCTCTGTGCTGAGAAGTGTTGTGAATTTGAAGCAGCCACCCAGTTTCAAGACAGGGAAGTCTTTGTTTTCAGAAAACAGCCTGTTTCTGAACTTCCTTCAGATTTCTCCAGCAGAGTGGAAGAGAGTGAGAAGTCATATAGTATACTTTATTAAAGCAGCAGCAGTTTTTTTGCTTTGGGTAATGTTACTGGATTTTTATGGTTAAAAATCTAGAGGAAGCTGTTGCCAAGTAGTTTACTTGTGTGTTCTGATCAAGTGGTTTTTTTTGGGGGGAATGTCTTGTAAGGCTATTTCAACTGTGTAATTTAAACTTGTGTGTTTAAGTTTTTTTTTCTTCTTGTTAATAAGACTTTTAATTTTAAAATACTAAAAGTGTTACTGGGATTCTATGCTTCTGGGGTCAGTAGTTTTACCCCTCATTTTCAAAATACAAAAAAAAGGTTATGATCAGTAAGACAAGTTTCCCCCTGGGATCTGGCTTGCTCAGCAAATAACATTGGCTGCGGTCGTAACACTCATTATGATGCCTGCTTGCCGGAATCATCCCTCCATGCTGGATTAAGAACCCACATCGGTGTGCAATTAGAATGACATGTTTCACAACAGGATTTAAACAACCTGCAGCTGGCAACCCACACTTCGCTCCTGACTCCGAGATGAGTTTGCATATCTTGCATTGCGCAGTGCTTGTAGGGGTCAGTGGCAGGCTTCGCTGGCTGCTATGTATCAGTTTCAAGGGGTTCTCAAAGCAAGTCTCTACAGGTACCACAGCAGGGTTAAGGTGGGAGTTGTTTTACTGTGCTACAGGGCAAGGGTTCCTCTGGGGAATGGGGCCAAATAGGACTGAGGTGAGGGAAGGGAAGGGGCTGCAGGGCAAGACTCCACTGGGAACAATGAATGGGGAAGGTTGCTCTAAGACACATGACTTGGGGGTTTGGGAGGCACTAAAGGGCCAATCAACTGAATTGATAGTTCCAAAATGAGGTCAGAATCGCGGCTGAGACAGGTTAACAGCTGTTCAGTTGACATGCAGGGAGTCAGTGAAGCAATAATGCCCATTCTTGCAATACTGATCCCTCAAAGTGGCAATGATTGTTCCCCTAGTTGTAACCCCTCATTCGCAACCTTCAAATTCACCAGAGTATTATGGAACTGCAGAAATATTGGGCAACTGGCCAAGCTTGAGAACCCCCTTGGAAATGTTGCCATTCACAACTCACAGAGGAGAAGCCTCCAGACCCCCTAAATTAATCTCATGTAGTCACTGAACATGTTTAGTCCAAACAGCACAGTCTTGGAGTGCAAGTAATGAAGATCCCAGCACCTGGGCTGAAAGCAGAACACCGAGTCACCTGGCTGAAGCTGCCACCAGTCGATCATGTGGGCTTGAGGGGGGTGGGGCTGGGTGGGTGCGGTGTCGTGGTTGGGGTTTGTGGTGAACGTTCATGCACACCCTGCACTGTGCATCATTTCAGGGGCCAGTACTTTCTGGCATGCGTGAAAGGCCTTGAGCCCACAATCACAGACAGAAAGTGGACCTTTGACAACAAATGCTGACTTTCTCATTGATACTGCAGTGAGGAGACCATCAGGAAGATGGAGCCTGCTGTTATCGCTGACTGCATTACTACTTATAGGCAGGAGAGAACAATAAGAAGGAGATGACAGAGGCACATGGCTCGCCAAAGGGAGCAACAGAATCCTCAAGACCAAGTGGCAGCAGGTGTTCCTCCAGAGGCGTAGGATGATCCTCAGAGAGCCGTAATTCATAGGCGCCTCACCGGAGCCAGGGTGTATCAATGTTGTATGTTTTATCTGCAAATGAGTGAAAACCAGTGTTGCAGTTGCCTCCACATGTCAAGAGATCTGGTGACGCGTCTGCCACATTCTGCAGGATTGACACCATGGGGACATGGAGGGCATCTATTGCCAGTGGCTGTGAAAGTAAGCGCTGCACTCAACTTCTACGCCAGTGGCTCCTTCCAGGGCTCCATTGGGGACATCTGCGACATCTCTCAAGCATCCACCCACCAATGCATCCAGGAGGTCACAGACGATTTTTTTGCAAAGGCCCACAATTTTGCCCACTTCAACAGAGACCAAGCAAGCCAGGACACAAGAGCACTAGGCTTTGCAAAGCTTTCCAGTTTCCACAGGTGCAGGGTGCCATCGACTGCACTTATGTAGCTATAAATCTCCCTGGCAACGGGCAGTCCAGTATGTCAACGGCAAAGGCTACCACCCGCTCAATGTACAGCTGGTGTGTGACCATAACAAACTTATCATGCAGTGGGTACCAATTCCCGGGTAGTGTCCTGACATGTACATCTTGAGTAGATCTCAGATCACTGACGTCTTCGAGGGACCTCACAGGATGCAGGGTTGGCTCCTCGGGGACAAGGGACGTGGCTGATGACACCCTTGCGGCAGCCTTAGACTCCTGCAGGCAAAGAGGCCATTTCAAGGATCAGACGAGGCAGTTGTGCTCGTGGGGCCCTCATTGCCAGCAGATTTCAGGAGGAGGATGATGAGATGCACTGAGGACCCTCCTGGACAACTCTCCTCCATTATGGACCAGCATGACCACCAGCATAGCTATTCCTCTAATTTCACCCTTGAATCACCACTTCCAGATGGCAGTGCATTGTTGCAAAGAATGCTCAGGACATCTGTTATGTTGTTCTATGGGGTTACTCTGCTTGCGAACTGGTTACACGCTTATTTGTTGGCAGGTGAGTCGATTAGAATATATTACAGATGCAGGGACCAGTATGTAATGGAGCGCATGCTATTTATTTACACAGACAACATGATGTGTGCTTCTCCAACCAGACCCTACTCTAGGCTAACATTAAATGGTAGCCCACGCTACACAGCTATTGGGTCTTACAGTCACCTGGTCAATCCGCTCACATTCTCTTAAAGGTGTATTACACCTCAGATTACCACAATATCTGTCTGTGCTGATATGAAGTGTTACCTGGAGGAGGGCATTCCTGCGTCAGACTTCAGAAAGTGCTGCCTCTTCACACATCCATCCAGCATCCCAGTCGCAACAGCACCCTGCAAGATGCAGGGGCACTTGCATGATCCTCAGTGGCCTAGTGCCTGCATGCCTTCAATCTGGCAAGGCTCCACATGGAGATCCATCAGAACCAATGCAGCCACGCATGATATGTTACATCGATGGTTACTCAGAAACATAACACTTGGGACAAGGCAGCCAATGAAATACTGCTGATGTGACTGCACGTAGAGATGACTCAGCCAGATGTGGTACACTCTCCAAAATGACAGTGACATCCGGCAATTAAAGTTTGGGATCCTGAGCTGCATTTATCCTAACCCTAACATGGAGGCACAGCACCTGAGCATGACGAGGTCAGACATTTGGCTGCCTGATATTGAAATGCCTCCTCTTACACATATGTGCCCTCATGGTCAGCCCTGGCCCTAGCGAAGTCCAACATGATCAGAGAATATGAAGCCCTCAAGGACACGTGCCATGAGGAGGACTATTCTGCTTCATCACATTCCCACTCCTATGCCTTTGCACCCCTCCACCTAGTCTGAAGCAACAATCGTGCGATTCCAGAGCATGCCTAAAGACTGTTTTGGCCTCTATAAATCACCATTTGATAATAGGACAAGTAACCTCATGGAATGTCAAGGCGATGGGACGCATACCATTGTCTATCAACTTTGTGACCAGGCCTTCTCCCCGCAATAGTCACAACTACAGGGTGAGAAACGCTTAAGGTTGGACAGGATTAGGATGCAAACTCCAGAGGAGATGAGGCCAGATGGAGGTGTGAGGGTGTGTGAGAGTGATGATGACTCTTGAGGCACCAGTAAATGAAATCCTTGAGAATGTGTCATGGGCTTGAGAGCGTGTGAGTTGACAGTGATGAGGTGGTGACTTACCCTGGTGGAACGGATGAGATCGTTCATCCTCATACTGCACTGTGCGGCTGACCTCTTCAGTAGGGCATTTGCACTCACCGCCGCTGTGACTGCTTCCCAAGCCAGATTGGTCACCTTGATGGAAGGCCTATGGCCAGGACAGGGGTAGGAGGCATCGCCATGGGTCTCGATTGTGTTCAACAGATGCTCCAGTGAGGTGTCACTGAATTTGGGTGCCGCATTCTTCCTGCCTTTGGGAGAGTCTACACTGGAGTTGCTGCAGAGAGTGCGTATGCTGTGCAGGGGAGCCGTTTAAACATGGTGTCCGGAGTTAGGGAGCGCTAAGGTCACGGTGGGGTGGGCGAATCAGATGCTGCCCGCCAGTGGAACGGCGTCTTCCCCACAGATGAATAATTAATCAACAGCGATTTGGACAATTTGCCGCAAAAAGCCACCATTGCAGCTGCCCGCTGAAGGCCTTTGCGCATTTCAGGGAAATTCCCAGCCTGGGACTCATCCCAACCATTGTATGTGCTAACTCTCTCCTTATCTTTAAAAGCTTTTTCAAAACCCATCTCTTCCAACAAGCATTTTCTAAATATGCTCTTACTACTTGATATTTATGTTAGCCAAAGATGTTAAGGGATATGGGGAAAAGGCAAGGATATATGGAGTTCGGTCCCAGATTAACCATGATCTCATTGAATGGCAGAAGAGGCTTGAAGGATTCAGTGGCCAGCTGCTGTTCCTATGCTTTTGAAATTTCCAACACTTCTGTTTTCATTGCTTCGCTGGATAACCAATCATCATATTTACTACTCCACTGTTAAAACTTGAGCACCAAAATCTGGGTTGACACTCCAGTGCAGCACTGAGGGCACACTGCATTATTGGAGGTGCTGTCTTTCAAATGAGGCCTCGCCTGCCCTCTCAGGTGGAGACAAAAGTCCTTCAGCATTATTTTGAAGAACTGCACGGGAGATCCTCTCGATCTCCTGGCCAATATTTGTCCCTCAGTCAATTATCTGGTTATTTTCACGTTGCTCTCTGTGGGAGTTTGCTGTGCACAATTTGACTGCTGCGTGATCTACATTACAACAGTGAGAACACTTCAAAAATACTTCATTGGCTGTAAAGTGCTTTGGGAGAGCGTTTTGTTATGAAATGTACTTCTGAATGGACAAAAGCCCTTGTTGTCCATTCCACAAATGAAAAAATGTACCTGAATCTCTGGCTTGGCTGGTGCGTTTTTCTCCTTTCCTTTGTCCTTATCAGCTCCCTTTCCTTTCCTGCTATGTTTGGCTGCTGTTGAGGGTTTTGATTCTTCAGTCTCAAGAAAAGTTGGGTCAATAGTCCTCCCTTAACAATCAAGATATAAACATAGCAGCAGGAACAAGGTGATGTTGTTGTCATTTCATATTTTCAGCTGATTGCATGGATAGACATTATGCAGTGGTAATGAAATTCTCAAATACACATTGGAACAATAATCTACAGTAACTCATTATTCAGAACAAACATTTTCTATATTTATACATATGCAGTCATCACTTGGAGACTTAAACTACATAAATTGGCAGGGTTGAGATCTTGGCAATTATGCTGGATTGAGTCTGCAGGAGAACTTTGCCATCGCCCAGCTGAAGTTCACACTTCCACCTCAACAAGGACCCTTGAATGCTGGCAGGAGCTAGAGATGGGGTGAGATACCAGATACCTAACCTGAAAGATAATCTGCCCCTAAAAGCCCCCTTAAAAATGCTTAAAACAAATTAAGCCTTATCCTCAAAGATCCAAACACTGAACCCAGCTAGATTCCTAGGTTCTGAAGAAGAGTCATATTGGGTTCAAAACGTTAACTCTACTTCTCTCTCCAAAAATGTTGCCAGACCTGCTGAGTTTTTTCAGCATTTTCTGTTTTTATACCAAGGCCGGTCCGGATTGGTAATTACTATTAGTTACTGGATTACCTTAAGGTTTCACTTCAGTTTTTGAAATAGCTGAGTATTACAGTTGACCCCATTCAAGGTTCAAAATACGAAACTAACTGATTAAACAAATATAGACAAGTAAATAATCTAAGAGTGATATATGTAACTCTTGGGACTGGATTGGTTTTAATTGACCTGCTAGCAGCTGCTATGGTTAAAATTGCCCCAAGTAGTCCAGGAATTCCTTACTCCAAGGACCTGAGGCCATAATCCAGTATAGTGCATTAATGAGGAAGCACATTGCGCCACTCCTGTTTATGAGAGCTTCATGTGTACCAATTAGCCACTCCATTTCCTATATTACAACAGTGATTACATTGCAAAAGTATTTCATTGACTGTAAAGCACTTTGGAACATTATGAGGTCTTGAAAGGTGCTACTTAAAGGCAAGTCTTTTCGTTTTGCATACAAGGGGTTTAAAAAATGATAAAAAACTAACTGTCCAAACTGCCCATCCTGGTCATACATGTACCATGAACCAAATCCCACCCCTTCGCCAAACCAAAGATCTCCAATTTGGGGGAAAATTCTGGGAAATTCCCCTCTAATCTCTGCAGGCAATTAAGCACGTTTCAGGAGAATGTGGCAGCCGATAATCCCAGATCCAAGTTACCCGTATGAAATGCCACATTGGGTCTACCAGTTTTATTTAAAAATAAATGCTTTGGCAGTGAGCTGCAGTAAGAATGTAACCACAATGTTTGATTAGAAACTTGATAGAAATGGCAAATTCATACTCTAGATGGCACTACAGCTCAAGTAAAATAAAACCCAAGAGCGATCAAGTTGTAAAATTAAATCACTCCAATTACATACAGATTCAATATGAAGTGGACCTAATGATAAAGCAAAGTATTTCTAAAATAATTGTATCACTATGAGTAGGAAAGATAGTCTACCTGCCTTGTAGGGTCTTCATGCCTTTGAAGCACGCGAGTCATCCAATCATTGGAACAGTAAAGCCCAGTTTGATAGTTTAGGGAAAAAATGTCGGAAAATTTTCTTGGAGCTGCTCCAGCTCTACCAGTATTACTTCTTCATTTTGTAAGGTGTGAATCACTTGGAAAACAAAAGACTGAAGGGTCCTGGGACTGAGGAGCACTGGGGAGTGGAATCTGGGTGGGGGTTTGGTGTAGTCCAGAGCTATGTGGGGTTAGGTCGTGTCATAGTCATAGTCATAGAGGTCTACAGCACAGAAAAAGGCCCTTCGGCCCTGCGCCGGTCAAACAAGTACCTAACTATTCTAATCCCTGTTTCCAGCACTAGGCCCATTGCCTTGTATGCCATGGCATCACAAGTGCACATCCAAATACTTCTTAAAGGTTATGAGGGTTTCTGCCTCTACCACCCTTTCAGGCAGTGAGTTCCAGATTCCCACCACCCTCTGGATGAAAAAATTCTTCCTTACATCCCCTCTAAACCTCTTGCCCCTTACCTTAAATCTATGCCCTCTGGTTATTGATCCCTCCACCAAGGGGAAAAATTCCTTCCTGTCTACCCTATCTATGTCCCTCATAATTCCTGGTGGAAGGGTAGGAGTGCGGTGGTTAGGCACTTGAAATGTAACAGTTATTTGGAAACAATAGAAGGGAGGTTGTTAGCACATAGAGAAGACTGTGGGAGTGAAGAACTGGAGGAAGGTGGGGTTCTAGGAATATTGGGAGCCATAGGGTTATAGCAGTGTTGTTGGGAGCATTGTGGCAGTTTTGTGGGGAAGTGAGCCCAGAGAACTGCCTTTGGCCTCTTTTGGACTATTATGTATACCGCCTCTAATTATGCGTACACCTCTACTATGTTTGCGAACAGATGCGATAAAGGCCTCAGCTGCCACAATCTGCAGAAGTCTTGTTAAAAATTCCAATTTATCAGAACACAGACAAGTAAATTACTCCTGTCTGTTTCTAGGATGAATTGCTTCAATGTTCCAAGGCTTTTCAGTCAAATTGTTTCAACTGAAAATCACCATAAGCAAGGGTGGATGGATTTGTTCCATTTATATTGTTTATCATAGGTGCTACACTTGTAATGGCGCAGCAAAAATGCGAAGTAGTTGCTTTTCACTCCCAACTCTGCCTCAGTCTCTGATGTAAACATCAGAATATTCAGGCATTTTCATCGGAGACAGAAACAGAAAAACAAAAAAGGTGGCCACCTTAGGGCTTTATAACAACAGCTTTCATTTATATAGTGCCTATGATGCAGTGAAACATCCCATGGTGCTTCACACGAGCTTTATCAGAGAAGAATATGATACTGAAGCACATCAAGAGATTTTAGGAAAGATGACTAAAAGCTTGATAAAAAGATAGATTTTAAGGACAGGGAGGTAGAGAGGTGGATAGGTTAAAGAAGAGAATTCTAAAGGTAAAGCTGCCAATGATGGGGTGAAGGAAATCAGCGATGCACAAGAGGCCAGAATCGAATGAAAGCAGTTTTCCTGGAGGGTTTCAGGACTGGAGGAGATTACAGAGATGGGAAGGGGTGGGATTTGAATACAAGGTTGACATTTGTTTTTAAACCGAGGTATTGCTGTACGGGGTTCTAGTGAAAGTCATTAGCCACTGTGGTAATGGGTGAATGGGATTTGGTGCAGGTTAGAGTATAGACTGCAGAGTTTTGAATGAACTGAAGTTTATTGAGGATGGGATATGGATGGCTGACCAGGAGAGTGTGCGATCACCCCTAATCTTCTTTATCATCTACTCCTAATTGCCATTTGTCTTCATTAGTCATAATCTCTCACATCTCATTTCAAGCCCTATCTCCTCTAATCCCCCTTTCTCACTCATCATCTGACGTGCTCCTCCTGGTGATACGATATTTGCTGTGCTCTTTAATTCACTTAGTGAGTTGTAATCCATTTCTCGTGTAATAAGCATTTTAACCATCATGCTGCCAGCAGCCCGAGACAGGTGAAGAAACAGAAGCAAACTGGGTCCTATTGTAGGACAAAAGGTTGAGGCAGGTGCATATACCCAAAGACAGAGATGGCAGGGCAAGTGTGGGGTGTTAGATGAGCTCAAAAACAGCATATGGAAAATAACAGGGGTGCACGTAGAGACCAGTAAGTGAACACCAGGTGATGCATAAGGAGTATGTTTGCGTTTTGAAATGCAATCATTACTACATGTCCTATCTGGCTAGCTGTAGTCATATGACCTCTGCCATGAGGCAAAGGACTGAGGGGAGCCATGTTACATTCAGTTCAATAAAGACATTGTACTAGAAGCACTGTTGCCTTTGAGTTCATAACATGGTGTCAAAAGTGGAGCTGAGATTGTGGTTTAAAAAGCTGGAAAAGTTGGAGAGAAGCCACAGCTATGAAAAAAGGAACACAGAAATGTTCAGAACTGCTAAAAACTGCTGAGAAAAGCCACTGACAAGGAAAAGCAAGCACAGGCGAATGCTGCAAGAAAACCACTGGGTGAGTCAAAAAGAATGGCTGTAAATTTTCCTCTCCTACACCTGTCAAAATGAAAAGTGATATTTAGCAGAACTGGCAGTTTTTCCACCTGCAATGGCAAAACTACAAGATTACAACAGAGTTATTTGACAAGTCAGAACTGATGTGAGGAGCAACACTGCTGGGGAGACACTGCTACAAATTGTATTCCACCCTAAATCTCTCTGAAGAACAGAAAAAACAGAAGACAGAGTTTTGAAAGCCTTGAAGGCACACTTTTAACCCCAAGTGAACATAACTTATGAATGGTATGTGTTCAACATTAGAGCTCAAGGTGAAAAAAGAGTCCATTGATCAATATGTGACTGCAGTAACACAGCTTGCAGAATCCTGTGAATTAGGGAACCGAAAGATGATCTCATTAAAGATAGAATTGTCTTAGGCATATGAGATCCTGCAGTGAGAGCAAATCTAATGAAAGGGGAGAAACTTGCTCTCAAGAAAGTGATAGACTTGTGCAGAAGTTCAGAGGTTGTGAAACGTCAGCTAGAGCACGTGTATGGCAGAGCAGACCAGGAGATACATTATGCTGATAGGCATTCCAGGCCGAATGAGCAGAACAATCACAGACAAATGGCAGGATGCAAATACTGTGGAGGACATCATACAAAGGAAAAGAAGGATTGTCCAGTGTGGGGAAGCAGTGTTTTAACTGCAAGAAGCCGAATCATTTCGCGCACAAGTGTTTGGCTAGAAAGAAGCAAAACAAGCCTCTACTGATGGCCACAGGTGAGATATCAGCTGAAGATTATGACCAATCAGTACACATCATACAACAGTTTGGTTTCATCAAGTCTATACGTAATAAATGGTTTGCGACTGTCAGAATGATAACTGCAGAAGGAGAGCATCAAGTGACCATGAAGTGTCAGATAGACACTGGTGCATCATGCAACATCATGACCTTCACAGACTTGTGCAAAGTGGCTCAACATGGCAATCCAAAAATGAAGCCCTCGAAATTAAGGTTGAGGCTTTATGAAGGCATGATAGTGATACCAAGAGGACAAATTAACCTGGGAGCCCAATGCAATGGCAAGAATGAAGATCTAGAGTTCCAGATCATAGACGGTATGCAAAAACCAATCAGCTCAGCCAAAACAAGTCTAAAGCTTGGACAGGTAACCCTAAATGTGCTAAAAGAGGCTTACAATGTATCACAGCATACTAACCATTTACTAATGAACAGACCCTAGAGGAGTACAAAAAAGTGTTTACAGGGTTTGGATGTCTACCTGGTGAATATCATCTCGAAGTAGATGAAAGTGTAAGACCAATTCAGCACCTGCCGAGAAGAGTTCCAACTGCCCTCAAGTCAAGTCCAAAAAACAAGATAGAAGAGCTGGGAAAGAAGGGAGTAATCAAGAAAGTGACAACTCCTACAGATTGGATGAGCAGCATGGTAGCAGTGAAACAACCTGGAAAGCTGAGAGTATGCTTAGACCCAAAGGATCTATACAAAGCTTTAAACAGATCTCACTACCCCATGCCAACCATCAAAGGAATTTTGCCACAACTTACCAAGTCAAAGATCTTTACTACCCTAGATGTAAAGGATGGTTACTGGCAAGTGAAGCTGGATGAAAACAGCAGCTTTCTAACTATATTCGGGACACCATTTGGGGGATACAGATGGTTGCACATGCCGTTTGCCATTTCCACAGCTCCAGAAGAGTATCAACGCAGGCAACATGAGGCAGTCAATGATTTGCTAGTCTCTGGATGTAGAGACACAATGGAAGAAGTGATTGCTGATCACGATCTGAATCTAGTGCCACTGCTAGAGAGAGCTCGCCAGATGAACCTGAAGATGAATAAGAAAAAGTTGCAACTGAAAATGCCTGAAGTCAAGTGCATAGGTCATGTACTGACTGCAGAAGGTCTTTGAGTCGTAGAGTCATAGAGGTCTGCAGCACAGAAAAAGGCCCTTTGGCCCATCGTGTCTGTGCCGGTCAAACAAGTACCTAACTATTCTAATCCCAGTTTCCAGCACTAGGCCCATAGCCTTGTATCCCATGGCATCGCAACTGCACATCCAAATACTTCTTAAATGTTATGAGGGTTTCTGCCTCTACCACCTTTTCAGGCAGTGAGTTCCAGATTCCCACCACCCTCTGGGTGAAAAAATTCTTCCTCACATCTCCTCTAACCCTCCTGCCCCTTATCTTAAATCTATGCCCCCTGGTTATTGATCCCTCCACCAAGGAGAAAAGTTCCTTCCTGTCTACTCTACCTATGCCCCTCATCATTTTATACACCTCAATCATGTCCCTCCTCAATCTCCTCTGCTCCAGGAAAAATAACCCCAGTCTACCCAATCTCTCCTCATAACTAAAACTCTCCAGCCCAGACAACATCCTGGTAATTCTCCTCTGCACTCTCTCTAGTGCAATCACATCCTTCCTATAATGCGGATTCCAGAACTGCACGTAATACACTAGCTGTGTATTTGCCTGTATCTTGACAAGGTGACACCTGTAGCAGCGATGCAGCGACCAACAGATATGAAAGCAGTGCAACGATTTGTTGGATTCGTGAACTACCGAGCAAAATTTTTTGCCTAATTTATCATTGGAGTGTGAACTATTACGCAAGCTCACTGCCAAGGATGTGCAGTGGTATTGGGGAACAGAACAAGAAATTGCATTCACCAAAACCAAACAGCTAGTAACAACAACGACAGTGCTGAAGTACTATGATGTCAATGATGAAGTCACATTGCAATGTGACGCCAGGTCTCAGAGCAACCCTAATGTAGCAATGTAGTTGTATTTGCATCCAGGGCGTTTACACACACTGAATGACGCTACACTCAGATCCAGAAAGTGTGTCTGGCTATTGTTTTTGCTTGTGAGCATTTTCATCAATACCTGCTTGGGAGAGACAAAGGGCAGAATCATCCCAGATACGCACTAAGTGTGGTATCAGGCTGGAAAAACAAAATTTAACCCGCTGGCCTCAATGGCGGCTTCTCACACTATCGTCCCAATCCCACCACATTAATTATGCATTCCCGGGAAACACGCCATTTTGATGGTGAGCGGGCTCCCATTCATCTGCCATGCCATCACCTCGCAGCTTTATCGTGCTGGGCGCTATATTTAAAGTACAGCCACTCGCACACCTCTCAGTGCTTCCAGCCTATGACTGCTGCCTGGAAGACATGGCCCTGAAATGCAAAAAGACTGCAGCCCCCAGGTTTAATGGCGTGTCTCTCAAGCGCCTTTTGGACGCAATGGTGGCGTGCCGTGATGTCTTCTACCCCCGCTCTGGCTGCAGGATGAGCAGCAACATCACCAATCCAACTTGGGAGGCTGTGGCAGCGGTGGTCAGCGTCAACACCCTGCGAAAGAGGATAACCACCCAGTGCCACAAGGGGATGAATGATCTCCTCTGTTCCGCCAGGGAAAGTCACTCTTCCCATCACTCTACACACACTCCACAAACCCATCACACATCCACAGGGATCTCACACCTCAAGGAACAACACTACTAACTCTCACACACACCCTCACATCTTCCTCAGACTCATATCCTCTGGAGCTCGCATCCTCATTATGATGACTGTCACTTTAAGACCAGTTCAACTGAGTAGGAGGTCACATGATTTGTTCAACCAACGCGTAGCTAGTGCAGGGGAATAAATTCTAGAGGCGTTTCCTAGGAAAAGAAGATGGCTGTATGAGGGGCTGGCTGGATACAAGCAGCCACTGAAGCTTTCATGTAAATAAAGTTCATTTTGTCATTGTCATTGACTAAGAAGCCTCCCAGAGTGTGTTTCTACATTTGGCGACGAGGAAAAAACTATCCTGGCACTGTCCCCCGCCTGCACCTGTGAGTATCGTGTTTAATTGACGACTGTGAATAGGAAATTGTATTACCCACCGAGATGCCGCTTTTAAGCCGGATAGGCCGATTTGACTCCTCTGCAGGTAATTTCCAACCGAAGCCTTCAGTCATAATACGTGAGAGCCCCGCAGGAGTCGATCACGATGTACATTATGAAACTCAAACAATTATCGGCGCATTGCAATTTTGGTACAGCCCTAAGTGATATGCTGCGGGATCAATTAGTCTGTGGTGTGTGTGACAATATCATACAACGTTGGTTGTTAGCGCATGTTGATGTTGATTTCAAATATGTGATGGAGATTGCGCTTGTGATGGAAAGCGCTGAGGCAGATGCATTGAAATTGCAGGGCGTGCAAAGTGGCATTAAATCAGTCGAGGCCACTGGAAAAAGGGAAGCAGTTCCGTAAGCTATAGAACTAAAAGATACAATGAGGCAGTCAGGCAGTGATTCCTAAAGTCTAATGTTATCGATGTGGGAGTAACCGCACTCCTGAATCTTGTTGATTTAAGCAGACTGAGTGCCATTATTGAGGGGAAAAAAGGACACCCAAGGAGACAATGCAGGGCTAGGTCCGGGCAGCCGAATAGCCAATCCAACAAGATGTTACAAGTACAGTGTGTGGAAGACCCTGGTACCAGTAAGTCTGATATTTACTCTCTTTCCAACCTCAAGGATGTTAAGCCAGACCGAATCACGTAACACTCTGTGGTAAATGCGAAGCCTTTAAATATGGAACTAGCTACAGGTGCATCAGTCACTGTGATGGGTGAGCACACATTCCAGTATTTGAGAGAAGCCTTTAAATTTAGAGAGCACTTCAGCCAAGCTGAAAACATACACCAGAGAAGAAGTAAAGGTGAGGGGTACCACATTGTACCTGTAAGCTATGGACAGCAGCCTTCCCAGCTAACTATCGTAGTAATAATGGGTGAAGGACCAAGCCTTCTGGGCCATGACTGGCTCAAGAAAATAAAATTAGATTGGGCTGACATTTTCCAGGTGAGGACAGGGGGATTGTCAGAACTGTTAAGAAAATATGAGTGTCTTCCAGGACGAGTTAGGCAAAATTAAGAGCTTACAAGCCAAAATCTACGTGAATCCGGAAGCCACCCCTCGATTTTCAGAGCAAGACCCTTACCATATGCTCTGTGAGAGAAAGTGGAGGCTGAACTAAAGAGGTTAGAAGAACTAGGTAGTATCCAATGGTTCAGTTTTCAGAATGAGCTGCATCCCTGGTCCCCGTTTTGAAGCCCGACAAGACTATCCGCATTTGTGGTGATTACAAACAGTCAATCAGGCCGCAAAGCTGGACAAGTATCCTCTTCCACGAATTGAAGATCTTTATGCAAAACTGGCCAGGAACCAGTCACATACCAAGCTGGATATGAGTCACGCTTATCAACAGCTTGAGTTGGATGACGGTGTCCGAGGATATGACACGATATACACCCACAAAGGGCTTTTTCAATACAAGCGCCTGCCTTTTGGTGTCTTGTTGGCATGTGCAATATTCCAATGCACAATGGAGAGCCTACTACATGTGTTGCTACAAGTTGTGGTATACCTCGATGATATACTCATCATAGGGGCCATGGTGGCCGAACATCTGGCAAATTTAGAAGAGATGTTGAAAAGATTTCAGGAGGATTGAGGAGTTCGCCTCAAGAAATAATAGTGCACTTTTCAAGCCAGGGAGTGACTTACCTGGGACATAGGATCAATGCTCATGGATTACGCCCTGTCAAGGAGAAAATCAGGGCTATAAAAGAAGTGCATTCTCCCATGAATATGTCTGAACTTAAATCGTTTCTGGGAATAGTCAATTATTATGGGCGGCTTTTGCCAAATCTATCTACTGTGCTGGCCCCCTTAACATGCCCTACTAAAGAAGCACCACCACGGGGTTTCCTCAGGAAACGGCTTTCAACAAGGTGAAGCAATTGCTGCAGTCTTCAAGACTACTTGTACACTTTGACCCTTCGAAGGAACGAATACTGACAGATGACGCCTTTCCGTATGGTGTTGGGGCAGTGTTATCCCATGAAAAGGCTGACAGCTCGGAAAAGGCCGATATGATATGTGTCAGGAGCACTAGCAGTAGCTGAAAGAGGCTATTCACAAATCGAAAAAGAGGGCCAATCAATAGTTTTCGGTGTCAAAAAGTTCCATCAATATCTATATGGGAGACACTTCAACTATTGTTTCAGATCACAAGCCATTGTTGGGCCTTTTTAAGGAGAACAAGGCTATTCCACCAATAATCTCTGGTGAGGATTCAGAGGTGGGCGTTGATGCCGGCCGCATATGAATATACCTTCAAACACCAACCAGGGGTACATATTGCAAATGCAGATGCCCTGAGTCGCCTGTCCTTGAGAGAAAGTATTACATGTACACCTATTCCTCAAGAAATTGTCTTGGCCTTAAACCTTTTGGATACCTTTTTTGAGTTTGTGCAAAATAAATCAAAACCTGGACCAGTCGGGATCCACTGTTATCCAGAGTACGAGATAAAATCCTTACGGGATGGGGAAATGAGGCAGTTTCAGAGGACATGAAACCCTTCTCCAATTCATAAACATGAACTTAGTTATCAAGATGGTATTATGCTATGGGGAGCATGAGTGGTCATTCCTGTGCCAGGCCAGAAGCTACTCCTGATGGCCACAGTGGCCACCCTGATATCTTGAAAATGAAAATGTTAGCCAGGAGTTATGAATGGTGGTCCGGAATCAACATTGATATTGAGGACATGGTAAGGCACTGCCGACAGTGCCAGTTGCAGCAAAACTTGCCAGCCACAGCTCCACTACACCCTTGGGAATGGCCCAGGTGCCATGGGTCTGCATCCATGTCGATTATGTAGAACCATTTATGGGTACAATGTTTCCCCTTGTAATTGATGCACACTCTAAGTAGAAAGAAATTTTTGAGATGAAAACACTGAGATCGATTGCGACCATCGAAAACCTGCAGCACTGTTTTGAAACTCAAGGTTTGCCTGAAGTAATCGTGTCCAATAGTGGGGCAGCTCACGAGTGCGGAGTTTCAAAACTTCACCACTCTCAATGGTATAAAACATATAAAGACAGCGCCCTATCACCCAGCATCGAATGGCTTAGCCGAGAGAGCTGTCCGAACTTTTAAATCTGGCATGAAAAAACTATCAGGTGGATCTTTAGCAACAAGAGTCTCTCATTTTTTGCTGAGTTACCGTATCACCCCACACCCGACGACAGGTGCTCCTCCTGCTGAACTGTTAAAGAAACTGTTGTCTGGTGTTTGCAGGGGAGGGTAGAATCAAGTCAGTGCAACCAGAAGACAAGTCATGATTCTCACAGCAGAGCTAGGAAGTTCTCAATTAATGAAAATGTGTACGTGAAAAACTTCGGTAGTGGTCCTAGGTGGATTCCCGGAAGGGTAGTCTCTGAGACCGAACCTCTTTCGTATCAAGTAAGGATTGAGGGACGGATCGTTTGGAAGCGACTATTTGAGGGGTAGAGAGGCACTCTCGCAGTCAGTGTTACCACCGAGTGTTGATGAACCTGTGTACACTGAAGATTATGGTTGACCTGTAATAAACATCAAGGACATGCCTGTGGAAGTTAATGATAATGAATTGTCCATACTAAATGCGGCTGTGAGCCCAGGATGGCTGGAGCGCAGGTCTGCTAGGGAGCAGGAGGCGACCTGTTCCTGTGCCCGCAAAAAGAGGAGCTCCAAGCAGGGGGGAGCAGAGCCTGCAGGGCCACTCAAAAGGGCTAGGACTGAGTAGAAGCTGATGATCCTCCAGGAGGTACCTGTTAGAACAACTCCAGAAAATGTCGATTCAGTTGAAGCCTCACAACGTGTCAAATTGTGCCACTTGATGCTAATTCGAAAATCACCCCAAAGGCTTAATTTATAACTATGGGGTCTATTGTATGTATTGTGTAATTGAAGTCCAGGCTAACAACATACATAATTATTTCTAGAATTCAGAAAATTCTTGGCTCAATTGTATAAAGCAACTGTTGACTAAAAAGATGTACAAAGGAGTTAAGGGGGAGAGGGATGTGATGACTGTCACTTTAAGATCAGTTCAACTGAGTAGGGGTCATGTGATTTGTTCAACCAATGTGTGGTTAGTGCAGGGGAATAAATTCTAGGGAGGGGTTTCCTAGGAAAAGAAGATGGTTGTATGAGGGGCTGGCTGGATACAAGCAGGTACGGAAGCTCTCGTGTAAATCAAGTTCATTTTGTTTGACTAAGAAGCCTCCCAGTGCATGTTTCTGCACTCATCCCATTCATGTCTTCGCTCACCATACCATGTGCCTTGTGTCCTGCTTACACGCTCTTCATCTGTTTTGATGCAGGAGAAGCCTACTCATATCAGCAGGGAGAGGTTCCAGACCGAAAGTGGAGTGGCCCAGATTAGGCCCCTCACTCACTTTGAGGAGTGTGCCATCGCGCTGACTAGTGAGGATGTGGACTGCGCCTGCACTGACGGTGAGGTCGGCGGCGAACACCCTCGTGAGGATCCTGCACCACATCATTCCTTTCTCAAACCAAATATGAGTGCTCGCTCTCCTGCTTTTGACTCTGCTAACATGCACTAATTATCTCTACTTTGGTTCACAGGGAGCTCTGCCAAGCAACTGACACCCTCAACCAGCCAGTCTCTCAGCTCCATCCACATCCTCACCTCCAGCCAAGAGGACTCCTCCTCCATTGAAGAGCTGGAAATAAGCAGCCTGGAAAACCCGTCACAGCTCTTACCCACACCGTCCACCAACGCACACACCTCGGTGGGACCTAGATCTAGAACAGGCTCAGGTTCACAATCTGGTGGTCACCGCACAGACACATGTCCTCAGCAGTAGGAGGCAGGTTAGGCTGAGCTCTCCGGCACTTGGAGGAGTGCTGGGGAAGAGGCATCTTTGAGGTCTGAGTCAGATGACGAACCTCTGGATTCGCCCTTCAAACTCATCCTGGAGAGTCAGCAGAAGTGGGGGCAGCATCCCTCAATAGAGTGGCACACAAGTCAGAGGAATGCGTCTGCCTGTTGTCTGATGAAATGGTGCCCACGTGTGTGTATGGAGGTCTCCAAAGGTAGGATAGTGAACGCCATGGAGACCCTGGTCCAGCAGAACGTGGAGATGTGTGCAGACCTGCACTCCATCGTGGGAGCCATGGGTGAGTTCCTGCAGTGGCGATGTAAGAAGGAAATGGGGAACCTCGATGTCTCCCCAGGTGTTCCTTTCCCTCAAGGAATCAGGCCAGGGTCCCCCGGCACCCAAAGGGAACAGGAGCAGCAGCTGGACACCCCTGGATCATCCACTCAGGAATCTCAGAGGCTGTCCTCTCCCTCTAAGTCCCATTTGCCTGTGACCCCCTCAACCTCGTCCTCTTGTCACCGCAGAGGGAGCAGCTGGCCCACAGTAAGACAGCCAGAGCAAGCTGGGGCCCCCTGGGCCTCGGCTCTCCAGAGGACCCACGTCAAAGGCATCAGGGGCAACAGGACCAACCAGGCTGTCTCCATTCCTGCGGATGTCAGGGCAGTAACTAGAAGTCTAAGGCGTTCAAAAATTAAGAAATTCTGATCATAGTTGGTTGCATGGGTGAACACATTTTGTCACTTTACAATCTGGAAATATATGCACTTTCACTGAATAATGTGTAACGGTGTCTTTCAGCTTATAGACAGGCTTTGTGTCTCCTCCCACTACATCGCGCGCCACCCACCCCCCCCCCCCCCCCCCCCCCCCCCCCACCAATAAGCAGTTCTGTTGCACGCAGCCAGTCTCTGAGTGATTCTGAAGGGAGGTGTGTGTGTGCGTGCGTGCCTGTGTGTCCGTCCTTTTGGTATCACACTCATCTCACTATCCTGAGCATCTCCAATACTGCCTGCTGGGGTTCACTTTCAGCTGACCATCTGAGCAGACCTGCGTTTCCGCCCTCTCACTGATGACACTCCAATGCAGCACCTGATCTGCCCACCACGACTCTTGTTTCACTTTCGATTTAGCCAGAATAGCGATAATACAGTTGTTCTTTCACTTCTCTGTCCTTTCCCCTCCCCCAGTCACCCATTTCCTTTCCCCCCATCACTGTCGAGCCTCCTGGAATCACCTTCCACCTCCCTTTCGTGACCTACCAGCCTCAACCCTTTTCTTTCGGGGTAGCCCAGGTCAACGTCCGTGTTCCTTTCTTTCCCAAAAATCCCACCCCCATCCAAATTAACGTTCCCAACCACCTCCTTCCCACCCCAGGATCCGTGTCTGCCTCCAAGTCCCCACCAACCACCCTCACTGTCCCTTCTACCAATACCGTTGAACTCTCACCCTTACACCCTACCGCCTCTCGCTGCCCTTGGTCATTCTTATTATTCCCTCATACCACGCCCACCCTCAGTCCACTCCCCAGGAGGAAGTCATGGACTCATAAGAGCCTTGCCTTGCATGTTCACCTGGACATCCCCACCCTTCGGACCCCTTCCCCTCCTTGGAACCCCCTTACTCCTTCTACCCCGCCCCCTCGCCACTGGACTCTTTCCACGCCCCCACCAAGTACTTCCGCTTTCCTGGCTCCTTCAGACACCTTTACTGATTCCGCCACCCTTAGTTCTTCCTTCCTGACTCCTTCCTCCCCCCTTGGCTCCCTCCCCTCTCTGCATTCCTTCCTTTCCTCTCCACCACCGCCCCCCCGGACTTCCTCCCTTCTTCACATTCCTTCCCCCCTCCGAACTGTTTCCCCTACACCTTTCATCCCCTTACACCTACCTCCCCAGTTGCCGTCTTCTCCCCACTACCCCCTCCTCCGCTCATAGTCCCTCCCCCCTCCCAACCTCCCTCCCAATGCCTTTGTTTCCCCTCTCCCAACCTCAACCCCCGACAGCTCCATTACCCCCCCCACAAAACTTCTTCTCCCAGTCGATCCTAGACCTTCATCTCCCACCCCCCTGTACATCTTTCTCTCCCAAACACAGCTGGACCTTCCTCTCCACCCCCTCAACCATTATCCATTGTGAGCAGACCCTCAACTGTGCCTTTCCACCTTCCGTGAGTGGCTTCGTGGCAGAGCCATGTCCATGAAAATCCACCCAGCATGCCATGGACGTTCCTCCAGGGTCCTGTTGCTGTCGGGCTCCAGCATCTTCTGCTTCTCGAATGTCCATGATGTGAGCAAGTTCCGACTTTTGCACGTCACACTTGTCAAGACGTGTTTTGCACCAACGTGTTTTCCCGATGATTTGAGCAGACGATCCAGTGTGGAGGGGGATGATTCCGGCGGTTTGGCCTTATAATGATATGCAGATGTATTATAACGAGGTTCCTGATGTCCAATGATGGGAACATGGCCCACCATCGATGAGCTGAGTGGACGATCGTAAACGATGTCGTGAAACTGATATTTGGCCTTCTCGCCATATTGTCTGCTCAAGCCGCCGAGCATGCCCAATGCCAGTGGGCACAAAACATTCTGCCCAAAGTAACAGTGGAGCCTGACCATAAGCCACTTCAAAATATTTTTCTCAAACTGCTACTCTCTGCTCCAAAGTGACTGCAAAGAATGTTACTTTGTTTACAGAGATATCATCTGGACATGACATACAAGCAAGGGAAATAGATGTACATCACTGACATGCTGTCAAGGGAAACACTCCCAATGAAGAAAGTTGAGAATGCTATAACAGAATGTGAAATCTTCCAGATTCAACATGAAGCAGCTGCTTGACATGCTCTGGAGGTCATCAACCCAGCAGAGACATTGAATCTGACAGACAAGTGCCTTGTTCAAATCAAGCGATCTAGCCAACAAAATGCAACTCTCCAAGTGCTGCAAGAATTAGTGATGAAACGATGGCCTGAGAGCATCAAGGACACGCTTGTGGTCACAAGAACATATGGGGCATACTGAGATGGATTGATAGCCCAAGATGGCATCTTTTACAAAGGAAATACAGTCATTATCCCGAAGAAGATGAGAGGAGAGGTGCTGAAGTGCATTTATACAAGCCATCAAGGAATTGAATTGAGTCTGAGGAAGGCAGGAGAAGTGCTCTACTGGCCAAACATGAGCAATGAAATTAAAGATCACATCAGCCAGTGCTGTGCTTGTAATGAGTACCAAGCTAAACAAGCTAGAGAGCCGTTGATGATGCATGACATCCCAGACAGACCAAGGATGAAGCTGGGAGTAGACCTCTTCACTATAGCAGAAATTGATTATCTTGTCACTGTAAACTGCTATTCTAACTGTTGGGAGTTAGACCAGCTGACCTCAATGGTGACAGGAGAAGTAGTAGAATGCCTGAAAGCCCACTCATTCATTATGGCATTCCAGACACTGTGATGAGTGATAATGGCCCTCAGTTCACGAATGAAGAATTCAGCTGCTTCACAAAGGATTGGGAAATTTCACACTATACACCACCTCTGCACTATGCCCAGTCGAATGGAAAGGCTGAGGGGACAGTAAAAACTGCCAAAGGGATCATCAAGAAATCTAGCAAATCTAGCACAGATGTACACAAGGCAATTCTTGAATGGAAAAACACATCGACTGAAGGCATGGACAGTAATCCAGTTCAAAAACTAATGTCACGTCACACCCAAGCTGCTCTTCCAAAAGCAAAACAGCTACTGAAGCCAGAAGTAGTAACAGGTGTGAGAGAAAAAATCAAGATGAAATGGTAGAAAGCCAAATTTCATTTTGACAAGACTGCGGAACCATTGGCAGAGTTGAGCACTGGGGACCCTGTCAGGGTACAAACCTTCAATGCTCTCAACAGGAGTCAGCACACGTGGCAAATTGGGACAGGCGTAGAGCAGTTGTCGCCTCGATCGTACGTGGTGGAAATGAATGACCAAATATACTGGTGCAACTGCAGGCATATACGAACAACTAGAGAAGCTGTACCTTCACTGCAGGCGGTCGATCAGGAAAATGGGATCTCACCAGCTGCACAGAGTACAGAATCTCCATCATACCCAGAGGTCCATTGGTCCCCAACAACGGAAATGGAGCAACAGCAAAAGTTACCGCGGCAACAAGTGCCATGGGAACAATGCTCCCCAGAAAAGGAACATCATCAAAATGAACAACCAATGAGAATGTGCATGGGTACCATTAAGAGGCCTGCATGATTTAACGCATATGTATGCAATGCATGTGCAGCAATTGATGAGAATAATGAATAGCTTGTTAATGGATGAGAACAGTTGTGGTATAGTGGGTAACTTGGGCAACTCATAGTGTATGTAAATTTTTCTTTTGTTCATAATGAAAAGGGGGGTGTTTGGGTTTTGAAATGCAATCATTACTACATGTAGTTGTGTGACCTCTGCCATGAGGCACAGGGCTGTGGGGAGCCATGTTATATTCAGTTCAATAAAGACATTGTACTAGAAGCACTGTAATCTTAGCTCATAACAGAGTCCACTGCAGACCCAAGGCGAACAAGTGTGGCAAATGGCAGGATATATGAATGAGGGAATAGGTAGGCCATGAAGCCTCAGGAATAAGATGAGGCAACATGGATGTAATAGATGAGCTTGAGGTTGAGAACTGTCAGTGGACATATGAAACATGAGTAGCTAAAATAGAGCTCAGGAGTAGGGAAACTATGCCAGGAGTGGATGTTACATGGCTAAGAGGAGTGCCCAGGAGTAGCTGAGAACTGAAGTGACAGAGAAGAATTGTTGGTAGTAGGAGGGCAGGGCCTTTCAGTGGAAGAGTTGAACGACAAGGTGGAAAGATGCCAGAGCACCACCTAGTGGCAGGAAGCTTGCAGTTGTAACGTGAACAGTAAATAGGATTTTGCCATTTGAAAATATTGACATAGCATTTTGTTATTATAAAACATTGACATAGAAAGGCATGACTCTCAAAGTATAGGTAATATGGTAACAGTGTCCCTGAAGTTTTAATAAATTATAGACAGATGACAGATGCATTTTCTACCTGTTATTGTGCTGTGAGAATTGCACTACTGCCCTATATAGCACACAGTCAAGAGAGAAGTTACACAGAAATCAAGCTTGCTGTTCCATGGCACTTTGCAATGAATGAACAGAATGACAGTACCTGCAAGCTCAATGTTGTTGATATCCTTCTGTGATTCAGCAAAAGTTAATTCGCTTTCAGTTAGTGGCCAACTTCTGTGAAGAACTAATGCTTGAATAATGTATTTGTGAAGCTGTGGGATACCAGATTATTAATAGAACATTAATGATGAGGTAACTGACAGGGGCATGTGATTCCACACATTCTTGTACATATCCTGTTACTCATACAAATGAACAAATTTTACAAACTGCATTGAAACTTCAATTACTCAATAGATTAGGTGAGGTTTAATTACATGAGACAGCATTGTTAGATTTTTACTTCTTCTTACTCGTTAAAAGATTAAAATAGCAAGATGTGAGAATGTCCGAGGGAACACGGGGCAAATTTCCACATTGAGTTCTCCCACTCACCTGCTGTGTCTTTGGCTTTGCCAAGCTTTACCTGCTTTTTCTGGCAAAGTTATTGTGGATGTTCGAAAGAACCCCCCACAGACTTTCATCCCTATTTCATAGAACAAATTTTATTTCCCCTACTAGACTGACTCTAGTACTGAGAATGCTGCACTGTCAAACATGCTGTCTTTCTGATGAGATATCAAACCTAGGTCACATCTGCCCTCTCAGGTGAGTGTAAAAGATCCCATGGTACTTTTCTGAAGAACAGCAGGGGAGCTCTGCCTGATGTCCTGGCGAACATTTATCCCTCAACCGACAGCACTAAGAAACATCTGGTCATTATCTCACTGCTCTTCGTGGGACCTGGTTGTATGTAAATTGGCTGCTGAGTTTCCTAATGTTACAACAATGATATACTCTTTGAAATAATATAAGCTATAAAATGCCTTGGGACGTCAAGAGGTTGTGAAAGGTGTTAAATAAGAACAAGCTCTTTCCATTTTCATTGAGAACCAGCTATTTGAATAGGGGATACCACCTGAGATGATACAAAGAATACTCACCTAAGTGGAGTGATACAATTCATAAAATGTATGATGAATTTAGAATTAGACCATTCTTATATTTAATGCCTTATCTTAGGTAAGTAGCACTTTGTTCATCTAATTTATTTTTGCCTAAATATTTTGCCGTTTTAAGATGTATTTATGCTAGTGTTAGGTTTCAGTAGTTTCACTTTGCTCCAACAGGACCATAGGAACAAAAGTACGCCATCGAACCCCTTCAGTCTGTTCCACCATTTAATCAAATCATGGCTGATGTGTATCTCAACTCCATCTACCTACCTTGGTTCTGTAACTCTTCATACTCTTGCGTAACAAAATATATTAATCTCAGTTTTGAAATTTTCAATTGACCTATCCCCAGTGGCTTTTGGGGAGAGAGAGTTCCAGATTTCCACTAACCATTGTGTGAAGAAGTCTTTCCTAACATCATCCCTGAATGGCTTACCTCTAACTTTAAGTTTCTAGCACCCAGTTCTGGACTCCCCCACCATAGGAAACAGTTTCCTTCAATCTACCCTCACAGCTCCTTTAATCATCTAAAATACCTCAATTACATCACCTCATATTCTTCTAGATTGCTGTCTCATGTAATTAAATCATATTCTTCAAGACAAATCTATGCAATCTGTCTTCATAATTAACCCTTTTTAGCACTGGTATCATTCACTGGAGAGTTGACATGCATTTTCAGAAGTGGGGGTCCAACCTAACTCCAAAGTGAAATGGAAGACAACTTACCCTGCATTTATGAAACCTTTTTAAAACCTGCTAGCAAGGGGCAGGAAAGTGCCAATGATGAGCCCTAAGTCATGTTTCTGCCCATTGGTTTCATACAAATAATATGCCCTACCATTGATCCCACACTCTAGTGGGTGTTGGTGTTTGGAGGCACCAGCAAATGCAATCAAATACTCATGGAATCTTCAGCTGTGAGAGTTTCATTCCCGCGGGAAGCAGTCTTAATGTTGAATAGGATGTGTGACTTGAAGCGTGGCTCATGTTGAACAGGGCACCAAGGTTTCATGCAATCTGGTTTCATCTGAGAGAGTGGCCAACATAGGGGGTGGTATCAGTGGCAATTGAGCAGATTCTTTGGTGGGGACTGGTGTTGATGGCTTTGGTCTTCCCAATTTGCACTTTGAGAAAGTGTTGAGCTCATTCATGACTCCCGCTGTAGAGCACTTGCATCCTCAAACATTATTATTTAAGAGAAGACAAGCTACAATCGTATTAATTCACAGCAATGCTTACCACTTTTATATGTGCTTGTTCCATCTCGGTCAACTGAGTTAGACCGTCATTTAATAAAACTGGTGATTTTTGTTCAGTTGCTGCCTTAGCAGAACCTCTTGTAATCTTGCTACTTGAAGAACTTATCGTTTTTCTGGTCCCTCCCACAAAAGTAGGAATATCAGAAGATTTACGTGAAGGTGCTATGAGTAAATAATGAAGTAATTATCAACATTGCAATGCCTGAAAGGGTGTGGAAGCATATTCAATAATTTTAGGCCTTCAATAAATAATTGGAAACATACTTGAAAAACACAATTGCAATGTTAGGTGGCAAAAGCAAGGGAGTGAGACTAATTGGAACATTTTCATAGGCATGATAGGCTGAATAGCCTCCTTCTGTGCTGTATGATTCTGTAGCTGCACAATAATAATATGCAAGGCTAAAAATCAGCATTGGTGATATTGGTACTCATATTCTTTTGCCTTTTTTTCAGCAGGGAATGAAATGGAGAACTGTGCAGAGTAGGTTTGAAATGAAAGAGCTCTGGAAGTTCAGGTGTATATCATAAAGGGCTTTAGAATGCTCAATTGGGATGTAATTTTCTCAAAATAGTCTAGGAGATTGTTCAGACAGGATCCACCTTTTCTGAACTTGTGGTGGCTACCACTTATGGAGGTACTTTCTGAAGGGAACCTCTCAGCTTTGTTCCCAATGATCAACACCATTATTTGGTTGCTTACTGATCTAAGTGAGATCTGTGAGTCTTTTTTTTTAAAAAAAAGTACCACATTGGCTTGTTTCCAGTATAGTGGGGCCTTCCCTGTATTCACTGAAACATTGTGATGATCATCAGCACTTCTTATATTTCATCCCTCATCTCAGCTTGACATTTATTATTTGTTATGATCTGGAATGCTACAGGCAAAGAGTAGGGGAGTGGGACTAATTGGATAGACTTCTTAAAGAGCCGGCACAAGCATGATGGGTTGAATGGCCTCCTTCTGGTGCTGTAAGATTCTATGACTCTAGAGATTTATTGAATTTGACCTCTTTCAGCCTCTTTAGGGTTTCCAAACAAGTGATGTCATTTGTATGAATACCTAAAGTAAGTGGCATACTTTGAGAGTCTAACAGCATCAACAATGCATATAAAAATTTTTGTATTTGGCATATATATATATATATTAAGGCTTGTAATAGGTAAGTCCAAAATAAGAATTGGCTGATATTAACATTGTTTCAATTATTCAGGAAACTTTAATCTCTTGAAGAATAAATCTTGAAGAGTCAATGAAGATCAGTGAGAGGAGGAGAAATCTTATTATGCAGTGAGTTACGATTTGAAGTACATTACCTGAAATGGTGGCGGAAGCAGATTCAAAGTAACTTTCAAAAGAGAATTAGATAAATACTTGAACAGGAGAACTTTGCAGGGCTGTGGGGCAAGAATAGAGGAGTGGGACTAATTTGGTACAGGCATGGGCCTGAATTCTATGCTCGCCGCCACCTTTTTGTAGGTGGGGGTTGACTGTGAAATTCCTTAGATAGGCTTCCCGCTGGGTTCGTGCCCACCCCGACCTCTCAGGAACTTTACGTTGGGGTGGACGAGGCCTCAGATGTCCCAATTGAGACCCTTAAGTGGCCAATTATTGACCACTTAACAGCCATTTCTCACCCAGCCTCAATTTTTAGTTGTTCCTAGGTATGGGGGAAGCAAGAAAATAATAGTGGGCTTAGGCCTCGGGCGATGGAGTGGGGGGATGGTTACCTCCATCAGAAACCCCTTTTAACACTGGGCACCCTGCTCCCCTTTAAGGTCCAGTAACCGCTGGACCTCCCTTCCCCCACTGGCCTCTCCTCTGACACCCCAATCCCCCACTGTCGACCAACCCCCCACACCCCCCACCCCTAGGCCTTCCCTACCGTCTACGGCCTGAGACCCCCAAAACTTACTTCTTCTGGAATCCTGGGATTTATGCTCGTGACTGCATGCAGTATCAGTCCTATCCACTGCAGCTTCTGGCGCTGCAGGGACTAGAGAGCTGCCAACCAATCAGATTGCCTGGCAGCTCTCTAAGGCGGGGCTTCCTGCTGAATGAGGGGTGGACGTCCCACCTGCAGGCAATTAACACTCGTTGGAGCGTGAAAGCGCTGTGGGAAAGGCAGTGCGCCAACTCTTCGGGTGGTGGGACAGGAAATCCCACCATCCTAAAAATCCTGGCCCTGGTGTGTTGATTAGTCTCCTTCCGTGCTATAGGATTCTGTGGTTCTATAAAGAGATGGGTCTCAAGGAATTCTGAGGTGGAGGGGTGGGGGTGGAAGAGATGTTTCCTGTTGTGTAAACTCATCTCCAATCATTTTTCTATATATAACACAGAGGATAATTTCCTCCTCATATCCTTCAAAACTATCTCTTGTTATTTGAAAGCAAGAGAAGTGTGAAAACAGAAAAAGAGTGGGAGAGTGAGAGAGAGTGAGAGAAAGGAAGGCAAGCAAGTTCTGGTGCCACACTTACAAGTAACAGAGGAACGTCCTGTACTTGAGATAAACAAGAATGAAGGAATTACAGCATGGCCTTTTCCAGTTGCTTTGGCTACTTCTTTATTTTGATCTAGGACTTGTAGCTTGATGTATACATCTGGCTTGGAGGTTTGTATGTGGAGCGTAGCTAGTTGAGTTGCATGCACATTGATCTGAAATCTGCAACAAGTGTCAGTGAAAATATAATTTTGTGAACTTAACAATATATATTGAGGTACAAATTGGGGTGTGCAGAAGTATGATCCTGAGTAGCAAGACCCAAGGCGCCTCAGCCTCACTTCCATGAAGCTGACGAGCCAGTTGGCAAGAAGTCAAAAAAGATTGGGCTGCTGCAATGTGGACCCTCATTGGTCAAGAAGGGAGGATTGTAGAAGTCAGCACACCTGATTCCCTGATCCACACAGCCAGTGAGTGAGGTTCCATCTCTGGAGTCTCATCTCAGTAAATTTATGCTAACTTCCAAAATATCAGCAAGAAATTGCTCAGCAACCAAGGCTGAAGGAATCAATGATTTATTTGCTATTGCAATATCCACCACATTCAATCCCTTCCTGCAAGGGATTCTCCAGGATGATACCCCAGATCCCAAAAATATATTGCAGCTCAGTGAAGTGCTGTGAAACTGCAAGAATTCAATAACTGTTAACTGTCACTATCATTTATTTCTCTGTAATTCTTCCGAGTTTATAATGTATTTCCCCACCTTCACCAAAAAGTGATCAGACAGTCATAATTGGCCCACACTACTATTTCCTCAGAGAGGATGCAGTACTGTTCTCAAGTCGTTGTAGCTACTCTCCAATCATCCCAACAACTGTGCAAGACCAGAAAGAGACACAAGAAAATCTGGGACCAATGGTTAACACGGAGCTGTGAGTCAAGTATCAGATGTGGTTTCGTGCTAGCACTCTCTGATGTCAACAATGTTGTGGGTTCAAGTCCCATGCAAGACCCTGACCACAAAATATAGGCTGACCCTCCCAGTGAGAGTGCACTACACTGTTGGAGGTGCTGTCTTTTGAGCGAAATATTAAACTGTGGCCTCATGCCCCATCGTAGGTCAGCATAAAAGATTCCACGGTACTTTTTGAAGAAGAGCAGCTGGGGAGTTCTCCCCAGTGTCCTATTCAATTTTTAACCTTTAACCAAACTCTAAAACAAATCACCTGGCCATTTATCACATTGTTAACTTTGAGAGCTTGCTGTGAAGAAATTGGCTGCCGTTTCCCATATTTCAACCGGTGTTCCCTCTAAGTTGTGTGGGTGTGTAGCAATCCAGAACATACCTCTCAGTGCAAACAGACTGAGCACATTTCCTGTAAGATGTGCAAGTGTGTGACCATGCAGCAATCTTAAAGGGTCTGTGTAATAAACAGACCACATTCAAGAAAGAAAATGTTAGAGGGAAAATTGATTAGAATGGTAGGCACACTTCAAAAGTACATTGGCTGTAAAGTGCTTTGATGTGTCCTGAGGTCATGATAGGTACTATATACAACAATAACTTATATTTATATGCCTTCAACATAATATGATTTTCTAGACAGGTTTCTCACAAGAAACAATTAAGTTTATTTACAGGACTTCAGCAGCAGTTACATGCTCCATCAAGGTCCACAACTAGACACAAGACTCCATCCCTAAGGTTCCCCGCCCTTCGGGCTAATTTGTTGACATTGTCACGTGACACTACACTGTACAATAAGCCTTAAAGCTACAGTCACTACATTCCTTAAAGCTACAGTTACCACAGTCCTCCACCTTTTTTTTTACAATTTATATTTACAAGCACAACCACATTCATGACATTATAAATATACACACGAGTTATTCAATTATAAGTTCAGTCTCCCAGGTGGTTTCCTGATATGGGTGGAACATCATAGCTACAGGATTTTAGAATCTCTTACTGAATCTTCATATTCTGGAACCGCAGCAACATCAGGTACCTCTGTAGGCACAGGCAGTTCAGTGTTTTCCCTCTGACAGAGACATCTGATATGTCAATCCTTGGTTGATCAATCACAACGGGGAAAACAGATTCTATAATGGTTACAGGTGGAACATTGGTTTGTTGGGGTATCTCCCTTCATCTCAAATGATCCACGTGCTTTTGGGTGATCCGGCCCTCCCCTTTTACGTGGTACAACAATGGTCTGGTCACAGAAACTGTTACACCAGGTAACCAATTGATCCACTACCGAAGTTTCGTACAAATACTGTTTCACCGACAGTAAATTCCCGCTCTTGACTATGCAAATCATGAGTCACTTTTTGATTCCCTTGACTATTCTCTACCTTCCCCTCCAAATTGGGAAGCACCAGGCTTAATCTCATACGAAGGCAGCGCTTCATAAGTAATTCTGAAGGTGTTGAACCTGTATTAGTGTGGGGTTCGTTCTATAGTGAAACAGGAAACGTGAAAGTTTAGTCTCCAATGATCCTCCCGATAATATTTTCACTCAACTTTAAAAGTTTGTACTGCTCTCTTGGCCAATCCATTAGACGACGGATGATACGGTGCTGTCTTTACGTGTTTGACACCATTTCGGCACACAAGTCTTTGAAATTCAGCACTAGTAAATGCAGTACCATTGTCCGAGACAATGACATCTGGCAATCCATGTATAGAAAACCTTTGGTGTAACCTTTCTATAGTCGCACCTGACGTTGGCGATCTAACTTCGTACGCGTCTAACCATTTGGAATGTGCATCAATTAGTAATAGAAACATGGTGCCTAGAAATGGACCTACATATATGCAGTCAAGGTCCACCAGGCCATTCCCACGGGTGCAGTGGGGCTGCAACAGGCAACTTCTGTCGTTGCTGGTACTGGAGACAGTGTTTAACCACTATTTCTATATCACTGTCTATACCTGGCCACCAAATTTAGCTCCTTGCAAGCATTTGCATTTTGGAAATTTCAGGATGCGTGCTATGCAACTCATAGCATGCGGTTAAGAGCGGTTCCCTTCCTTGTGAAGGAATGATGCACTCGTGCACCCCATAATAGTATACCATCCTGACTACTCCATTCATTCCTTTGAGTGAAGAATGGCTTCAATTCTTCGGGGAATGGTTCCTGGGACCATCCTTTCAATACTTGGTCTCGTTCTCTAGACAAGACCGGATCATGGTTCGTCCAGTTTATTATTTGCCTTGCGCCTACTGGCAAAGAATCGAGGAAATTCATTGCTAATACAATCTCTTTGGGAGTTGGAGCATGTTCAGTGCTCTCCTGCAAAGGAAGGCGACTTAGGGCATCTGCATAGGTTATATGCATCACTGGTCTGTGCATAAAGGTATATTCATATGCTGATAAAATCAAAGCCCATCTTTGAATTCTTGCGGAAACTATGGGAGGGATAGCTTTCTCTTCGCAAAACAGACCCAAGTGCGGTTTGTGATCAAATACTATAGTAAAGCGTCGGCCATGTGAATACTGATGGAATTTTTTAACTCCAAAAATAATCAATAATCTTTCTTTCTTGATTTGTGAGTAACCCTTCTCGGCCATAGAGAGGATTCTGGATACATAGCCTATTGGCCTTTCTGAACCGTCATCCATCTTGTGAGATAGTACCACTCCCATGCCATACGAGAAGGTGTTGCAAGTTAGCACCAATTCTTTTGTCGGGTTGTAGTGTACTAATAAGTTCGAAGAGTGCAAGAGCTGTTTAACTTTCGTGAAGGCTTCTTCTCGAGGTGACTTCCAAGACCAATGTTGGTTTTTCTTTAATTATGAGTGTCGAGGGGCTAGGACCATTGATAAGTTGGGTAGGAGTCAACCATAATAATTTACCATAACCAAGAATGACTTGAGCTCTGAGACATTTGTAGGCGAGGGTGGCTCCTTAATAGCTTTAACTTTTTCTTCTACCGGGTGTAACCCTTGGGCATCCACCCTGTGGCCCAAGTAAAGGACTTCACTTGCCTGAAAGGTGCACTTTTTCTTTTTCAAGCGCACCCCTGCTTCCAAGAATCTTTTTAAGACTTTATCCAAGTTAGCCAAGTGTTCTGCTTTTGTTAACCCAGTTATTAGGACATTGTCCAAGTAGACCACGACTTGAGATAGTCCTTGCAGCAAGCTCTCCAGCGTCCTCTGGAAAATCACACAGGCCGGAGAAACACCAAAAGGCAGATGCGTGTATTGAAACAACCCTTTATGTGTGTTTAAGGTTACAAATCCTCTGGATGTATCATCCAGTTCCAGCTGCTGATATGTGTGATTCATATCTAATTTAGTGTAAGTTCTCTCTCCTGCTAATTTGCATACAGATCCTCGATCCTGGGGATAGGGTTCTTGTCCAACTTGGTAGCCTTGTTTACTGTTAACTTGTAAATGATCCGGTTTTAAGATTGGGACTATGGTTGCTACCTATTCTGAAAATTGAATCAGCTGAATAATATCCAGCTTCTCTAAACAGTTTAATTCAGTGTCAACCTTCTTTCTCAGGCATAAGGCACAGGCCTGGCTTTTAAAAAACAAAGAGTTGCTTCAGAGTTAACATAGATCTTAGCCTGCCCTTGACTTTCCCCAGTTCCTCTCTTGCCATAGTTCTTTGGCAGCTCTAGCCGTGCTCCAGCTCTCAGCTGGAAAATTTCAGACCAATTTAGTTTAATTTCTTTCAACCAATCACAACCTAGAAGGCTTGGTCCTTCACCTTCCACTACAATCACAGGGAGCTTTGCTGTCTGGTGCTTTTAATAAACAGGTACAGTGGTAATATCTTTCACTTGTATGGCTTCACCAGTGTACGTTTTCAATTTGGCTGAAGTCTGCTCCATATTCAGATGTTGAATACCCTTGTTTAAATATTTGAATGTGTGCTCCCCCCCACTACAGTGGTTGATGCACCGGTATCCTCTTCCATAATCAAAGGTTTTTCATTGACCTGCAGAGTACAGTGATTGGCTCTGTTTTCCCTACTTTCACATTAAATAGAGAATAAACATCAGAATTAGTGGTTTCTGGATCTTCCACATTATGTACTTCGATCAGTTTAGTTTTCTGCCTGCGAATCTGTCTCAATCTTGCTTTACACTGCTTCACTTTTTGCCCACTTTTATGACAATAATGGCACTCCACCTCTTTAAAACGGCAAGTTGCAGGGATATGGTTACTTCCACGTCGGTAACAATTCATTTTCAGATTTGTTGCTGAGCTATCTCCTGTATATTTTTAAATTTTCAGGTAGCAGGGACTGTCTCCTACTTTGCGGCCGACTCCTGACTTTTGTGCCACACCCAGCAGTCTGTTCCTGCCCCAACTGGAAAATGGCGCCGTCCTTGCATCTGTAAGGCCTACGGATCCTGCTCGGTGCTTCCATCGCAAGTGTTATTTCCAATGCTCTTTTAAAATCGATATTTACATCAGCTAATGGCCGTCATTGAATGGTATCATCGTGCACACCGCAGACCAAACGATCCCTTAACATATCGTTTAGGGTCACCCCGAAATCACAATGTTCAGTTAGCTGTTTCATCTTCATTATGTATGTTGCGAAGGTCTCCCCTGGAGCTCTTACTCTTGAATTAAATTTGAACTGTCTGCATGATTACGAAAGGTTTGGGTTGAAAATGACACTTAACGAGGTCTTTGAATCAGGAGCGCTCGGGGCCATCAAACTACAGATTAAGTTATAAATTTTACTCCCACAGACACTTAGGAGAATTGCTTTCCTTTTTTCCTCCACCGTTATTTCGTTTGCTTGGAAAAAGAAACCGAGGCGTTCTATATATTGATTCCAATCCTCTGTGGATGAGTCGAAGGGGTTGAGCCTGCCAAAAAGTGGCATGCCTGGTGAGTATATTTTCCCTTTCTTCTGTTTAAAACAAGATACTCACATTCACTGGGCGAGGGACAGCGCCGTAACCAATTTATCCTTGTCGCCAGTTGTTATGGACTTGATTTTCCAGATAGGTTTCTCATAAGAACCAGTAAACTTTATTTACAGTGCTTCAGCAGCAGTTACATGCTTCCATCAAGAACCACAACTGGACACAAACTCCACCTCTAAGGTTCCCCGCGCTTTGGGCTGATTTGTTTACACTGTCATGTGATATTACAAAGTACAATAAGTCTTGAAGCAACAGTCACTACATTCCTTAAAGCTACAGTTACTACACCTAGGCACTTCAAAGAAGCATTATACAATAAAATATAACACTGTGCCACATAAGGAGATATTAGGCCAGATGACCTGAGGTCAAAGAGGTAGGTTTTAAGGAGCATCTTAAAGGAGGAAAGTGGGGTAGTGAGGTAGAGAGGTGGAGAGGTATAGGGAGGGGATTCCAGATCTTAGGACCTGGGCAGCAGAAGGCACTGCCATGAATGGTAGAGTGATTCAAATCAGGGTGCTTAAGTAGTCAGAATTAGATGAGTGCAGATATCTCTGAGGGTTGAGGGGTTGGAGGAGATTACAGAGATAAGGGAAGGAGCGAGGACATTGAGGAATTTAAAAAAAAAAGAGAATTTTAAAATCAAGAAGCTGCTTGAGCATTTTTTAAAAACTTTTTATTTGTCACTTTTTATTCATCCCTCTCTTAATCCCTTCTTTCTTTCCCTCTCTTTTTTTCACTTGCTGTGGATGAATTAAATCTAATTTATACTTCCGAGTTTAGACTCTATATGGGTCAGCGAGGATCCTTCAATTTGATTGCTTGAAGATCTATTCTGATTTGTGCCTTGTTCACACATGGCACAGATCCCCCAAGATCCATTCCTTCACTGCTGACTGCAAATTCTGCACCTTTGTCTTTTTCCTACTGACTTTAGCTGTTCGATGGTGTGATGGAAGTAATCCCATTCAGATCAATGGAAGAGTGAAGAAAATCAATGTGGGGAGATGTATTTTTTGGGTAAAAGCAAAATATTGCAGATGCTGGAAATCTGAAATAAAATCAGAAAATGCTGGAAAAACTCAGCCGGTCTGGCAGCATCTGTGGAGAGAGAAACAAGTTAACGTTTCGAGTCCGTATGATTCTTCTTTAGAGCTAAAGAAATTTTTTTTGGGTCTGTGCTGCATTCTTTTGTGGTGGAAGTTATATTTATGAGGGGAGTAGCCTCTATACCTCAAGAAAGTTAATTGACAAATTCTCTTGTCAAAGGAACTGCAGTTTCAATTACTCTCAATTATTTAAAAACAGCCTATTTGGAGTGGTCAATGTATGTGGCTTGATGGACCATAGAATGAACAAATAAACTTTCTATTATTGTTGTTTCATTAAAGGGGAAATGTTGCAAGAAGACAGTAACACCTAGATATTAACACCATTTCACAACGGGAACTGGGATCAGCTTGGGCATGGTATGTCAGACAGAGACTATGGACCAGATTGATGAAAATGGTGGACAAGCCAGGAAATCCTAAGTCCCACCCCTGAACATGTCATTTTCTATTTTCATGGGGGTGGGACTGCAGTCAGGCTGGGGTTCTTGCATGCACGCTTTATATTGGCAGCTGGCCATTTAAATCATCAGCTGCCTCCACTGAAGTGGGATTTTGGTAGGCCAAGAGTATGAAAACTAACGTGTGCAGATTAGACCAGGTAAGAGCTGGTCTGAACTTGCTTGGATTTGTTTGGATACTCAGGCTAACCCTTTGGAGAGGTAAGGTACTCTTTGTGATAGGTAAGGTGCCCTTTGGGATTGTTAAAAGTAAACATGATTGTGTATTAAAGTGCATAAACGGGGTGGGGGGGGGATGGATGTGGGACCGGAGGCTGTACAGGTTGGCATGGATGCGACATGGGTACTGTGAGGGGGGATGAGAGGTGAGGGCTGGAGGACATTTTTTTGGTTTAACCATTTTTTTCTTGTTGAATTCAACGAAGTGCTGGAGCTCAGTCCGCTTCTGCACGTGGCAGCCTCTGCACTCGTTCCCAGGGGTGGCGGGCCTGGCTTCTAATCCAGCTCGCTACCCCAGAATGAGAATTGGAACTGCGGGCCACCATTTTTAAAGGTTGGGTTTGCAGGGTCTGTAACTCTCCTATCTCTGCGTACCCGACCCAGCAATGAAAATCTGGGCCTATGTTGCAAACGTGAGCTCAGTGCTCAAACTTCCCATTGGGACTCATTTAAATATATCTGGTATTTACTGGGCACATATGGAGGAATTGTCAACATTTCAACACTCCACCCTGCTCTCATGCCCACATGTCCGTCCTTGGCTTGCTGCATTGTTCCAGTGAAGCTCAGTGCAAACTGGAGGAACAGCACCTCATCTTCCGACTACGCACTTTACAGCCTTCTGGACTGAATATTGAGTTCAACAATTTTAGATCATGAACTCTCTCCTCCATCCCCACCCCCTTTCCGATCCCCCCTTTCTTTTTCAATAATTTAGATAGATTTTTCTTTTCCCACCTATTTCCATTATTTTTAAATGTATTTCCATCCATTGTTTTATCTCTACCTTTTAGCCTATTTCGATCCCTTCCCTTCACCCCACCCCACCCCCATTAGGGCTATCTGTACCTTGCTTGTCCTGCTTTCTACCCTTAATTAGCACATTCCTTAGATAACATCACCACCTTCAACACCTCTGTCCTTTTGTCTGTGACATCTTTTGGCCATCTCCACTTATCACTGGCCCTCTATCCAGCTCTACCCTCCCCCCTTAAACCAGCTTATATTTCACCTCTTTTCTATTTTTACTTAGTTCTGTTGAAGAGTCATATGGACTCAAAACGTTAACTGTGTTCCTCTCCACAGATGCTGCCAGACCTGCTGAGTTTTTCCAGGTATTTTTATTTTTGTTTTGGAGGAATTGTGTTGGACATAGGGCCAAAGGGGACATATGAGTGCTTCTGTCCATGTTGACCATAGCTGTGTTGGTAGCACACTTGTCTCAAAGTTAGAAGGTTGTACATTCAAGTTCCACTCCAGAGACTTAAGCACCAATTCTAGGCAAACACTCCAGCAGTGTACGCACTACCGAGGATGGTACTGTGTTATTGAAAGTGCCGTCTTTGGATCAGATGTTTAACTGAGATTCTGCCCTCTCAAGTGGATGTAAAAGAAATTATGGCATTATTTTGAAGAAGAGCAGGTGAGTTCTTGCCAGTGATAGAAACAAAAAACTGCGGATGCTGGAAATCCAAAACAAAAATAGAAATACCTGGAAAAATTCAGCAGGTCTGGCAGCATCGGCGGAGAAGAGCACTGCTCTTCTCCGCCGATGCTGCCAGACCTGCTGAGTTTTTCCAGGTATTTCTATTTTTGTTTTGAGTTCTTGCCAGTGTCTTGGCCAATACTAATCCCTCCTTCAACATCACTAAAACAGATGCTTTGACCACTATTACATTGCTATTTGTGGGAGTTTACTCTGCACAAGTCGTCCATTGTGGTTCCTACATTATATCAGTGACTATAATTTAAAGCACTTTATTGACTGTAAAATGCTTTGGGAAGTCCTAAGATTGTGAAACATGGTATGACAATGCAAGTCTTTATTTGTTCCATTGAAGCGCTGGTACAGCAAAAAGCTCTGTGCCTGGAATAGATTTAGCTGCTTTTACCTGTTCATTGAAGATCGATTTTATTAGTGACAACTGCATTTAAATACTAAAGTATTTTAAATCCATTATTCCATCCAGTAGTAAAAATTTGAAGATTTCTTATATTCTTGATTACTTTAACATATCAACCCCTGAGCAGGACAGGCTGGTGAAATGGGCAGACACATGGCATATGAAATTTAGAATACAAATGTGAGTGATACATTTTTTAGGAAGAAAGAGGAGGTAAAATGAAGTATATGGTACAGTTTTAAAGGGGGTGCAGGAACAGAGAGACCAACACAAATCTTTGAAGGTGGCAGAAAAAGTTGAGAAGGCTGTTTAAAAAAGTGCTTGAGACCCTTGGTTTTATTTATAGAGGCATGGGCTACAGAGGCAAAGAACGTATGCTGGCTCTTTATCAAATTGGTTAGGCTGGAGCATTGTGGCCAATGTTGGGCACTACACTTTAAGAAGAATGTACAGGTTTTGGAGAGGGTGCAGAGAAGATTGACTAGAATGGTAGCAGGGATCAAGGACTTCAATTATGTGGAAGGACTGGAGAAGCTGGGTCTATTCTCCTTACAGCAGAGAACGTCAAAAGGTGATTTGACAGAATTGTTCAAAATCAGGAAGAGCTTTGATAGAGTAGGTGAGGAGAATCTGCTTGCAGTGGCAGAAGGTGTGATGACCAGAGGTCACAGATGTAAGGTAATTATCAAAAGAACCAGAGGTGACATGAGGAAAACGTTATTTGCGTAAACTTTCAAAAGAGAATTGAATAAATACTTGAAGCAGATTTGCAGGGCTTTGGGAAAGAGCAGGGGAGTGGAACTAATTGGATAGCTCTTCCAAAGAGCCAGCACATGCACAATAGACTGAATAGCCTCCTTTTACACTGCATCATTCTATAATTCTAATATTAGTTCACCTATCAGGAAAATCTTCATAAATTATCCATATCCTTATTACTTTTTCTAAATCGATAATCATTTCAGGAAAGGCAACCTGATTCTGATTCTAATTTTACTTCGTGTCAAGCTAGTGAATTGCATTCCTTACAGTCAGAATTCATAAACACTATTAAAATGCCCCAGCTGTGGTTCACTCTGATCTTGCACAGAAGTCACTTCGTACTTGAGATTCTATTCATTTAGTTTAGTCACCAGCTGTCACTTTTCACAAGACTTCCATCTTAGAAAATGGAATCCATAATCAGCTTAAGAATCCTCTTTAAAAATTATTTTCAAAGAGGTGCCAGCGTTTGCAATGTTAAGCTGTAAAGCAATTTTTAATGACTACCTGAAGATAACGTTTTTGTCATTTGGAAAGTAGTAGGACTTAATCTCCTTCATCGAAAAGCTGCTGTAGACAGTATCACTTGCCAGAGAAAGAAGAGGATAGCTGGAGCCAATCAAACGTAATCTCCATTTACCAGGGGGTACTGGGAAGCTCCCTGTTTGGGCTTCAGCCATGAATGTATAGCCACCCTATATATATATATATAAAAAAACACTGTTTACAGTTTTAGGCAGCCATTTATGATTCAGATTTTTGTTAATTCGAATAAAATATTTGCACAGTCAAAGAGCAGATTTAGAGAAGTAAATTTTGCACAAAAGAATACATTGGTGATCAGATCTCTATCAAGTGGATATACCTACCGAGTTTTTAGTGTACATGTGTGGAGCTACTTTTTGAAAAACCCTGGGAATTTCCTCTCCTGTATCATTATTGATCACATGAAGAACACAAACTGGCAACGCAGAGTAAATCTTCGGTACTATCAGCATGTCCTCAGGCACATGAAAGATCTCTCTGCAGATAGAATAAAGTTCAGGTAGTTAAAGCACTGCTAAGTGAAAGCAAAGGCAACAAAAATAGTTTATCTGTGGCACTGGGCTCAAATATCAGGGGCTATCTTGTAAGATGATGGGCATAGTTTGGTAGGTCTTATTAAGGTAATTGTAGTCTTAGATAGCTCAACGATAAATATTTATTAACTACCAGAAAGTATATAAGGTCCAAGCGAGGAGCTATCTCCATGCTTGCTTCTACACACGGTTCTGTCCAACACTACACTGACCCCTAGATGTGGCTCATGTGTTCTCTCACATCACTGTGGGGAGGTACTGTACTGTACTGGGACTCCATTAACTCGTTAGGTGCCAGACCCTTATACTAGACCTCCCCCAAGTCTTTATCTAACGTATTTACGAGTTATTCCATTTTACCCCATGTATTTACATTATTACTACTACCCCATCTCCCCCCAAGTCTCTGAGTTCATAGGTTCAGGTGGTCTGGAGGCCTTATAACTTTTCCATATCTTGTTCTCACCACTGTCGGAGGAGTGGTAGACTCTGTCGCTGCAGGTAAATCGGAGATTGTTCTGGCATTGGGGTGTCTTTTCATCCTTTTTTTCCTTTTCTTCTGTTTTTTAGGCATTGAATTGCTCTTTGTCGATTTCGCAATTGTTGTGATAGATGACTGTTGGTTTATCCTGCTCTTTACAGGGTGGATGAACTCCTAGCTTGTCTCTATAGTGTTTTCTTTCCTTCTTCCATCATTTGGCTCGCCATGACCCACGTGACGATGGATGGTGGCTCTTAATGTTGTGAGGGTATGACTTAGTAGTGAGTTCACCTTTGTATTTGGCTTTGGTGTGCTGTCATCAATGGATATATGCTACTCAGTTCCAGCATCCTTTGTGGCACTCTCATGCTGGCTGGGGATTGCAGTGTCTGCTCTGTGATCTCAGGGTTTATCTCTCCAACTGGTGTTGGAGCCGGAGGTTGAGGGTTTTCTCGTTATTTGTTCCTCTCTTTACTGTCATCTACTTGAGGTGTTATGCTAACCATCTGAGTGGTTGGCTGGTCTGACCAATGAGGGTTTTCTGACACCTGTAACGAAAGTAGGCAAGCCTGCTCTGCAAAGAGAGAAGGCAACTCAGAGCTGATGTCCCAGTCAGGATACTCTTTCTTGTTTGAGTTCTCAGGAACTTACAGTGGTTGTTTTGACATCTTCTGCTGTTTTGAGGAGATTCAGGGCTACATAGGCATCTCTGCTCAAGGGAGAAAAAGACTGGTTACTGATGATGTACATCAACTCAGAGATTTGTTTGCCGCCATATCTTAATGGTTTCTGAATCATGCCTATGACTGGAAGTTGGATTCCTCTGGGCCCATAAAGTGGTGTGTCTGTTGTTCGTAGCCAGAGGTCTCTCAGCCACAGTTCTTTGTTCAACAGGACCATAACAATGGCTCCCATATACAATTTAAAGTTTGAGAGATAGCCATTAACTAAGATGTCTGCATTTTAGAACAAAAATCCAGGATCTTGGATCTCATCCAATAAGTACTGTTGTGTCCTTTTGGTGTGTTGTCTTGATCTTGTGAATCCTCTTGGGATCTTCTGTGCATTTTGATGTTTTAGCTTCCCGGAAGTGGCCTTTTTGGTTACATTGTAGGCATTGGGCTGAAATTGCTGGACAATATTCACACCTGTGGGGGCGCTTTGCTCCACAGCGCTGGCACGGTCACTCTACTGGTCAGATAAGGTATTGCTTCCCTTGACCTGGAGTGTCCTTGTTTTTGTGCTGTTTCATTAACTGGACAATGGTGTTTACATTATACCATGGTCTGCTTTCTCTCCTTAATATCTGTGCTGCAAACAGATTTCAGATTGCCTGACAATCTGGATGGTCTTCTCAAGGGTTAGGTCCTCCTTCACTTGAAGCATGTCTGACAGTGCATCGTCCGCCACTCCTACAGCTATTCTATCCCTGATTAGCTCAGATTTCAGGTCACCTGTAATCACAGCCTTCAGTCATTCTATACATAATGAAGGAGTCGACAGGTTCTCCTGGCTGCTGGACATGTTTATTAAATTCAGTCCTTTCAAGGATTTTGTTACTTCTAGGTTAAAGTAAACATCGAATGATTTTAAAACATCAACAAAATTTGCAGATGATTCATTGATTCCTTGTCTAGCTAGTATACCATTGGCTACTAGGCCTACCGAATAAAGCTGTATGTAAACTTGTTCAGCTTCAGTCGTTTTATCCAGACCTGAAGCAATCATGTATCTCAGGAATCTCTTTCTCCAGCATCCCCAATTTTGTGATTGATCTGGGCTTTGGAGAAGTCCAAATTGATCTGGAAGAGCGGGCTATCGAGCCATGGTTAAAATTTTTTAAGTTACAGGTTCAGCTTTAAGAGGTTTCTGAAAGTCCAAGATGGTGCTGCCACACGCTTCTGCACAAAGGGTTTTCCCGCGCATGCTGGTTTTGGTGGGCTCCTACAGTAATGGTGCTCACGACCTCAGCGTTTAAATTCTTTGAACAATGCCTGTCTGGATCAACTGCTTAGTGTCCTCCCTGTTTTAGCGCAATGTTCTCAGGTTCCTGACGTATCGAATCCGGCTTTTGCTGGGTTTTTAAAGCTGCCTACTCAGTAGTGATTAATTTTGAATTAATTATTTATTTTTCTTTGCTCAGAATGAGCTCAGCTGCCTCACGTTTAGGTGCCAACTCGGGAATCGGGTTTCTCGGACTGCGATTTAAATGGCAATGACAGCGGAAGCAGAAGTGTCTTCAGCTGTCTAGCTCGAAGTTCTGGAACCCCATCCCTAAATCTCTCCAGCGCATGACACATGCTTTCCCTCTTTAAAACTTACCCCTATGATCATACATTTGGTCATCCCATCTATTATCTCTTTATTATGTTTGGCACAATTTTCGTCTTATCACGCCTCTGTGAAGTATGGGATGTTTTTCTACATTATGGGTATACAAGTTGCTGTGTTGAGGGTGCTGGAGTCAGCAGTAAGGGAATGGAGTTTATAGGGGGTGCCTAAAGCAATTGCTTATGCATTGATGATGTGCAGTAGAAGTGAGTTGTGATTCATTCTTCAGATGATATCAGACTGTCAACCTGACAATGTCGAGGCTGTCATGGTGGACAGGTGGAGGTAGCTTTCATCAGTGTACATACAGGGCTGGATTTTGCTGTTCTGATGTTGGGTTTCTGAAAATGGCAATGAGGGGGACCTTAAATTTAAATTTCCAAATGATTCCTGCTGGCTGCCATTTTAAGCAGTGCAGAAATTGTGGTGGGTGGTGACCCAGCGTGCACTCAAAGTGATGTCAGGTTCAGTCTTTTAAATGCCTGCCCAAATTTCAAATTTCCTTGAGATTGATATTTTCAGTGAGGTAGGTGGGTTCCTGAAGACCACGTGAAACAAGCCACGGTGCTTTTAGGGAGGGAGTTCCAGGATTTTGACCAAGCGACAGTGAAGGAATGGTGAATTACTTCCAAGTCAGAATGGAAGGGACTGGAAGGGATTTTGCAGGTGGTGGTGTCCTCTTACATCTGCTGCCCTTGTCCTTCCAGGTGGTAGAAGTAGCAGGTTTGGAAGGTGCTGTCGAAGGAGCCCTGGCGAGTTGCTGCAGTGCATCTTGTAGATGATACACACTGCTGCCACTGTGCATCAGTGGTGGAGGGAGTGAATGTTTAAGGTGGTGGATGTGATGCCAATCAGATGGGCTGTTTTGTCCGGGATGGTGTTAAGCTTTTTGAGTGTTGTGGGAGCTGCACTCATCCAGGCAAGTGGAGGGTATTCCATCACACTCCTGACTTGTGTCTTGTAGATGGTGGACAAGCTTTGGGGAGTCAGGAGATTAGTTACTCGCTGCACTCTTGTAGCCACAGTATGCATACACATAAGACTACTTTATCCAATACTTTTTGGCATTCAACAATATTGAGAATCTGATATTAATGTTTCATCTGGACCTGGTGCTTTGATTTATACAAAGGTCCAGACATCTGCTGAACACATGCCTGACTTCTTTGACTGAATGTCCACAGGCTGGATTTTATGGACCCCTACTGGTCGTATTTTTGGCAGGGGTGAGGGGGTGACATACAAGCCCACCCCTGACCTGTTCCCCATAAAATAGTTGGCGTGTGAATGCCGAAATTGGTAGTCTGCCTACATAATTAATAAAATAATTAATATTACAATTATTAATATTAATTAATAATTGGGCTTGTTAAGAGGATTACACTGCCCATGCCGTAATACTGATGGGAGTGGGAAGGCTGCTTTTTTTTTAACCCAACTGATTAAAAGGCAGGAAGGAAAGGGAGGCCATGTGGAAAATTGCCCAGGTATGTCCTGTACATAAAAAGCAGGACAAATCCAAACTGGCCAATTACTGCCCCACCAGTCTACTCTTGATCATCAGTAAAGTAATGGATGGGGTCATAAACAATGCTATCAAGCGGCACTTGCTTAGCAATAACCTGCCCACTGACGCCCAGTTTGGGTTCCGCCAGGGCCACTCAGATCCTGGCTTCATTACAGCCTTGGTTCAAACATGGACAAAAGAGTTAAACTCCCTCCACCACCAACGCACGGTAGCAGCAGCGTGTACCATCTACAAGGTGCACTGCAGGAATTCACCAAGGCTCCTTAGACAGCACCTTCCAAACCCACAACCACCACCACCTAGAAAGACAAGGGCAGTGGATAGATGGGAACACCATCACCTGGAAGTTCCCATCCAAGTCACTCACCATCCTGACTTGGAAATATATCGCTGTTCCTTCACTGTCGCTGGGTCAAAATCCTGGAACTCCCTTCCTAACAGCACTGTGGGTGTACCTACACCACATGGACTGCAGCAGTTCAAGGAGGCAGCTCACCACTACTTTCTCAAGGGCAACTAGGGATGGGCAATAAATGCTGGCCTAGCCAACGAAGCCCACATCCCATGAATGAATTTTAAAAAATGTCCTTTGGGGGATGCCTTGTGTGAATCAGGGGACCTTCGCCCGACACCACAAAGATGTTACACCCCTTTGTCACTTCTTGCCTAGCCACCAAAACCTGATCTCCCACTCCCCTCCCTAAGCTTCCTGAAACCACGCTGTCCAAGAACTTACGTATTTCTGGTGGTCAGGTCATCTTCATTGCAGGGCCTACTTGTAGTCCCAGCAGTGCCCACTACTAAGTTCTGGCACTGCTGGAAGGTGGGGTATCCTTCCACTAAAGGACAAAAGTCCTATCTTCACCTTCTCAAGGTCGCCTGGTGCCAGCTATGGCTGTGGGGTGGTCTTGTTTAATGTTGGTCGGTTCATGATTGACATTTCTTCCAACGGAGTGAGCAGCATGGCCCCTCCCTCCTTAAATTCAGCCTCATCTATTGAGTCTTTGAAAAAAATGAACAGATGGCCATCTAATAGTCGCTTGGCAGTACAGAACTTGAGTATTGCTGGAAAATGAGATATGCTGTCAAAGCTTTCAGTCTTGCACTCATCAGGACAGAAACACAAGAATACCAAATTACAAAGGGAGCAACAAATTTATTTTGCATGAGAAAATGGTGCAGATTGGGTTGGCAAATGGATTCCGATTGGTAGAGGTGTTGTCGTGGACAATGCATCAGGGAATAGTTATCACCTAACCTTTTGTTTAAATTCAAACCATGCAAGTCGACTCTGGCTGCTGAGGCATTGCCATGGGGAATGCACCAGGGAACAGTTGTCTAAGCTTTTGTTTAGTTGAAAAAGGTGCAATGCCTGGACATGTTCTGTTTGTTTGCAGAGGAGAGAGCCCTGTGTATGAATATATGTAGCAAGTGTAAGTGAGCCACATTGCAGGCGCTAGTAATCTTAAATTGGTTGTTAGTGTAATTCTTAACACACTTGGGATTGTTCAGTCAGTGTTGTCCAATCACAGAGTCACATCTAATATTGGACACTATGTTCTGAGTATTGCAAGCATGGACTAATTGAATATTGTCAGTAGTCTGCCTGTTGTGAGCAGCCGAAGGGATGCGCTGTTTGATACAGTCCACCAGTTATTGGTACATACGGCTTACATACCTGGCATCACACCAGCACTGAAATTCATACACCACCTTATTAATTTGTGTGGTAGACAGAGGGCTGAATCTTCCGCTCGGCGAGCAGGGGCAAGGCCCACTCGCCGAGGCATAAAATGACGTTTGGTGACATCAGGCGTGCGTCCCGACGTCATGGCGCATCATTCAGACTTTCAGTTCGGCAGGCACACACTTGAGTCGGCTGTGCGCCCGCCGAACTGTCAAAGGCCAATTAAGGCCATTTAACTCTCAATTAAAGTCATTAACGGAGCTGCCCGTGCAACCTTAAGGTTTGGCGGTTCAGGCAAAAAGCCCAGGCAGCCTTCGCATTTTTCATGGAACCACATCCACGGGCGGGATGAAGTTTCATGAATGATTTTAAATTTTGACAAAAATTTTTATTGAAATTAATACACATGTCCCAGCTCATGTGACAGTTTCACATGAGGGGACATGTCATAAAAAATTTTCTTGCCACTTTATTAACCTTTTTGGATTTAAAACTAATCTCCCTGAGGTACTTCTGTAAAATGGCGGTGCGGTGCAGGTCGGGTCCGCGCCTCCCTGCGCCCGATCCTGCCCAGCCTGCTCGACAGGCAGAAAATTCTGTCCAGAATGTCACTTTGGCTTGACAGCAGCATCTTGTAAGTGGAGAATACCACTTGTGTTGCTACTGCATAGTAACCATGTGAAATGGCTAACTTCACCTGTTGCTCATAGTTATGAGACACCTCACACCTCCAAGGCATTCTGAGGGAGACTGGGCACTTCTCAGGACTGAAAGTAACGACTTTAGGTCCATTCATGAGTTTGCATGATATGCAGTGAACAATGATCTTATCAGGGTAGTCACTATCCCGCAGGATAGCTTTGATGTGCCCAATTTCGGCATCAAGCTTGCACAGTCAGCAAATGGCTCAGGTTTTATTTATGAGGTTGCCAATAAGGCCAATCCTATAGCGCGTGAAGCTGTAGGAATCCCAATGTGTATATTGACCAGTGAAGGTAGGCTTGTGGCAAACAGTATTAGAGAATCCATTAGTAGATTTCTCAACTAGCACATCGAGGAAAAGGAGCTCATTAGATTGCTCCATTTCAAGGTGAATTTGAGTGCGGGGTGGAGATCATTAAGGTGTATAAGGAAATTCTTACATGCAGCTCCAGATTGAACTATAGCAAACGTATCATCCACATATCAGAAATATGCAAGGGATAGGAGGTTAGGGGTCATTCCATCTAAGGCATGTTTCTTGTGGAAACCAATGAAAATGTTAGCGAGAGCTGGGCCTAGAGGGGATCCCATGGCATGATGGATGATTTTTTTTTTAGTTCATGATCATTTCAAAGGCTTCCCAGTGTTATTATAGGACTCACGACTTCTGTATTTGATGGATACTGGGTGAATGGGTATGGAGGAAGCATGGGAGGGCACTAGAGATATGAAGGGACATGGACGATGCATGGGAGATTTGAGGGATGTAAGGAAGAGGTATGGGTGACATGGAGAGGGTATGGGTCTATGGAAGAGGCATGAAGATATGAGGGGGCATAGAAGGGGCATGGAGGCTGGGTGGTGGCTTTAGGGGTGAAGGTGAGGGGGCCTGAAAGTCATCCACAGAATTCGGCCGATGTCCTAGCGAATGGAGGAGGTCCTTCTAACCTGCTGGCCTCAGCATCTGCCCGCTTCCATTCCCAGCTTGGGCCTACTCCGGGAGGTGGTGGTTGCCTTGACTCCGGCCTGCCCCCACTCCCTGGGTGAAAACTACATGTGCATGCAGGTTCATTCAAATCTCAGGAATGCAATGTTGGAAAATGGCCTGACTCATGATTCCCCAGCTAATGATGAAAATCCGACAATAGAATTTGGTCCTTGCAATATTGATTGTCATTCTGAGTTGCTCAAGTAACCATCGTGGCTGTGAATTTCCTCCAAGCTGCAGTTCCTGCTTTGTTGCCATAACTGTTGGAAACACCAATTGCGTGTGTAAATGGTGATGCAGCGGGAGCAGCTCCAAGGAGGTTCCCATCCTAAGTTACTCTGACTGTATCCCTTTCATATGTGCTGTTAAAACAAGTGGTAAATTCTTCAAAATGGATACTTGTCCATGCATTTTGGTCCATGATACAGGTTGGATTTTATCATTAATGTAGGATATAAATTTCCAGAGAGAGTAGTGGAGGACAAAACCCTGGAATCATTTAAGAAACAACTGGGAGCTGTTAGTGCTTCCCCAACTGGTTGAACCAAGATGGACCAGAGGGCCTTCCTGATGAAATTATCTTGTAAAAACAAGACATGAAAATATTCACACCAAGATGGCGAAGGGTCAAATTTTGCATGTATCAGCTGCATAGTATTTATTCTCAATAGCATTATATTTGTTCTATTGCCCGGTGCAACGATATCAATTACAGTACGACCAAGAGCTGTAATACTGGACTGGGCACAATGTAGCAATGCACAGGAGCATTAACAATCACTGACTTAAAAGGCTCATGAACAGAAAAGAATCACTAGCTAATTATTATAATAGAAAGCAATTTTATGACGAGTTCTGCAAGTAGACTCAGATAAAACCCTCAAGTATGTCACCAAAGAGTGCAATTTCAGTTCGTACCTGAATACCACAAACCAGAAGTTGGGAGGCTGATCACCGTATGAGGTTGTGTAATCAGCATATACTGTTTTACTCCATTCATCTTCATAAAAGGGATACATTTTTGCCAATTTTGGATTTGTATCAAACATGTATCTGGAAGATCAAAGAAAGCGCACATGAAACACAATCCCATGTTTGCACCTGCGTAGGAAAGTATACATAATACACATAGTAACTTTAAATTTATGAAACTGAGGGAATGCAATCTAACCAAAGCCCTTGATCTTCAGCAATGCAACAATTGTTTTAGATAGTGGGTTGCTCCAGGGCCTCTGCCAATAATTCTTGATTAGTTGGGGATTGGACACCTTTCTCCCCAAATTCTTGACACTGCCAATCTCATGGCCTTTATGCCCTGTCTCATCAACACATCTGAGGTCAGAAACACATTGTGCTTTAGGGTACTGACTTTGCCAAATATTTGCTCACATTAGCTATTGGAGAAAAATATACAGCCAGGAATTAAGGGCAGGAGAAACAAACCCACATCTCGCTTTTCTGTTGTACCTCAATATATCTAGTTATTTTTACACTCTAAGAACAATACTGACTAACCTAGACAAGCCTTAACTGCATCTCAGTTTTAAGTGCACCATCAATTAGTTAGCTTTCTCTCTAATTTGATCGATTACAAGGCCAATACAATCACTCTTCTTGGTTATTTTGGAACTTGAAGTAACACAAATCATGGAAAATATGCCTTTTATTGTTTCTGTTAATACACCATCTATCAATGAGGAAACAAAATAGCTATCTGGGAAATATACTTTCTCCAGTTTTGTTCAGTAAGACACAAAAGAACTCAAGGAGCTGTTGAGAAGATGCCTTGCATCACAGAATTGAGTTTTAAGGAAAAATTGGAGACACGCAGACCCTGGAGGTGGGACAGAGAAGATTGCCAGTTCTAGGAGACTGGGTTATATGGTCAATTGAAGCAAATTGGGCGTCCCAGCCTTGAAATAATATGACCAAGCTTATAGAAGCACATAAGGTGATCCAATGCAGTAGATACGGAACATTCGGACTAAACTTTAAGTGAAAACTTGGGGACACAAGGTCAAAGCTGCAAAGTATAATATTTGATGGTTGATAAAAGTTCTTCTTCAAATAAGGAATGAGCAATTTTTGGAAGGATCTCCAAGGAGTATAGGGGACACAAGAAGCTTTGAATCTTTCAGCATAGAGTTGAATGTGGTGAATGAATTAAAAGATTTGTTCTAGATGGATGAAGTAACGATGAGCTAAGTGACTTTCCTCATCTGTTTATTTCCTGTCATCTGCTGCTTCACAGTGCTGTTGAACTCAATGTACACATAGAAGCAACCGTTTATCTCTATGATGCATCGATGAATTGCATATTGTCTGATCACAAAGGCATCTCCAATAGGTGCAGGGGCAGAACTTCAATGCGGGAGTCACCATTAGTGATAATGCACATCTGGATGCAAGAGCAGGTGCCATTGAGAGGTGGCGACTTTGTGAAATGCAGCCTCCTCATACACTAGTCCTCTCTAAGGTCAGGGTAGCTACAAGGTTATGGGTTAAAGCCCCACTCCAGATACTTGAGCTCAGAATCTAGGCTGACACTCCAGTGCAGTACTGCACTGTTGCAGGTGTAGTCTTTCGGATGGGATGTTAAGTCGAGGCCCTATATGCCCTCTTGGATGGACAAAGATCCCACTACTTCTAAGGAGAGCCAAGAAGCCCTGGTATTATGGGTCAGTATTTACCCCTCAACCGATTTATAAAACAGATTTTGTGCTATTATCACATTGCTGTTTGAGCTTTCTGTGTGCAAATTGGCTGCCCATGTTTTCTGCTTTACATCAGTGATTACACTTCAAAGGTACTTCATTGGGTATTAAGTGACTTGGGATGTTTTGTCACTATGAAAAGCATTATAGAACTGCAAGCCTGTTTTTTTTCATACATATGTGGACCTCTCAGTGCCTCAGATGTTACTGAGTTATAAAGGTCTCCAGCTTGACCGGTCATAAGATTACTAGCCATCATCTTTTTCTACTCTTGCTCCTCCTTCTCCATTATGTCCAGAAATGTGATGTACCCATGCTATCTAAATTCTCCACCACCAATGGCCACACTCTGTTTGCAGATTCAAGCACGGCACAGGCTTGATACTTTTATTTGATTGCTGTGCTTCTAAATAGTTTAAACAGTGCAATTTTATCTTTATGAAGCTTTTGTGTAAACTAACTAAAACCCTTCAAAAATAGTATAATTGAAATGATTTCACCAAGCCTATAATTCAAGAAAAATGTTGAACATTTATTGGCAAATACTACTGCCATGGAGAGTCTGGGGGCTCTGAGGATAATCTGATTAAATGATACACAATTAAAGGAATATTTGCAGAATCACCAATTAGTTTCCTGCATTACAGTAATCATGCCAAGTGATAATTATATTTGCCACGGCAGTGACCTATTTTTATCTTTTAGGTGGGCATTCTAACTCCCAAAAACAAATGTTTGGGTCAGGTGGGATATAAAATTGTTAAAAGTCTCAAACCTGACCCCAACCCACCCACTTACAGTTTTAACTAAGGTGGGATGGGGAGGGGGGTCAATGACCATTCCACTCTCAGAAGGTGGGTTGATCATTTAAATATGAAAATGAGTCAGGAAATATGGCAGCTAACATAGAAACATAGAAACTAGGAGCAGGAGTAGGCCATTCGGCCCTTCGAGCCTGCTCCACCATTCATTATGATCATGGCTGATCATCTAACTCAAGAGCCTGCTCCCGCTTTCTCCCCATACCCTTTGATCCCTTTCGCCCCAAGAGCTATATCTAACTCCTTCTTGAAAACATACAATGTTTTAGTCTCAACTACTTTCTGTGGTAACGAATTCCACAGGCTCACCACTCTCTGGGTGAAGAAATTTCTCCTCATCTTTAAAGCGAGATGAGACTGCTGGATCAAGCATGCAAGGGCATTTCCATCTATCTGATGGACGTAGCTTATTTGTTCCCCCACCTCCACTTGATCAAATACTTCACTGACACATCTAGTACCTCACCACCACCAAATCCCTCTGTCTCAAAATTCCCTGCATTCCCATCCTGGATTTTCTGCTCCTTTCCTCTAGCCTCACCATTGTCTCTGGCTCAACAATCTGTCTCTGTGCCCCAGCTGTTGAATGTCTGCCACCCTCTTGGTGGCATCTTATGCACAACCCCACCATACCCCCACTGTGTCTCCAGAACTTCGATGTCCCCGATCGATGCAAGGTGTAAGCTGGCCTAGATTTTGGATTTCATTTTCGTAGGATTTAGTGTGCTTGCTTAACTTGGCCATTTTGCAATAACATGTGAACAGAAAAGAAGCAAAATTAATGCTGCTAATCTTTTTACAACAAGCTAACTTAATATAGTACTATGAAGTGGTCACCGACTACAACAGGTGATTATATTAGAAGGAAGCGCCTCAATTACCCTGTAATTGAAGGATAAGTAATTAATAATCAAATAAGTGGGATTTCTGTATTTTTCCATTAACATTTCTATGCAAGGGTTAAAAGTGATATCACAGAGTCTGTGAAAGAAAAAGCCTGAAATCCATGGGATCTTATCATTTCAGGAACACACTGACCTTGACTGAGTCAGCTTTAGTTTGATCAGTGGGTTGCCTGTAAGTCTTAAGGTAAGCGCCAAAGTTTGATGCAAATCCACTGTCTTAAGTTTAAGGCAATGTGTGCAATTAGCTAGAATCAATTAAATTAAATTGTAACATTATTGAACAATTAGCCGTTTCCAGCAACATTCGTTAAGGTGGGGTGACATGTCTTTTTAGGTTTAAAAAGGGGTAACAGGAACCATCATGTTGTGTAAAACCAAATGAAGGGAGACCAGTTTGATCTTCGGGGCAGAGGTGAGAATTCCTGTCAGCACAGAGATCATGAGTGTAGCACTATGTCCAGGGACAGAGGCAGAAGTCCTGTCGATGTGAACCTCGGATAGTGCAGTTTCCTTTGGAGGCAGCAGCGAACACCTGTCGGTGCGAAAGGTTGTGATAACTGATATCCTCAGGGACAGAAGAAATTTCCTATCAGCACGGGGATCAAGTCTGTAGGGTTTGGTTGATAAGTATACTTTTGCTTTCTTTTCATTAGTTAATTGATAAGTCTTTAGTTAATTGATATGTGTATTGTTATTTTGCTTTACATATGTTCAATTAACTTTGGTATTATTTGCTAATTCAGTGTCTGAATCTTTGCTTGACGGTTATATCTGTCAAATTCAGTTTGAGGGGTTAATTTCCTGTAATTAAATTAAATCAAGTTTAAATTTATTAAATCTCCCTTTTAAAACTTACAAAGGTCTCTATCTACAATCTCTCCTTCCATCCTCTCTGCTCCTGCATGCAGCCTGGTGCCTCAGGCCTTCCAGCCCAAAGTCAGCCAGACTCTCAGTCTAGCTTGCTGCAGCCCAGAAACTGAAACAAAAATTGTTAATCAAGCCCTGCAATTAAATGCACTGGGGCCTGATGGAAACCCATTTTCTGAAGTTCCTTGACCGCAAAACCGTCTCACACTGCTCATCATGAATTAATATTTGGGCTTCTATTTTCATTACCATTGCTCACTTCCTCATCCTGTCCTGTGGAAACATAGCGCCTTTAACTAATGCAAGTAATACTTCCAAGTACATTGCCATAGATATAATACAAAGAAAATAATAATCATGAGCAACATTTCAGGAAACATCTTTGGAGGTCTGAACTTCACACAGTTGCATTCAATGCATCGTACCTAAGTAAAAACAAGCCATGTTGCTCTGCGTCCGTTTCCAGTACATCCCAAATTTCCCCCAGGAATTCTTTGGCATACTCATGTTGTTCTGACCCTGTATTGGTACAGAAGAATATGTATTACAGGAGACATTAATAAACGCGCAATATGGCTGTGTAATTGGCAAATTATTTTTTTTATGGATATGTGAGAGGTGGTGCAATTTGTTAGGAAAAATAAAAAGGCCACATAACTGCTTGGATAATAATATCCAAGGCATAGAGGAGCAAAGGAATTGAGGGCTTCACATATAAATCACTAAAAGTAATGACACAGCATAATAAGGTATAAATACTGACCTGGACCTGTTGAGCCAAAGGTCCTGTTTCTATGCTGTAAATACTCGGGCCTCCGGACCCCATGAGGTTTCTTGGCACCAAGTCAAACATGGGCAAGGAAACCACCTGCTGATTACCACCTACCGCCCCTCCTCAGCTGATGAATCAGCACTCCTCTATATTGAACACCACTTGGAGGAAGCACTGAGGGTGACAAGGGCACAGAATATACAGGGGATCAACCCTGATTCAATGAAGAATGCAGGAGGGAATGCCAGGAGCAGCACCAGGCATATCTAAAAATTAGATGTCAACCTGGTGAAGCCATAACACAGGATTACTTGCATGCCAAACAGCATAAGCAGCAAGTGATAGAGCTAAGCGATCCCACAACCAACAGATCACATCTAAGCTCTGCAGTCCTGCCACATCCAGTCATAAGTGGTGATGGACAATTAAACAACTCACTGGAGGAGGAGGCTCCACAAATGTCCCTATCCTCACTGATGGGGGAGCCCAGCACATCAATGCCAAAAGTAAGGCTGAAGCATTTGCTACAATCTTCGACCAAAAGTGCCGAGTGGATGATCCATCTCGGCCTCCTCCAGAGGTCCCTTGTATCACAGATGCCAGCCTTCAGCCAATTTGATTCATTACATGTGATATCAAGAAACGGCTGAAGGCACTGGTTACTGCAAAATCTTTGGGCCCTGACAATCTTCCGGCAATAGTACTGAAGAGTTGTGCTCCAGAATTTGCTGCGCTCCTAGCCAAGCTGTTCCAGTACAGCTACAACACTGGCTTCTATCCGGCTATGTGGAAAATTGCCCAGGTATATCCTGTACACAAAAAGCAGGACAAATCCAAACTGGTCAATTACCAGTCTACTCTCAATCATCAGTAAAGTGATGGAACGGGTCATCAATAGTGCTTTCAAGTGGCACTTGCTTAGCAATAACCTGCTCACCATTGGCCAGTTTGGGTTCTGCCAGGGCCACTCAGTTTCTGACCTCATTACAGCCTTGGTTCAAACATGGACAAAAGAGCTGAACTCCAGAGGTGAGGTGAGAGTGACTACCCTTGACATCAAGGCAGCATTTGACTGAGTGTGGCATCAAAGAGCCCTAGCAAAACTGGAATCAATGGGAATCAGGGGGAAAGCTCTCTGCTGGTTGGAGTCATACCTAGCATGAAGGAAAATGGTTGTCATTGTTGGAGGTCAATCTCTCAGTTCCAGGATATCACTGCAGGAGTTCCTCAGGGTAATGTCCTTGTCCCAACCTTCTTCATCAATGACCTTCTTTCCATCATAAGTCAGAAGTGAGGATGTTCGCTGATGATTGCACAATGTTCAGCACCATTCACGACTCCTTAGATACTGAAGCAGTCCATGTCCAAATGCAACAAGATCTGGACAATATCCAGGCTTGGGCTGACAAGTGGCAAGTCGCATTCAATCCACACACGTACCAGGCAATGACCATCTCCAATGAGAAAGAATCTAGCTATTTCCCCTTGACATTCAATGGCATTACCATCACTGAATCCCCCACTATCAACATTCTGTGAGTTACCATTGACCAGAAACTGAACTGGACTAGCCATATAAATGCTGTGGCTACAAGAGCAGGTCAGAGGCTAGGAATCCTGCTGCAAGTAACTCATCTCCTGACTCCCCAAAGCCTGTCCACCATCTACAAGGCACAAGTCAGGAGTCACTTGACTGGATGAGTGTAGCTTCAACAACACTCAAGAAGCTTGACACCATCCAAGACAAAGCAGCCTGCTTGATTGGCACCCCATCCACCAACATTCACTCCCTCCACCACTGACGCACAGTGGCAGTAGTGTCTACCATCTGCAAGATGAACTGCAGGAACTCACCAAGGGTCCTAAGAAAGCACCTCCCAAACCCACGGCCGCTGCCACCTAGCAGGACAAGGGTAGCAGACACATGGTAACATTATCACATGGAAGTTCCCCTCCAAGCCACTCACCATCCTGACTTGGAAATATATCGCCATTCCTTCACCGTCGCTAGGTCAAAATCCTGGATCTCCCTTCTTAACAGCACTGTGGGTGTACCTATATCACATAGACTGCAGCGTTTAAAGAAGGCAGCTCATCACGACCTTCTCAAGGGCAGTTAGGGATGGGCAATAAATGCTGGCCTAGCCAGCAATGTCCACATCCCATGAATGAATAAACATAGCTATGCAAAACAGCAAACCATGCACTGGGATACTTTCCTAGAAGGATAGAATTGAAAAGCAGATAAATTATGAAAAGATGTGTCGAACCTTGATTAGAAGACATTTGGGGTTGTGGTGGTGGGCAGGAGTCTGATCTGGAAGTGCGCGGATCACCGATTCCCACCACAGCCTTTGAGAAATATGCAATGATATGGCGATCGGCCAATCAAAAGCTGCCAGGTGGGTTGCTGGCCAACAGGGTTACTGCAAGTTGTGCTGCTCGCCCAATGGGCCATTGAGGGCGCCGAGCTGGCAGGCCATGGTCTGACAAGAAGTCATGGCCATTCATTTAAAGGAACTCCTGGCACGGGACTGTGTCATGTCCAGCAGGAATAATAGTTTTACTGATGGAACAAGATTTTGGTGCAGCATATAATATTTGGAAGCATTGCCACAGGTGAGTGCAAATTTATATTTATTTGTGTCTGTTTTAACTGATGGAAAGATTTCGGGGACTCTGGCAGGGAAGAAAAAAACATGGAATACATTTGAAGCATAACCCTGGTGAATATCGGGAGATATGGAGCACCATACCCTCCACAGGCTGGCCAAAAAAACCAGCCTTGCTCCAAATGCCCATTACACGAAGCACTAATTTTTTTGAGAGGTTTACTCCACTTCTTCATGCCAAAAAAGATTGAGAGCATAGAATTATCTACTATGCCTCCTAATTTACTAGCTTGTACAAATTTACTCCTCTGCCATGTGTCCAAATCATTGCTTACATAGTGAACAGAAACTGTTCCAGAACAGATCTTCATTTGTCACCGCTACTTTCCAACTGTGCTGAGAAATTGGCATTAATGCCCAGGGCTGAATTTTCATCTTCAGTTCGGGAAGCATGAGTTGGGCCATTTCCCGAAGTCATGTTCCCAACTTCGGAAAGTCAGCCCATTCTCACAATTTTCATCTCCATAGATTGGGTGCTGGAATTGGGGCTGCTGCATCCCGAGGGAGTGCGGATGTGTTTGGGGACCCGGAAGGCATTGACTGTGGAGGTGGGAACTTCTATTCTTGATCCCAATAAAAAGCCCTACAACAGCATCATAATGCTTCTTTTGCTTGGCAACGATCCTGAAAGGTGAACTCTCGCAGACCAGTGGACCAGGAAGCTGAACTTAGTTCTTACCGGTCAGTCAGTGTTCATGTAATTGATGGCTGAAGCATTGTTGCCCTGGGAAAGATTAAGTGTTCTCCCTAAGCGTCATGAACATATACTTACGATAATACAGATTTTAAGAATAATTGTTTTCAAACTTTTATATTGAATTACATTGGGGAGGTGGAGGCATGGCGGTATTGCCACTGGACTAGTATTCTAGAAACCCAGGGTAATGGTCTGGGTACTTGGGTTCAAATCCCACCATGGCAGATAGTGAAATTTGAATTCAATAAAAGTCTGGAATTATGAATCTGATGATGACAAACGATTGTCGTAATGGTTCACTAATGTCCTTTAGGGAAGGAAATCTTCTGCCCTTACCTGGTCTGACCTACATGTGACTCCAGACCCACAGCAATGTGGTTGACTCTTAAGTGTCCTCTGAATAAGGGCAATTCAGGATGGGCAATAAATGCTGGCCTAGCTAGAGACACCCACAACCCATGACGAGTAAAATAATTTTTAAAAACCCTTTTCAAAATGGAAGTATGGACAGGCAACCTCGCACCTTTCTCTATTTATTCAAACCTAGTCAGACTCATATCTCTAGAGCTCGCTACGAAGAGTCATTAACATACAAAGATTCCACAGATGCCCATTGAATCTTTTAAAAAGTGTGAAAAACCCTTTTATTTTTGAGGGAACAGGAGACAGGAAGGGACTTCAAAGGACCACATGGTAATTAGCTTCTTTGTCTGGTGAAACAAAGACTCCTTGAAAATTAATCTAACAGCCATTTTTGTGCTTTTTAAACTGTATAAATGAGGCTGTAAGAAGCCATCTAGGGAGGCAGGGTGTAGAATCCCTAGGAAGAACACTGAGTGCTAACATCAGAGAAGGTCCTTGGCCAAGGGAGGACAAAGGGGAAGATATTAAGAAATCAACTGCTGTTCTACTGAAAGAGCCCAGGCAATTTGCAAATGCTGTAATCGCAGGATTAGTGAGAATAGGAAACCTTTTCTCTCTCCCAAAAACCAGCTGTGTCCACCTGAAAAAAGGCAAACATTGACTAGTTGACTGCCGAAGCTATCGCAGATGCTAAACTGAACCTCAAGTTTCAACTCCTTCACTTCAGAAAGAAGGAACGCAAGCAATGGGCCCGCGACGATATCTCACAGAGACTGATTTGAAAATCTCATCTTTATTCCTATACCTGTATCTGTATTTTAGTTAATAGTTTTATCACTTTTACTTAAGTAACTTTCAGCAGTAGTTTCCTAATAAACTAACCTTTCTGTTGTTGAAGAATAAAGCTTGACCGCTAGGTTATTAAATTGAATCACTCGCAAATTAAAAGGGGGCTACATACACACACACAAACAAATTCTTAGCTCACGCACCATTTTGAGGAAATGACTTTTACGTGGTTGTGACGCTTAGTGAAATCATAAAACATTAGTGTCCGCATTCATATGTTGACTGTGAACACCAACTTCTGAGCAATCTGCAGCTGTTCTCCCCTGCAAGTCACTGCACTGTAAGGAAAAATAACGATACAGCAGCTCACACCACAGCTGTGCAAATGCCTATAGCAGCCCAACTTAGACTTCAAGCCCTCTGCCCCTCACACCTCTGACTGCAACCTCAGCACAGAATAGAAATACACTGAGAACTCCCATGCTTAGATTCAGCATTACCTCAAACCTAGGCATGTTTGCCCCCAAGGACATTGGGCCCCTTACCACATCATCGCACTGTGTCATTGCATGCCACCCTGCCACTTGTTCAGCAATGCTGAGGGCATCAATTGTGTGCATGGTGAACACATCACTTTTAAGTTAACACATTGCTACACCATCCCCTCACCTGCATGCCATCCTGCCAAGCTTTTGATGAACCATGGAGTGAACAAAGCACATAGTGATCCACGGACCTCTCTACTCCTCTGCCAGGATGGCTGAAACCACCAGCAGCCATAAGTCATGGGAACCATCAGCACCTAGGTTCTCAGTCTATGACCTGAAGACACTGTTCTCAGTGTGTTGCTATCCTGCACTGAAGTTGCAGTCAGAGGGGAGTTGTGAGGGGCAGAGGGTTTGAAGTCTGAGTGAGGGGTGCAGTGGTTGAGTTGGGCTATAGGTACTTGCACAGCTCTGGTGTGAGCTGTTGTATGCTTATTTTTTTTTTTAAACAGTGCAAGGATTTGTAGGGGAGAGCAGCAAAACACTGGTGCTGCAGACTGCCGAATGAGATGCACGTGAGAAGGGATGTGCTGTTTCCAAGTGGCCCAAGCTTCCCACTGCCACCACAAAGAAAGCCTGGGTCCAGATAATGGAGATGGTGAGAGCTGTGGGTGAGCATCACAACAATTGGGTGCAGTGCTGCAAGTGCTTCAGAGATCTGCTGAGCTCCAGTCAGGTGAGTGCCACTTTCCTATTCGGTGTCCACCTTTGGATAGTTGCATGCAAGATGTGAAGCACCTGATGGGTGCAAGGCCTCCAACCTTGGAGGAGTATTTTCCCAGGTCATTGATACATAAGTCACTGATAATGTGAAAGGATGCAACTGTGGAGATGTTGCTGCAGATCTGGTGGATGGTCCTTCCATCACCACGCACCTCCAACTCAACACCCTTTCTCTCTTGTTGTTTCAGATGAAGTGGACGCACAATGTATACATGATGAGCAAAACTGGGGATGGCACTGCAAATTTGGGACCCATTAGAGTTGTGTAGGAGAGGGCCATGATGATGGCAAGGATGCCAGCAACCGAAAGTGTGGGTGATGGTGAATTGCCCCTTCCAGGTGCATAGAGCTGTGGAGCTGCCATTCTTAGCAATATTGTGGTTATGGTTGTCCTGCTGAGGGAATCTTGGGGAATGGGTCTTTTTATGTTGGTGGTGTGGGTTAGAGAGTGGCAAGGTATTAATGAATGATGTCTGGAAAGCCGAGACTGTCAGCAGGTTGAGCACTGGGTACACAGCGGAAAGCATTCATTTATGTTTGAAGAGGCTCTCTGTGAATTCAGTCATTAGCCTGTTGTGTTCCCCTCACAGGTGCCAATGGTGCGGTCCCAACACCAGGAGAACATCGCCTTTGACACCGTGGGGAGGAAACCTTGTCCAAGGGAACATTGTCAGATGAGACGAGCTCACCAGCTACCAACTCAGAGCCTTGCACACTGGTGCAGAATTAGTTTGGGGAGCACTTGGTGAGGAGCACATCACTAGTGTGCAGGAAGAGGTGGCAGAGTCAAAGGCATTTGTGGACAGTTCCCCTTGGAGGAGGAGGACAGTCACACTGATGCAACGCAAGATAGTGAGGTAGCACCTCAGGAATCTTATTTGGGGCTCAGTGTTTGGACCTGCAGTGAATGGAGGAGTCCATAATGATGATGAGCTCGACCATGTCTTGGGTTTTCGACAGCCTGAACTCCACCAATGAGAGAGTGGCCAATCTCATGAAGAGTCACCTGCAAGAGCAGTAAGACTTCCTGCACAGGTTGTATGACTCTGTGTCTGTGGAGCGGAGTTAAGGGTGTTGAACAGGACTATCTTGGAGATGGCCCGATGGAGGCTGGAAGGTATGTCAGCTGTGTACCTGCAGCAGACCCCTTCAAGTCAGTGTGAGACCATGCCAAGGGTTGATGAGTCTTTAGAGGAGGGTCAGGTTTCCCTGCATTATGAGGAAATCTCACTATCCTCAGATTTCTTTGCCTCTCTGTCAGGGAACCACCTGTGAACTGGAACCATTTGATGACCATTGCCCCTGCAGAGATGCAGGCTGTACAGTCGCAGGAAGGGCCCCAACGGGTCCTGCATCATGAGGCCAACTGTCACAGTCCTCACAGCCGTATAGCTGAGGATGAGAGCAGCCTGCTTCCACCTCCTTCAAGGTAACAAGAGGGGCACAGCATAGGAATGTCTGAGTGTCGAAGACACTGCATCGGTTAGATCACTAACTGGGTCATTGGTTTAGAACATTAGTGTGTGTAAGAGAATTCACTGAACCTATTTTAACTGTAGCAAAATCTTTTATGTAATTCTGTCCAAACTATTAACAATATATGCAATAAATAATTATAACCATTTACACAGAAGTCACCGTTATCTCCCCTGGGCATCTGTAGACTGCAGCCAGTAGACCATCCATGTGTGCTGACTTTTTTGGGAACAAGGTTAGCTTGCCTGCCATCATTGTTAAGGATCGAGCTTCATCCGGTAGCAGGGATATGTCTGGTCACCATTTCCTGTGTTGGATGGAAACGTCCTGGCCGCAATGGCATCTAGCATGGACTCCTCAGCTCCTCTGCGGCCCAGTCATGTAGGCACTCTCCATCCTGCAGCCTGCAGCCCTGCATTCTCAGTCTCCCCTTGCTCTTTTTCTTCGCTCTCCTCCTCCTGTTCCTCCCCTTTTTCTTCTTCCACCTCCTCTGAGGAACTGGGCCTTTCCTTGCCCTCTTCCTCATCGAGTGCCACAACCCTCCACTGCACCAGGTTGTGCAGCATGCAGCAAATCACTATCTTCCTGAAAGCCCTGCCAGCTGTGTACTGGAGAGTGCCACAGAGTGGTGGAGATATCTAAATCTCATTCCAAAAAGGCCTATGGCCTCCTCAACAACTGTCCTAGCCTGAAGATGGCTTTCACTGTAGTGTTGCCGAGCTGCTGTTTGAAGATGCCTCAATAGTGTCAGCAGCTATCTCCTCAGCCAGTATCCATCCATGGACTGTGGGCTGAGGTGGAACAGTTGCGACAATTTTGACTTGTGCATGATGAATGAATTATGGCAACTCTCTAGGTAACAGGCACAGATGTGCATGAAGATCCTACAGTGGTTGCACACCAACTGCATATTCAAGGAACGGAACCTCTTTCTGTAACAAATCTATCCACATTCTCCATTGGTGCTCTGATGGTGATCTGCCTACAATCCATGCTGCCCTGAACCTGAGGAAAGCTGTCTTATGAGGCTATAGAATTCACTTCCAGTGTTAATAACTGAGGCAGAAACAAAATCAACATTCAAGAGCATATTGGACAACTGGCTGAAGGAAAATTCTTAAAGAGAAATAGAAATAGTACCCTAGGGAAGAGGGCATATGTGAATATCCGATTGGGAAATGTCACACAGTTCTGCAGCAGAACTTTGAATGAGCCTGATGCAAAGAAGTCTAGGGTCAGGTGACCTTCAGTGCAACAGGCAATACATATTTTTGAGTGGATCTTTGCACCAAATCGTCGTGGAGGAGGGCACATATGTCTGTTACAATTTCCCATGAGAGACTAAGCCCCTTCTCACTGTTGATCGGTCATCTCTAGGTATGTTAGCCTATTTCTGTAAACCCAGTGCTTGGGTAATCTATGGTCCATTCTTGCTGCCCAAAAAGGTTATGCCTCTTGCTGCCTGGAACCGTGTGTTGTGGCACATGAGGTTGCTGCTCCTATTGCTGCCGCTGGACTTCTAACACTTGCAGGTGAGCTGGAGCTGCACTCATCTCCATTGGCACACCTGAAATAGGGATGGAGAATGTTGCAGCCTCTATGCAAACACTATTGCCTCATTGGTGGCAATTTTGTGGCCAGGCTGGGTGTGGTCAGTGAACTCTCCTCTGCCTCCTCCCCTACCCTGATGCAAACTCTAGGTGCTTCCAGGCACTTGCAGAGTTAAGAAAATGAAAAGAAAATCCTACCTGAACAGAGTAGACAACTTTCCTGCACTTCTAAAGGCCCTCACATTTTGTTCATGACTTGATGAACCTGGTGTGTTTCCCACAAGCTTCCCAAACAGTCCCGTCTTGGCGAAAGTACCAATGGTGATGAAGATTAGATTTGCTACAGCCTTTTATAATGGTGACCTTAGTTTGTGACCCGACATTCTCATAAAGTAATATGATTTTCACCATGAGGAAAATGATGTCTGTTGGAAATCAGCAGATAAATTCAAAATTGTGGCCCTGCCACCTCCACTTTGAACCTTCCGACGTGGGTTGTCAGGAGGAGAAAATACAACACCTGTTCTCTGTTTTAGATTTATCCAGTCTTTAATCTCAATTTTCTACTATTCCTTAGAAATACAAAGCAGTTACAAAATGGAAATACTTCATTCTACCCAGCCGGTCTGTGACTTGCTTATATCTTCCATCTGATCAAATAGTTCTAATCTCACTCATCTGTGCTATATCCATTTCTCTTTAACAATTTTCCTTCAGCTAATTGTCCAATATACTCTTGAATGTTGATTTAGTTTCTGCCTCAATTATTAACACTGGAAGTGAATTCCATAGCCTCACAACTTTGTGTAAACAAGTTTCTCATGTGTCCTGTGCGATTTTACATCCATTAAGGAAATCAATGTATTGACCTCCATGTTCAGACTTCTGCTATGCGGCTGCAAATGTGTGATGCTCTGTGCTGGAACTATCAATGTGCATTAACGAGCTCCATATATCAGGCAATGCCCTAGAGTTTTAAAAAGGTTGTCATGATTCTGGACCAGACTCCAAAGTTTTTGATAAAAGAAAAATACTGCGGATGCTGGAAATCTGAAACAAAAACAGAGCTCTGAATAAGAGTCATACGGACTCAAAACGTTAACTTTGGGCAGAATTTTCTGGCTGACATGCGGGTGGCAGAGCCCATACGTCAGCGCTTAAAATGTCGCACGCTGACATTGCGCGAGTGTCCTGACATCAGCGCGCGGCATCACGATATTTCGGTTGGTGGGCGCGCACAGCAGCGGGACGTGCGCCCACCATTAATTAAAGGCCTTGTTAAGGCCCTTAACTTGCCAATTGTCGACGATTTTGAGGGGCCCGTGTGAACTTCGGGTCGGCGCATGAGCCCAATGGGCAGGTGGGTGGGAGATTTTTTAATAAAACTCATGCACTGGCGGGATATGTGGACTCAGAGGGGTTGTTCATGTTTTCCACAAAGTTTTAATTGCAGAAAGTGTTTTAAAGTTGCCTGTTTGATTGTTAGCAGTTCACATCGATTTCTAAGAGCTTTTTGTGTACTTTGAAACCAGTCTGCAGACAGTAATCTTTCTCGGACCTGCAGCTTTCCGGAGGCCTCCCAAGGTACCCAGGCAGCTCCCACGACTCCTACATCCTCAGACATTCCCAGGTGCCGGGGCTCTTCAGTGCTCCGGCTCGGCTGGATGGATGGCTGCTGGGTGACAAGGGCTATCCCCTCAGAAGGTGGCTCATGACGCCACTCCGCTGTCCAAGAACAGAAGCTGAGCAGCGGTACAATAGGAGCCATGCCTCCACAAGGGCTGTGGTGGAGAGAGCCATCGGTCTTCTCAAGATGCGCTTCTGTTGCCTGGAACGCTCAGGGGGTGCACTCCAGTACTCCCCGATCGCATCTCTCTGAAAGTGGTAGCATACTGCGCTCTGCACAATCTTGCGCTGGAAAGGGGGGATGGAATTGACGATGAAGACCTTGATGCCCTGGATGAGGCTGCACATGATGAATCCAGCAGTGGCTTAGAGGATGAGGAAGCACAGGGCGATGATGAGGGGCAGCACGCCGACCCGCTATTACACCAAGGAGACAGGGACATCCGGGACAATTTAATCCAACGAACCTTCAGCTAGCTCCACACACATGGATCAGCAGGAGCAGCATTGCCTGGCACTTCCACACGTCGCACTTAGGTGCTACATCTTCCATCATATCAGCTGCAACTAAGGACTTAGTACAGAAACATCAATGTCCGCTCAAACACTCATGATATGTCTGTGAAAAAGACAAATGCAGCACAAAGGAAACACACTCAGCCATGGTCAGAAAAGTGGACTTTATTATGTCCAACATATAACAGAAACATCTCTATTGCAAACATAAATATATTTTTCCCTATTCTAAGGCCAACACAAAATCACCAGTGACATACCCGTTGAGTGCCTAATGTGCCTTATGCTTTCGTTTGTGGGTGCTACGTCTAGGTGCCGCCCCATTGGTCAGAGTGGCTTGTGAGACAGCCTGCTGACTCTGCTGTCCTGTTGGCGTCGATGGCCTTGGCGGGTGTCCTCTGGCCCATGGAGCCTGTGATGGCCCTGACTGGGAGGGAGTGGCCAATTCCAGAACTGGCACCTCCCCAGTTGTCGCAGCCTCAATGGAAGCAACGTTGACTGGCAGAAGGGCGGAGGAGCTGCTGCCCTCATCCGGAGCGTCCTGAGAGGAGCTCGCAGCAACGACAGGCAGCTGCTGCGCCGACATGAGTGCCCATTGGACCTCCCTGCTCACCGCAGATGCACGGGCACCGAGCGCCGACGCTTGGTGCCCACAACATCTCCCACATTGGGAATGACCACCCGTGGCCATTACTGCTATGAGGGCTTGCAGGTCAGAGCGTAACCCAATCAGAAGATTCTACATCCGATCGAACCCCCTCTTCATGACAGTTGCCAATCTCTCAGTGGAGGAAGCGTGAAGCTCTGCCCTGAGGTTCATGCCTTCACGCGCACTGTGCCTGGACTCCTCCATCGCAGAGACCAATTGAAGCATACCCTCATGCAACCCTGCCAGATGCAAATGTGATTCCTGCCACTTGTCTTGTAGCTGCTGCATTGGTAACAACTCTAGAGGCACATCATCAGTGCTGGACTCAGCATGTGCCTGGTCCCCTGCAGCCCTCTGGCTGCTGGCGCCATTGGCACTCTGTCCCTGCCATCTCCTCCAGCGATTGTGAAGTGTCCTCTCCACTGTGACCCGGGACACTAGCCGATGGTAAATTTCCCACTGAGGTGTTTGTGTCTGCGCTGGTGCCTGGCTGGCTGAAATGATGTGCCGCAAGTTGCACGTCTTGGGTCTCAGGTGTGGAGGGGGGACTGCGGTGTCTTTGGGCGCGGCTATGTGGTGGTGATGCTGAAATTAACAACAAGGACATTGCATCAGTTAGCGTACAGTCAGTTAAACCTTTCATCCCCTTCCTCCCCAGCCTCATAAGTCGCTCACCCTTCAAGACCCTAAGGAGATGAACATTGGTGGGGTGGAAATAAGTCAAGAGGAGGCCCAAACATTAGACGCGCATACAGACAGGCTGGTCAGATAGCCTCAGGAATGCCACATAGCATGTTATGTGCCATTGGAGTGGGGAGAGTGCAGAGGTACCTGACCTGGATGCATGCTGGCCTGGATAGTTGCGGTGCTGAGGATACATCGCAAACACTTGCGACATTTGCCATGGATCACAGGAGATTGAGAGGTCACATTATTGACCTTCATACGATTAGGAGGGGCATAGACCGGGTGGGCAGAAGGCAACATTTCCCCTTGGCGCAGGGATGAGTAAGGTGGTGCCATTTATTTAAGTTGAGTGCCATGAGGTTCACAGCTGAGGCGCTGAGGACCTTTTGGACAGAGTAATGTGGGGCGCACTGGCTGAAAGGGTGGTGGAGGTTCCAACCCCCCTAAGATGCAATAAGTCTTTAGCTGTGTAGTAGCGATGCCAAGGCATGTTAGGCCATGGGGATAGTGGTCACAAATGGGATAAGGTGACTTTGGAAGGTGGTGGAGATGCAATTCCTCAAGGGGACGAGGGACCTTTGTGTGTGACCCACACGTCAGAGTGTCTCACTCTGTGAATGAGCAGTGTTGCAGCATTAACGATTGCAGCAGCCATCAGTGGTTTGGATGGTGGGCAGACAGAGTGGATGGGACTGTGGACCTCAAATACCTGGCCGTTGGACCCCAGCCTTGCTGCCACCTGCCGCCTGCCTCCTCCCCAGCTCCATGGCCTGTTCCTCATAGGCCGTGAGGCACTGGAGCAGAGTGTGCCCACCTCTAGTCCTCTGGCGCTCCCGCTGATTGTGTTCAGTTTTTGCCTGCAGAACAGAGAAGAGGATTTATTGGGGCTGATCATTCATGTACTCTGCACGCGCACGCCGCACCCCAACCACAGTGGCCCATCTGAGGCCTCCAGCGGCTCCTGTCCACACTACTGGTGATCAGTCCCCAGAAGATAGTACGGCTGCTCCCAACCCCCTCCCCCAACTGCCACCTTGGACACATTCGGCGTCCATCACTTTGAATAACACATGGGTCTTAGCGCCCACGGCAAGGAGTCGCAGCTAGGTGCGGCGCCAAGGCCAGCAGATGGCACTTGGCCACGACACCTTGAGGCTCCCCTTCCACCATCTCATCACCATCAATTTGACATGTGTTGGAGTTCTGAGTATGTTTCTAGCGGCCTCCCCTGCAGGTTGCCCCCAGACTACTCAAATTAGACAAACACCAACATTTGCTGTGGGGAGAACCCATCTTCTCCTCAACCACTAAGGCTGATGTGAGCATGGTTAGTACCCGTTTGCCCACCCAGCATGCACCAAATGCCCAATGCAGTAACGGCAGCAAGATGGGGGAGAGGGGAGGCTCAAAGGCTAAGGCTACCTTCTGGATCAAATGGCCAAGGCCGACATGGTACTCACCCTTCCAGATCGCAGCAAGTCATTGAATCTCTTGCGGCACTGCATGCCTGTGCACCGCACATCATCATGGGCGCTTACAGCGTCACCAACCTCGTCCCACTCCTGCCTGGTGCCATGGGGGGTCATCCTCCTCCCATCATCTGGATACAATATATCCCGACAGCTGGAAACCTCTTGGCACTCAAGGCATGCATTGGAGAAGCAAGGGGCACACTGGCCCACCGCTGGCCTCTTCTAAAGCCTGCCGCCCCTCCTCCTGCTCATGCTCCTGTCCTGTGACAACTGCCTCTCTCTCTCCCCGAGTGGCCATGGTGCACTGCCTCAAGCAGGCTGCCTGGCCACTCTTTATACAGACTGCTGGTTCCCTATTGGAACCAGCGGTCTGAGCACGCCCGCCTCCGCGACTATTTTCCCATTCTCCACAGGAGTTGCTAACCCGCTGGGCGGGCCTTAATTGGCCCGCCTGGGGAAAATAGCGGCGCAGCCCGTTTCGGCGGCGGAAATCGGCTGCCCGCCCGCCTGCCCGTCAGGGGCAACATTCTGGCCTCTGTCTTTCTCTCCACAGATGCTGTTAGGCCTGATGAGTCCTTCCAGCATTTTCTGTTTTTGCTCCAAAGTCTTTGGTTAGGGACCAGTAACCTTTTCTTTAAAGTAGACAAAGTTTGAGATACAAGATACTTGCTAAGACAATAAAACCACAAGATTCTGTGGTTTTTGAACAAACAAAATAAACTTTAATATACAAGGTAAGAAAGATAAAACTTATCTTATACTCTAACATTCACGATTTAAATGAGGTAAATGTGAATTAACAAGCAAATTGTGGTCTAACACCCACATGACACATTGAATAGCAAATGCAACCAAGATAGACCCCACAGATTTCTCAGCAACCCACCAAGGCATCAATAAACATTGTGAATCAACCAATCTCATTGAAACTCTATCTCTCTCACGAGGGATTCCAGTCTTCACCTTCAATGATCTAACCTCTGACTACCCTCCAAAAGTTGTTCCGACTTGCCTCAATGGCTGCACACCCCACAGGGTTTCAATCTCATTCCCCCGAGACTCCGTTCCCCTAGACTCCCAGCACCAACTCACAAGCCTAACTTCAGCTCTTCAACCACACCTAGCAGAGCACTACCACTCCAAAGGTTTACCTTTGCCCTAATGGCCTGTAGCGTGGAATCGCTAACCTTCTTCTGCTTTCTCAGGTTTCCAGGGCTTCTCTCAAACCCTCACTACTTGAAGCCTGCCAACTGCAGCATTTTTACTGTTTGGAGCCACTTTCTTTGCTCCTCTCCCAGTGGGTCCTACCAGTGGTATCCTTCTTCCAGTGGCTCCTTCCTTGGTTCTCACTCTTTAACTGGCACTTCTTCCCTGTCCTCTGTCTGGGGCTTTTCTCTAGTCTGGCGCCCCACTCCTGGGTCCCATGATTGGGGTTTTTGCACCATTTTCTTTCTTTTCTCTCTTTATGCAGGCACACTGAGCCGTTATCCTCAGCCCAAAGAACTACAAATGCTGGGCTGTGCATGTGTAGCCCGCTCCCAGTCCACCCATATGCAAAAACTCCCAAGGCCTGTTGGGACCCATAGTTCCCAAGCTCTGCCTGATGATAAGGTAAGTTCGGATCTCTAAACAAAGGACTGTCCTATGATTTTCTCCCCCCTACATGCAACATTTCCTTGAAATACATTGCCCCTCTTTTCTTGTCATAAAGCTGCAACTCAATCACAGCCATTCATATTATCAATGACAAAAAGCTATTACCTCTTAATCTAGTGTTAATAAACACACAGACATTGAGAAAAAGGAAAGAGCAGGTTATTATAAGGTAAAATATACCAAACAAAGCTTTTGCTCCCCTCTGTAATTGTATAAAAATTGCTTGCTGGGCTAAATGGATTATCCATTCTTGGAGCTCAGCCAAACATTCACAATGAGACCAATTGGCAGGCTGAGCAGAGGGGTAATAGCTTGAGGGCCTGACAGTCTTGATTACAACTAGGCTGATGTCACAGTAAATGGAGGTGGGACTTCTAGCCTGCTGGCCACGCCATCTGCCATTGCCATCTTGGGCCTGCCTCTGGAGGCAGCAGGCCCAACGCCATACTGTCCTCATTCCCTGGAATGAAGATATGGTGCATGGGGGTCTCCTTAATGGAGAAGAGTTTGTGGAGTCATGCTTATCGTATCCTTAATGAAAATCTGGCCCTCAGTATCTGAAACAAATTCACATTTATTAATCTTCTAATTTCATACCTATCTTTCTTGCGCGCCTGAGTTCATGAAGGATCACACCTCTCCACCAACTCTGGAGTTTTCTGGCAGCTACATCTTCACCCTGAGATGGGACTCTGTCCTTCCACACCTCAGGCACTTCAGAAGGGACAACTTTTTAAAAACATTAAAGGTTTCATGAAGTTAATGGAACATTAAAGCATTATGCTAGAAGCTCAACATAACAAAGCAATGACTACTTTTTATGTTTTATCCCCATCACAGCTGTCATCAAATTTCTGTTTGTTTTGGAACACTATCATCTGCCTCAAGTATAGAGCTTTGATAAGTGACATAATTTTCCAAGCCTGTGGAGCCGGTGGGGAGCATGGCCCATGGGGCAAATGTCAGGAGATGTCAATTATGTCACCACATGAGTTCCAGACATGTGTGTGGGAAATGTGTATGGGAATCCCTGGCCCTGCCAATCAATGGGGGTAAATTTGTCTGCACCCTAACAGCAGGAGTGGGATCACAGGAATCGACAGCCAGTTTTACACTGTGCTTGACATTCTTTTCCGTTGAAGTCAAAATGGGCATGGTACAAAATTGGTCATTGTGAGCTCATTTTGAGTTAATGGCACCAAGCAATTTCACCTCCTATATGTTTTATTTATCTGTTGGGTACGTTTGTAGACAGAAGGTAGGGAGGTGTAGCTAGAAACTGGGCATAAAATTTAGATGCAGCCATAGCCTTGACAGTGACTGACATGGCCTCTCACATACTGGGACTGGGCTTCACGTTCGGCCCCAAGTGTGTGTGGAATTCTAGCTGGTTTTGTTTAGAAGACCAAGTATGCATAGGCGGGTTTCTTCACACCAGCTGTTCGAGGCTATAATGAGTTTTGCACACAGCTGTGCTTGGGCTGCAAGTATGCGACACGGCATTGCTGTGCATTTAGTGTGGACCAGGCCTCAGGACAATACACCATTGGCCATTGCATTGTTGTCCTCTAAATTTCTCCACCAACCATGGTCACAAAAATTACAGCAGCACTATAGCCTTCAATTGGCTGCATCGACAGCTCCCTTTGAATAATGCCAAGCCCACCATCTCAAATTAAGACATACTCTTAAAAATCACAAGATTTGGTATAAAAATTATGAGTTGCTATTTTTTTCAAACATAAATCAATATATAGGTTGACAGTTGGTGTATAAACCTCTTTAATAGCTTACTTAATCTCGAACAGGTCAGAGCAAAGTCTTGTGTCCTGAGGACGTCTGAAGAATGCCCAAGCCAAGATTGAGTCAGGCCAGTTTTCAGGCATTCTGAGTGGATACCTATGATTGATGTTTGATTGCTTGCATAGACTGATGAGGGTCTAATGTCTGGTTTAGGACCCCTTTGGGGAAACTGGGATGCAGAGACATCAGGCCTTCTGCCACCATTGGCTGTAAAGTGCTTTGAGACATCCTGAAGTTGTTTTTTTCTGTTGAATAATAAATGAAACCTTGCCTATGTCTGTGGTTGAATATAATTCAGTCCCAACATCAGTAAAACCTGTCCTCTTCCATGCTGCTAAAGATTAGAGTACCCACTGATTATTTGGATGGGAGACTGCTCTTTAAAGTGAGTGTCTATCTTTTATATTTAATGACTTCCTTGACGTTTTCCCCTGATTACAGTGGATTCAATCCAGATGTACAGGATTTACGTTAAATGTGGCAATGTACTTATTTAAACTGTACCAAGGAGAACAGCAGGCTGCAAAAGCACGTGAGCCTAGAAATGCATCTTCAGTAAGGCCAGGAGCACACTGAAATAAACCAATGCACTGCCAATAATAAGGAGAGAGAGCCAACCAGCTCTCACCTGCTGTTGGGGGCTGGGGCCCCATTTTGTGTAACAGATATGTTCAAACTGCTCAATGATTGTGACAGCGGATTTGGAAGCTAGCCTCATGCTTGTAGATTATGTCTCCAACCTCTGTTTGGCTCCACTCTCACTTCTCTGCTGCTGCATGATGACCACAAAGGGAACGATCAGTAAGCCAACTCCTGCTTTGGGTCAACATGGTCTGGAGGAAGAGCAGGATTTATAGAAAGACATGTTTCAAACCTGCCTGTCAACTCCAGAGATCCAATGGCACTATTTTGAGGGAGACCAGGGGTGTTCTCCCTGGTGTTGGGCCAATATTAATCTCTCAACCAACACCTGAAAACAGACTGTCTGGTCATTATCACATTGCTGTTTGTGGACCTTGGTGTGCATGTGCAAATTGTCTAACAGGCTTTTCTATGTTACAACAGCGATTACACTTTCAAAGTACCCAATTGGCTGTCCTGAGGTTGTGAAAGGCACTACCTAAATGCAAGACTTTCTTTTTAAGTTTACAATGTTTCTGAAGTTAAGGGGATCTGTGGCTACAAACCTTATTACAAGTAATATATATTTCAATCATAGGATTTGAAATTAAGGCAAAAGATTTGCAGAGACGTTGCTCATCTTTTTGGGTAGGCAGCGTAGATTTTCTTCTAGTGGAAATGGATGTGCAGGGCTACAGTTAAACAGTTTGCAATCAGTTTGGTTGGCTCTCCTATGGAATTGTGCTATGCTCAATTTAGGCTGCCATAAAATTTGCTGGTGCAATAATGTGTAAGGGCCTCGTTTTCACTGGAATTGTTAATTTCTTGATCAACAATTTACCTGCATTTCTACTTTCCTGCTGATGGAATACCCAATGTCCATGTGGTAAAAGATCTCACCTTCCAGCAAATAGTTTCTTAAAGAGGATTTGACGTATAATTGGCTGCCACAACAAAACTGATGAATTGGGCATTGCACTTGTTGATCCTCTCTATTTGAAATATTTCTAGGCAAGAAGGAACACAGAGACACCACAAAACTTCTCCTGCACTGGAGGCAGTTTGCCTGCACTTACTAGTGAAAGTGTCTTTGCATATCTAAGGATGCTATCTGGAAATGTCTGACCAAAGAACACCTATACAAAAATGTCTGCTCCAAGTGCACCAATTTGGGAATGTCTGAGTAGAACTGCTTTTGCAGGCATTCACAAATTGATGGCTTGCAAGCCAAGAAGTATCGGCTCACAATTATCAATATCTTTCATGGAACTGTTTTAAGGTTGTACTTTCATGCTAAAGGTTTTATGTGGGATCGATTTGCACAGAATCTTTGGTTAAATTATATATGTTAATCATATCATAATCAGTTTAATAAAAATATATTAGCTGCATTATAGGAATTAGAAATTGCAGTAGCTAATGGCTGTTCAGATAAATATTGAAACAAAGTTTTTCAACGTTCTTTCTGAGTACCTTCATAGTACTCAATATCTATGTCCTCAATGCATATTGATGGCAGTTGAAAGCCATCATATCTTCATCTGCTAAAGTCACACATCAACTGGTACTAGCACACTCACTTGAGCAAGGTTTGCCTTTGATCATAAGCTTCTTTGGTGAGGAATCAATTAGGAGTGTTTTAAGAGCAAAATATTCCTCAATACTGGGGCAAGCATCAAGGGCGTGTGCTACAGTGGCATAAACAGCACTGTTGAAGACCTAACAGAAAAACAATAAAAGAAAATTTAGTGAGCATAGGCATTAAATAGTCTTTTTCAAATTAAATTGTGTGATTTCAGTTTACTTTATAGGAAAATAAGAACTTGTATTTCTTTAGTATCTTTAACATGGACAGGTATAAAAAATAATTATAAAGGCTGCTGTAACGTTAGCCTTTTTCTCAAGAGGGCTGGAACACAAAGGGGTAGAAGTGATGTAACAGTTAAAGAAAGCTCTGATTCAACCACAACTGGAATACTACTTTCAGGTTTGCACACTGCACCTAAGGATTGATGGGCGTGTAGCACAGATCAACCAGAATTATATCAGGGTTTAAAGGATTAAATTATGAAGACAGTTTACACAGAATAGGCATGCATTCTCTTCAGTACAGAGGGTTAAAGGGTTATTGAGGTGTTTAAGATGATTAAAGGGTTTGATAGCGTAGATGGAGAGAAACCATTTCTTCTGATGGGGCATGCCAAAAGAACTGGGCATGTCACAAAGCCAAATTTCACACAAAGGCTAGTGGAAAACTGGAACTGAGACCACCCCCATCCCCCTCCAAAATTATTGGGATTAGGTCACCTGAAAAATTCAAAACTAGGAACAATAGGTTTATGCTAGTTAAAGGTATTAAGGGAAATGGAGCAAAGGGCTGGGCTCCTTGGGCATCTCGTCATTGGGACTGCATGCAGTCCCAGTAATGAAACACCATTCATGGGGATGCCATCTGATCGGCCGGCAGCTCTCGGAGGCAGGACTTCCTCTCTGATGGGGATGGAAATCTTGCCTCAAGCCAATTAAAGGCCAATGGGCATTATGTGGCTGTGGGGTAAGCTGGCCAAATGCACATGGGCTTGCCCCTGACTTTTGCCCTTGGGTGCAGGGGTCCAGGTAAGGCTTTGGCAAAGGTGAGCAATGGCGTGTCAACGCATCCAGAAGACAAGAACAAACTATCTCCAGATGCCAGAGATGTCTGAGGAAGGCCCGGGAAATGATCACCAAGACATGTCGGATTGTCCATCAAGACGTGCAGCCATGTGGATTTGGTGGTAGCCCCATACCACTGGCCCTCAAGGTTACAGCAGCGCTTAATTTCTTCCAGGGCGGGACAGGCGACATATGCGGCATCTAACAAGCTGCCACATATAGGTGCATAAATAAAGGTGCTGACCATGCCCTGTTTAGTTGTGCCAATGATTTAATCCACCGAAGAAGACAGCCAGGCAGCAAGGTCGGCTGCATTTGGTGTCATCAAGTGCAAGGTGTCATTGGATGCATTAATGTGGCCATAAAATCTCCTTTGGAACAGCCAGCTGCATTTGTAAATTGTAAAGGCTTTCACTCCATGAACATACAACTGATATGCAACCACACAAGAAGAGTAATGCAGGTCTGCGCTCATTCCCCAGGGAGCAATCATGACGCAACTCAAGGCTCCCAGAGTTTTTGAAGCCTCCTCCCAGACTGATGGGTGGATCCTCGGTGACAAGGGCTATCCCCTGATACATGGCTGTTGACGCTAGTGAGGCATCCCCAGAGCAAGGCAGGGGAGTGCTACATCAAGCTCACCATTGGGCTTTTAAAAATATGCTTCTGCTGCCTTGACCGGTCTGGAAGGGCTCTGCAATACACACTCCAGAGGGTGTCACAAATAGTAGTGGTCTGCTGTGCATTGCACAACCTGGCGCTGCAATGTGGACAGATGTTGCAAGGACAAGGGTGCAAAGAAGATCAGTCCTCCTCAGACGATGAGAATTTGTCAGAGCGTGAGGAAGCCATAAATCCAAATGAGCCTTAGTGCCAGGGCCATGGAGAGACGTGCAAGGGATATCAGGGACAACTTGATTGACACAAGATTCACACAACGATAACGCATCTGCATCACCATTGTTCTATTGCCAGACTCCAGACTCCTATCACCTTCCTGGGGTGTAGACCTAGCCCCGCCATCTTCCTGTGCTGAGTTAACTCTAAACCTACGTCCTCTATTACCTAGAATAGAACAGGGAACAGAGCTTTGTCATGCACACTTGTTAGTGAGCGCTGGTACCAAGGACATCTTAGGGGTACGTGAACATCCGTGGAACAGCCTGCCTTGCCCAATTATTCTGATCCAGGACCATCTTTCAAGTGCTTTGAATGCAACTGGACCTGTCTCATTTATAGCTGTTGAGAGGGAACAAGGCCAATATCCTCTGGAGTGCATAGATGGGGGGCAGCTGTGCCTGCATTTAAAGCCATGTCCCACAGAATGAACATTGAATAAAGAATGCACAAAAATGCAACACATATCATACAGGAATAATGCCTGTGTCCCTATGTCCTCTCTAACCATCACATTGTGAGAAACATGGGGGGGGGACTATGACTGTTACATCTGATACTATGACAGGCCCCAACAAGCCTCAATAAGTGTGAACGATTATAAAAAACAAATTGTATTGTGCATATTTTAACAAGTGGGGTAGACATGGAAAAATCACCCCTGCCACCTTAGTGAAATTTTTTCAATTTTCGTTTTCTTCCACTACATCTATGTGCAATCCTGACATCAGCAGCTGAGGTGGAGGCAGTCTGCTCAGTGTCATGCCTTGTTGCCTTGAATGACCGTGGCACACATCCTGAGGAGGCATGGGGCTTTGAGGGCTCCAGGCTACTGGGTCTCTCCTGCACTGGTGTCAGGGTGTCCCCCTTGACCTCACCTGGAGTTGTTGGGGTCAGTAGAGGAGGGGATGAGATGTTGCTAACCCTGTGGCTATCTGGGGAAGGTGAGGGGGGTGATCTAGGTGCCTCGCCTCCTAGCCACTGCTGCACTGAACCCATGGCTAGAGTGATGGAAATCAGGTCAGAGCACATATAGATTGAATGCTCGACCTGGCTCTCCATGGTGGTCGGCAACCTCTTCTAGAAGCCATGCGCTCAAGTGCCTGAGACATGGCAGAACTCATGGCGAGCATGGACTCCTCTATACCCAATGCAAAGCTGCGCATGATCCTTGGCAAGTCTGCCATATTTTCCCCTAGCCTCTGCCGCATGTCCAGCAGGCTTCTTGTGGCTATGACCAGAAGCCTGTCATCAGCATTGGGCTCAGTAGCAGCCTGATTCCCAGCAGTGCATTGATCGCCTGGGGACCCGGCTGTCACATCCTCTCTCAGCTGTTGGGATGTGTCTGTGGTGTGTCACCAGACTGTGCTCTTGAATATACATGCAACCCCTCCACTGACTGTATGGGTTTAACTGTGCTGGCAGAGGTTGATGATGAGGCAGATAACAATGCATTTTTTGGGGCACTGGCTTCTGTGTCCCTACAGGTGGAGTCTTCGTGCTCCTCCCAGGCTGTGGCCTGGCCCTTGGATGGTGATGACCTGTAGTGGAAAACAAAAAGAGTCACATAAGGAATCATCACAGTTTGAGCGCTTCACATTTCATCGTGTTCATCCTGTGAGCCCATATGCCACCACCAGGATGGCAGCCTCTTCCTCCTTAATCCTGGCCGGTCCTGCCTCACTGTCTGCCACCAGTTGTGCTTCCTCCTCGCTGGTGATTTCCTTCGCCTTCTCATCGGCTATTCAGTTCAAAGGCAATTAGGAACGGGCAACAAATGCTGACCTTGCCAGCGATGCCCACATCCCATGAGAGACTCTTGTTGAAGTTGTAGCACTTATCCTTGTGGATCGGAACAGGTTGTTGGCCCATTTCCTGCATGTCACCCCACTGTTGTTCACCTCCTCTGCCTCTTCCATCCAGGCCACCTTGGTCAGGTGGGAGGGTTTTCTGATGCCATCTTCAGGAAAGAGCACCTCTCGCTTTTCCCTGATAGCCTGGAGGAGAACGGGCAGGGAGGCATTGATGAACTGTGGCACTGGTCTGCTTTGGCGGGTACTCATTTCTCCAAAGAACATGGTACTCTCAAGCAATGGAGCGTCATGACAGTGATGCACAGTCTCCTTGTTTGCTTCTGGTCATAGCCACAAGAAGCCTGCTGGACGTGCGGCAGAGGCTAGGGGAAAATATGGCAGACTTGCCAAGGATTATGTGCAGCTTTGCATTGGGTATAGAGGAGTCCATGTTCGCCATGAATTCTGCCATTTCTCTTCTTTAATAGGCTGCATGTTGATGCAGCATTGTCAGCTGATGGCGGGTTTCACCAATGTAAAGCTTCCCCACTGCTAAATCGCATGTGTTTTGCATACATAATGCTGGCACATAATTTTATTTATATTCACATGGGGATGGGAAAAAAGAGAGAAAGCAGAAGTGGTGCTCAGTTCCAGTTACAACATCGAGAATGACATGCTGTTGACAAAATCTCAGCCCAACGCAACCGAGAAAGAGGGGGTCTGATCGAGGTGTTCAAAATTATTAAGAGTTTTGATACATTAAATCAGGAGTTTCACTACATTAAATCAAGAAAATCTATTTCCTCTGGTCCTGGGCTGGTAACCAGAGGGCATAATTTTAAAATCATGACCAAAGAACGAAAGGAGAAGTAAAGACATGGAATACAGTGGTGGAAGCAGAATGCATAATAGCTATCAAAAAGAAGTGAAATAATAGTATAAGGAACAAGGAATAGAAATAATAGAATAATAGAAACAATAGTATAAAGAAATTTTCAAAGAGTCTGGAGAATGGAACTAAGCCGATAGTGCACTTGATGCATATAAGCATGCTAGATATTACACTTCTCATGTGGATAAAAGAACAGCAAAATGAAGTGAAACATATATGTTTGGATTTAAAATGGCATGAACTTAATACTGGTAACCCATTTAAAGTGAGTAAGAAAATCTGGTTCAGAAGGGATACCAAAAAGGAAGAGAATAATGTATAAAATGGGTAGCAGGAAGGAACCAGTGAACATAAATATAGATACAGAAGTGTTTGCTTTTCATGTTTTTGGAGACTCTAACCAATAATCTTCAATCAGTTCACCTTGGTTTGCTCCTCAGCCAGGTCCTTGTCTTGAAATTGGAATGGAAAATGAGAACGCTGTAGTTCTATTGAAGATTTGTTAAGCTCTTGCTGATCATTGAAGCTATGTATCGCATTTTCTATGGCTTTAATAATATTGGCAGCGTGCTGACTAAATCTCAGGCTGTCCTGTTGATGTACATAAGTCAAGAGAGTCAAGCTTTGCGCTACAATATTTCATAACTATTAGCTTACAATATATTTAATTGGCTTCATAATAGTAAGTCCTATATATGTCCAGAATATTTATGATAAAGGTAGATTTTTGCATTCCCAGAATATACATAGAGGTTGGATCTAAATACTCCCAAAATATATACAGAGGGTAGATTTATATACACCGAAAATGTATACTGATGGCAGATCTGTATACTCCTAAAATATACATACTGAGGATAGATCTATATAGATCCAAGAATATACAGGCTGCCAATAGATTTGGCATCAGAGCATTCCCAGCATTGCATTTCAAATTCCAGAAGTGAATATCAGTAACTCGGGCATTGCATTTAGCCTACAGCGCCCAACCTTCTGATCACAGATGCAGAATTGTGCAGCACTTCCATTTAGAATGGACAGAAAATCAAGTGTGAAGTATTGACCTCCACAAGCAAATTTCCAATACACACCATTTACTGAAAATAATGATCTCTTTGGTCCTTACACAACCACAGTGAAGTATCTGAAATTAGATTTAAAATCCAATGATTGTGCACACTGATTACAGAATCTGTATGTTTTTTTTAAAAAACGGGAAATAAAGTGTTGTATTCAAGTCTGGTTTGGGTCTGCATACCGTGAAATAGACCCACAATTTTTAAAGGTTTTGGGGTGATTTTTTGAACAAGGAGTGGTAACAGGGATCCACACTTGCTGACAGAATCAATTGCAAGATCATGGGCAAACTGCTGGAATTTTTCCATCTGATGAAATTAATGGCACCTGCTGCCATATCATACTTGGAATATTGCTCCTTCAAAGAGCTGATTCAGCATCGAGATGCACTTCACCAGTCCAAACACAAGGCTCCTTAGCTATTAGCCATGGCTCATTTGGTAGTGCTCTCATCTCTGAGTCAGGAGGCTTTGGCTGTCAATCTGTTGCATTGCTGAGGGAGTGCTGAACTTTCAGAGATGTTCCATTTAGGATGAAAGAAACTTTCCTATACAGAAGTGTTTACCATAAACAGCTTCAGGATGTCCTGATGACGTAAAAAGCATCATTATAAATGCAAATTTTTTTTTATCCTGTAACCAGATTGGTGATACAAGATAACCAGAGGCAGGAGGTAAGGAACGAAATTCGGCTGCAGGCTCTAAATTCAACAAACCTATTAGGTACAATGTTGATGAAGTAATTACGCTGCAACTTTTCTTATTTGGTGAAATATTGTAATCTGTCTTTCGGATGAGATGTTAAACTGAAATTCCATATGCCTGCACAAGTGGATGCAAAAGATTCCATGGCACTACTTCAAAAAAGGCAAGGAGGTTATCCCTGGCGTCCTGGCCAATATTTATCTCTGAATTAACATTACAAAAAACAGATTATCTTGTCATTATTACATTACATTTGTGGGAGTTTACTGAATACAAATTAGTTGCTGTACATGTGGCAGCAGTGATTATACTTCAAAATGAACTTGATTGGCTGTAAAGCGCTTTGAGATGTCAGGTAGTTTTGAAAGTACTATTTAAATGCAAGTGCTTAAAATGTACAATTACTTTATACAAAAATTGATGGCTTTGAATAGAAAATCAAGTTTATATTTTCTTTTACACAGATTGTTTCATGAAAGCCTGGAAATTGCTGTTGGTATATCACTGAGGGGTCAAATTTAGATTGCAAACAAGGGTGGAATGATCTAGCACACCATTCTGAAACTTGCCCAATTGGCTACCCATTGTCTCAGTACTTGGCTAATTGGCTGCTGGTAGTCTAGTTACTTGTCTGACTGGCTGGCAATTGTCCAATTACTTGTCAGATTGGCTGTCAATAGTTCAGGTACTCATCTGATTAGATGCCGATAGTCCAGGTACTTGTCTTACTGACTGGCTCCAGTAGTCCAGGTACATATCTGATTGGCTGCTGACAGGGCAGTAATGACAGGATGTGTGCATCCTATTTCCTGTTGTTCAAGAATGCAGGCCATCAGGAAGTCACCCTTACATTGGGCAGTGATCTGCGTTTAAAGTGTGCATGCCACACAGAGCATTGATGTCATGATTCATAAGTCCTTAATTGAGTCGAGTACTGGATTTAAAGGGATACTGGTACCTAATGGTAAGTGACTACCCGTGGGGACAAAATAATGCTTCTGTTTTTCTGAAGGTTACAAGGACTTTGAACTTACTTTCCTGTTACATGGAGGAAGTGGCAAGCAAAATTCAGTGGTAACATAACAAATGTGTGGTAAGCAAAGAAAGAATTCTAATGTTGGGCTGGATTTTATTACGAGTGGGGATCTGATCGTCAGAGTGAACACAAGAACACAAGAGATTGGAACAGGAGTAGACCATATGACCAGTTGAGCTTGCTATGCCATTCAATACAATTATGGTTGATCTTGGGCTTCAACTCCACTTTCCTGTCGGCTCCCTATATTCCTTAATTTCCTGAGACCCCAAATATTTGTCTATCCCAGCCTAAAATATAGTCAACGATGGAGCATTCACAACCCTCCGGCATAGAGAATTCTAAAGATTCACAACCCTTGAGTGAAGAAATTTCTCCTCATCTCAGTCTTAAATGACTGTCTCCTTTTCCTGAGACTGAAAGAGTGGGTCCCAAGAAAGAACGGGTCCCAAGGTCGCACTTGCTGGTTGTGGTAGCCACTTGGCAATTTTAACCGCACGAGGCTTCTAATTGGCTGCCTGTGGGCCTGGCGTCCAATTAAGGACAGTGGGTGGGATCTCCATGCTGCCATCCCAATCACAAGGCCAGAAACTTGGAAACTTCAGAGAGGTGGTCGCTGCTGAGGAATGCAAGAGACCTCGGCAGCTAGGAAGATAAGGAGAAGAAAAATTGCAAAAATTTATGGGGAGGCGGTTGGGACTGCAGGGACTGCTTTCCTTGCCTTTGGCCCATTCTTTGGTCCATGAGAAGCAGTAAAGGAAGATGAATCTACAAGTTTGAATATGGAGGATAAAAGCAAAATACTGCAGATGCTGGAAATCTGAAATAAAAATGCAAATATAGAGGATGCTGGCAAGGTTATGTTACTGATTTTTACTAGTGGACAATGTTGGTCAGCTTCTTGAAAAATTATAACCATAAAATGGAGTACTTACTAGAGCACTTCAGAAAGTAATAAGAATACACCATGTAGTGGAGATACATGCAGGTCATACTTGGAAGAGGTTCCAAAAAACATTAGTGAACCAGTTAGGTTTTTCCAACAATCCAACTGCTTTCATGATTTTTTTTTTTCAAAATTTCTTCAATTCAACTTCACAACAGGATCAGAACTCAATCTCTGAGTTGCTGGTCCAATATTGTCTGAAGTTTAGTGTGACAATGATGAACTGGCAACTCAGGTCACATGTAAGCAGCCTAATCATTTGATGTTTAGGAGAATATCTATATTGCATTGTATTTAATTACACAAAAGCATAACAAAGGAATGTATGAATGGTATCCCATTGTGATCTGAACCAGATGTTTGTGTTTTTCACAAAGAATCACAAAGAAAGGGACCTCTTTGGACCATCATGCCTGCTCTTTGAAAGAGCTATCTAATTAGACTCATTCACCCACTCTTCCTTGCAACTTTTCTTCAGTTTTGCTGAAAAACAAGACATGCTGTTGAAACTTCTTGTCTTGCACTCATCAGGATAGATACATAAGTATACCAATTGTAAAGGGAAACAATTTGTACCTCATAAGAAGATAGTGCTGATTGGTTGGCAAGTGGACTCTGATTGGTAGAGGCGTTGCCATGGAATATGCACCAGGAAACAGTTAACTGCCAAGCTTTTGTTTAAATTCAAATCAGGCCGGTTGACTCTGATTGGTCAAGGCATTGCCGTGGGGAATGAACTCGGGAATGGCTGTCCCCCAAGCGTTTGTTTAGTTGTGAAAGGTGCAATGCATGGCCACACTCCTTCTGTCTGCAAAGGACAGGGCCCTTTGTGTGAATATATGTAGCTTCACTGTGTGATTCTGTGATTCTATGATTCTAGCATAAATAACAGTAGTAGAGAACTCATTGGTAGATATCTCAACTAGCACACTGAGGAAAGGGAGCTCATTTGACTGTTCCATTTCAAAGGTGAATTTGAGTGCAAGATGGAGCTCATTAATGTGTATATGGAAATTTTTTACATGCAGCTGTGGATTCAAATACAGCAAACATATCATCTACATTTCAGAAATAGGCAAGGGGTAGGAGGTTTTCCTCTTTTTTCTTTTTTCAAATAGAGATCCAATTCCCTTTTTAAAATTATTGGTCCAGAACCTCTGATCTCTGGACTGTCATACCCTGGAGGTACCCCCAAGATGCGCTGGGGACCCCTCAGAAGTCCCAATGCACTGACTATGCAAGAATTGCCCAGGAAGTTTGGCAGGGCAATTCCCCTGCGTCTGGGACCCTCCATTAGAGTTGGAGACTCAGATAGTCCAACTCACTTACTAGAATAACTACCCAGGAAAGATTAGAAGGATTAAAACGAGCTCTAACTCTTGGGTAACTATACTACTGATCCCCCAACTCCCCACTGGACCCGCTGCCTACCACCCCAACATGGCTACCCCCACCCAACCACACCCCCGACTCCCTGACTATCCCATCAACCTGACTACCACCCAACTGCCCCCAATCCCCTGAAATACCCTACTCCTTCACCAACCTGCCACCCTACCCCCTCACCCCCCCACTTGCGACCCTACCCCCTCACCCACTAACTACCACCCTATCCCTTCACCCACTCACCTGCCATACTACTCCCTCACCCACTTACCTTCTCCCCATAGCTTCTCAAAGTGGCTTTGGGACATTTAGTCTCTCTGCTTAGCCAAATACTGCAGCTAGTGTCATAAAAAAAAGAGGCTTGGCTTCCTTTGATGATCCGGCACCACAAAGGAAGGACTCCCAGGATAAGTATGCTCCACATTTCTGAAGAGGTCTGGATCGGAAGTCCAGGCAACAAATGCGGAGCACTGGTACAAGGTAAGAAAATAGGAGTGGAGTGGCAATCCGACAGTGATTGTCACTCCTTGAAGATTTGGCCCATTATTGAATTTGCTTTCATCATCTTTTCAGGTAGTGCATTCCAGATAATAACTCCCTGAATAAATGAAGTTCTTTTCATCTCAGCCATCGCTTCTGTGCCTATTAACTTAAATCTTTCTTCTTTGGTTACTGACCTTCCTGCCAGTTTCTCCCTATCTACTCGAACAAAGCCTCTCATATGCTTCTCTAACCTTTTTGAAGGTGGTTTGAAATAACGCTTAGTAAGACGAGGCCAGATACAAATTGTTAAGCTCTGCATTTTGCAGAAAGTGACCATACAGAGTAACAGTTATGTTCAGACTTAGTTCAACCCCTAACACAACATGTTTTTGGATAATAATATAGAATACTGCAAGTCATGATGCTTCCCTATGACAATTGGTACTCATGTTCGAGTAAAAAAAAGGATAATTGTAACTATGGCAGAATTTTACACTCCCCTCCCAACACCCTCTTGGGAGTGGGTTGGCAGGCTGGTGGGGTGGGGCGGTGGCATAAAATTGGGTGCAATAGAGGTGGCATTGCGCCTATGGTGCATCCATCTTCACTTTGATTTTACCCATGGTAGAAGAGACACGGGCAATCCATAAATGTCAGCCAGTTAATGGCCAATTAAAGGCTTCCCCCTATGATCCTGCCACTGGGATCTGACCCATGGCAGCAGGTGTCAGGGCCAAGAGTCAGGCGTCCTGGGCCCTCAAGATAGTCGCCCTCCCGTGTTTCCCACACAATGCCCCCCACTTCACTTCCGCCCTGACGAACCTGGTCTCCTAGCCCCTTGCTAGGGTCTGCCAGCCTGGCCCTGCAAAAACCTTGGACTTACTTGAAGTCTGGACCTATGGAGGTCTCTTCTTTGGGGACTGCCTGTAGGCCCAGCAGTGGCCACCACTCCTGGTGGCACTGCTGGGAGTAGAGTGCTGCAGCCGTCTGATTGGCTGGCAGCTCTTGACGAGGGGGACGGAATTCCTGCCTCAAGCCAATTAACGGCGGTTGGCTGTCAAATGGCTGCATGGTGATCCAGCCAAATGGAGGTGGGCTCGCTCCCCAACATTTAAACATGGGGTGGGGCCACTGCCTCCATGTAAAATTCCAGCATATAGACGGAAGCATAAAATGAATGTGTCCATTATACATGCCTGTAGTAACCTGATGTGTAATATACCTTTAAAACAAGTATTGTAATGTAAGGTCACATGATCTTAATACCCAAAAGCAGAGTAGCGCGGGCTACTTCTCTGTGGTAGTGTCTTGAGTTAGTCACTGATTAATGAAGACAGAGTTTTATGTAGTGAGCACACAAGTATAGATACAGAGTTTCGTTTTTAAATAAACAATCTGTGCTTATTCTAACCACGATCTTCTGGGGCAGAATCTTCTGGCTGGCGTGCAGGTGGAGGAGTCCGCAAGCCAGCGCTTAAAACGTCGTGCGCTGACGTCGCGCGAGCGTCCCAACGTCAGCGCGCAGCATCGCGATATATCGGTCGGTGGACGCGCTATGCAGCGGGACGCGCACCCGCCTTTAATTAAAGGCCTTGTTAAGGCCATTAACTCTCCAATCGACCAGGATTTTGAGGGGCCCGTGCGAACTTCGGCTCGGCGCACAGGCCCAACGGGCAGGTGGGTAAGTGATTTTATTTACAAACCTCACCCAGTGGCGAGATGAGGTTTGATAATGGGTTTAAAAACTTTTAATAAGGTGTATGTGTTCTTCACTAACAGGTCCCATCTCGTGTGACATTTTCACGAGGGGGACATGTTAATGATTTTTTAATTTTTCTATTTTTAGAGTTTCAGCGATCTCTCTGAGGCAGCACTTTGCCTCAGGGAGATGTGCGCTCTTTCGCGCGCATGCGCAAAACAGTGCACCCTGGCAGTTGGGGAATCCCACCCCCCCCCCCCCCCCCCCCCCGCCTGCACAGGAAGTGCATAGCGCTTCCCGTTGGGCAGGCTGCTGGGCAGGCCAATCAGTGGGGCCCGTTTCGGTGGCAGCGATCGGCTGCCCACCCACCATCGAGTCGGTTGGGCCCGCCCGCCCATCAAGGGCAAAATTCTGCCCCTGATGTTCTCTGTCTCTGCACCAACTCGGTCACCCCAGTATAAACGTGCAACCCAGATGCTTTAGCCCAACAAACTGACGACAAGAGTAAAAGCATGAAGAATCATGAAAAAAGCGAGGTAAAAAGCAAGCAAGAATGAAGGAAACCAGAAGAACTGAAATCGGGCCGTACCTCGCACGGTAGTCCTAAGTAAAAGAAAATATCCTTTTGTGCGTTGAAGTGGTCCCCCCCAGAGCATGCCGCAATTTGGAAGGGTGGAGCCTTTCGATCCAACCTCGGACGACTGGTCTCACTATGTTCAACGCCTCGCGTCCTTCTTCCAGGTGGACGGCATTGCGGGGGAGGCAATGCTTCTGTCCACGTGTGGGAGTAAGACATATGGACTCATTTGGAATCTGTTGGCACCCAGTGCCCCAGACTCGAAAAGTTTTGATGATTTAGTGAACCTCATAAAGAATCATTACTAGCCCAAGCCTTCGGTGGTGATGCAATGGTTTAAATTTAACTCAAGAAATAGAGCTGCGGTGGGGGGGAGGTGGGGGACAGTTGCTTGTTATGTTGCAAGTCTGAAGCAATTAACTGAACATCTACCAATGATACGGTTAGAGATCGTTTGGTATGCGGTATTCCACTGCCGCTGCCATCATGTAGGGTCCACGAACTCAAACTGGCTGGGGTTACTCAAGTTCTTGGGTGGACGGGATCCCAGGGACAGGGTACTCAGGTCTGTGTGGAATTTATGGATGACAGCAGCCTTTCCATCATTTGAAATGTGAAAGGGCCAGTCTGTGAGGGAGATGTGCTCACACTTTTGGAATCTGAGCGTGAAGCAAGAAGATTACGATAACAGATCGTCAAGACTGATGCCAGCTGAAGCCGCTATCAAAGTAATTGGTTATAGACATTTTCACAGTTTTTTTTGACAAAATAGGACAATAAACATTTTAAGTGAGTAATCTTTAAAAAAAAATGAAAATGCAATTCAGAAGAGATTACTGAATTGCTGAAACAAATCTAGATTTTCAGAAGGCATTGGAAATTGCTCTGACAATGGAAGATGCAGTGCGAGACTCAGAAGCCATTTAAGGAGCACAAAATGATGCTGTCTTTCATGTTGGGCGTGGAGCCTCAACCAAAAAGAATGCGAAAGTGCAGAGCTTTATTCCGAAGCGGGAAGCAGCCACCACTTGCAGATAAATTAAAAGGAATAACCCAGCAGCAAAAACATGGCATAATATTGATAGAGGTGGAAGCAGAAAACCCTGGACTGAATCCCAATTTAAAAAGCTCAAATGTTTCTTCTGATTGTAATGGACACTTCATGAGATACTGTAAAAACTGAATTAGGCCCACTTCCAGACAAACGCAAAAACTCCATGTGATGAACAGTATTGAAAAGCCTGAAGAAATAGATGCTGATGTCTATTCACTATATAATTTAAAAGGTAGGAAGGACGGAGCCTATGGGGAACATTTTCCACCCGTCAGTGGGGGGAAGTGGGCGATTGGGCGCCGGTGACCGGCCTTCCGATCAGCGTCCCCAGTCGGGGGTGGGGGGGGGGGGTGGGGGGGGGGGGGTTGCCGCCATTTTACGTGGGCGGACCAATTAAGGCCCGCCTAGCGTGATGTCCACCAGGAAGCGCTATGTGCTCCTTGTGCATCTGGGAGAGTAATTCCCTTAGCCGGGAGTGCACTCTTTCGCGCATGTGCGTGAAAGGGCACACAGGTCTCCCTGAGGCAAAGTGCTGCCTCAGGGAGATCGGCTCCAATTCAAAAGCTGACAGAAAGGTAATAAAAAAATTTCCCTAACATGTCCCTTCATGTGACACTGTCACATGAGTTGGGACATGTCCTTAACTCTTATTTAAACATTCGATAAACATTTAAAAGCTCTCATAACACCTCATCCTGCCCGTGGATGAGGTTTCATGCTTTTTCTGGGGCCCGCCTGGGCTCCCGGCCTGCCCGCCAACCCTAAGATTGGATGGGCAAGTCCATCAATCAAGTTAGTTAGTTTTTATAATGGCCTTAATAGGCCGTTGACAGTTCGACAGGCGCGCAGCCGAATCAGCTGTGAGCCCGCCGAACTGAAAGTCTAAATGATGTGGGGTGACATCGGGACACACGCCCGACGTATCTGTGTTATTTGACGTGTCGGCGAGCGGGCCCCGCCCCTGCACACCGACTGGAAAAACCTGCCCTATGTGACCTGGAGGGGAATTTTCAGCTCAGCAAGCAGGGGCGGGATCCTTCTGCCGAGGCGTAAAATGATGCAGGTCGATATTGGGTGTGCGTCCTGACGTCACCGTGCGTCATTTAGATTTTCAGTTCAGTGGGTGTGCAACCAACTTGGCTGAGCGCCCGCCGAACTGTCAAAGACTTGTTAAGGCCATTAAGTAACTAATTAACCCTATTGAGAAAGCTGCCCGTCCAACCTTAAGGTTGGCGGGCAGGCGAAGAGCCCAGGCAGCCTTCGCATTTTTCATGGAACCTCATCCACGGGCGGGATGAGGTTTCATGAATGCTTTTGAAATCTTGGAAAAATTTTAAATAAAATTCATGCACGTGTCCCAGCTCATGTGACAGTTTCACATGAGGGGACATGGTGTAAACATTTTTTCCTTCTTCCTTAAACTTTAGAAACTTTAAACTAATCTCCCTGTGCTGCGCGTAAAAGAGCGCACTCCCGACTCTGGGAACTACCCCCCCCAGCCCGCACAGGGAGCGCACAGCGCTTCTGGGCGTGCGTCACGCTGGGCAGGCCCACCCATGTAAAATGGCGGCGTGGACCCAATCACACAACCCCCGATGGGGGGAAAATTCTCCCCCATGAGTGTGAATGAGAAGCCTATCAGAATGGAGGTGGATACTCATGTAGCCACTACGGAGATTGGTGAGCCTACTTTCAAATACTTGAATCTTGGAGAACATGAGCTGAATTTTGAAGAAACTGATGGGAGAGAATTTTCCCCCCATCAGTTGGGTTGTGTGGGGATGGGTGGGAGCGGGCGTGAACCTGATTGGCACCCCCGATTGGGTCCGCGCCGCCATTTTACGTGGGCGGGCCAATTAAGGCCCGCCCAGCGTGACATGCGCCCGGAAGCGCGGTGTACGCCCTGTGTGGGCAGGGGGGTGGCGTTCCCTGAGTTGGGGCCTGCGCTCTTTTGCGCACTTGCGAAAGAGCACAGAAATCTCCCGGAGGCACAGAGGTGCCTCAGGGAGATTAGTTTAAGTTTAAAAATTTAAATAAAGAAAAGAAGATATTTTAAGACATGTCCCCTCATGTGACAGTGTCACATGAGCTGGGACATGTCAAGGAACATTAATGAAAAAATTTATTTAACTTATAAACCCTTCATGAAACCTCACCCTGCCCGATGAGGTTCCATGAAAAATGGAAAGACCGCCTGGGCTCTTTGCCTGCCCACCAGCCGAGTCAGCTGCGCGCCCGCTGAACTGAAAATCTAAATGACACGTGGTGACATCGGGACACCCAGCCGACATCACCCCCTGCTCCCGCTCGCCGAGCCGAAAATTCTGGCCGTGAAAAATTAAAAACCTACACAGGAGAAGACATACAAGTCAAGGGTGTATCTGAAGTCACAGTAGATTATAGAGGTCAAACAGAGAGATTACACTTGATGGTAGTAGCAGGCGAGGGACCTACTCTCCTCGGGTGAAACTGATTGAAAGAAATTAAATTGGAATGGACTAAAATCTTCCAACTGAGAACTAATGGGTTATCACAGCTATTACAAAAATATGCCTCAGTTTTCAAGGAATAACTTCAAAAAATTGAGGGGCTACAAGCAAAAGTTCATGTAGATCCAGAGGCAACACCAAGATTCATAGAGACCAGACCAGTACCTTATGCAATGTGGGGATAAGGTAGATGTCACACTGGACAGATTAGAAAAATTGGGAGTGATACAACCAGTACAATTTTCTGAGTGGGCAGCTCCAATTGTACCTGTTCTCAAACCCGATTGAAGTATCAGAATATGTGGAGACTACAAATTAACAGTTAGCAAAGTGGCAAAATTGATTAGACATCCCATACCTAAAATTGAAGATTTATATGCTAAACTGGCAGGTGGAAAGGCCTACACGAGGTTAGATATGAGTCATGCCTACCAGCAATTGGAATTAGAGAAGGCATTCCAGAAGTTTGTCACCATAAATACACACAAGGGATTGTATCAATACAACTGTTTACCATTTGATGTATCTACTGCTTACGCCAAATTCCAAAGAACCATGAAAAATTTATTACAGGGATTGCCCCATGTGGTAGTTTATTTGGATAACACTCTTGTGATTGGACTCACTGAAAAGGAACATTTGAAGAACTTGGAAGAAGTTCTGAAACATTTTTCACAAGTTGGAGTGAGATTGAAGAAGGAAAAGTGCACATTCCAGGCAAAAGAGGTAACTTACCTAGGTCATAAGGCCTACGTCCAGTTGAAGAGAAAGTGAAAGCCATTAAAGAAGCCCCAGCACCAAAGAATACATCTGAACTGAAATCATTCTTGGGGTTGATCAATTACTCCAGACTTTTTCTTCCTAATTTGTCAACAGAACTGGCACCGCTATATTACTTGCTCAAGAAAAACCAGAGATGGTCATGGCAAACACAACAAGAAGAAGCTTTCACAAAAGTGAAAAAGTTGCTACAATCTTCTACATTGCTAATACATTTCGACCCAAAGAAAGATTTGATAGTAACGTGCGACGCATCACCTTATGGAGTAGGAGTAGTGCTTTCCCATTGAATGGATGGGATCAGAACGACCAACAGGATATGTGTCGAGAACACTCAGTACTGCAGAGGAAAATTACTCACAAATTGAAAAAGAAGGCCTGTCAATCATTTTCAGAGTTAAAAAGTTTCATCAATTTGTACATGGTCGTCATTTCGCTATCATAACGGACCACAAGCCGTTATTAGGAATATTCAGTGAAGATAAGGCTATATCCCCTATAGCCTTTGCAAGAGTACAATGATGGGCATTGATCTTAGCAGCATATGAATATACTTTTATTCATAGACCCGGAAGTCAAATTGCAAATGCAGATGCACTCAGTAATTTACCATTGCAAGTGAAAGATGAGGATGTTCCAATTCCTCAGGAATATGTCTTGTTATTGAACTTCCTGGACTCATCACCGATGTGTGCCAAACAAATTAAAGATTGGATGAACTGAGACCCAGTCTTATCCAAAGTGGTTCTGTATGGTTGGTCACAAACACAAGAGTATGATGAAATGAAACCTTATTTCCAGAGAAGATACGAATTAACCAGCCAAGAAGGTATTTTATGTGAGGAGCTCAGGTGATTGTTCCTCCAAAAGGACAAAAGCCATTGTTGTCTGAACCTCACAGTGCACATTCCGGAATTTTCAAAATGAAGGCAATCGCTTGCGGGCATATATGGTGGTCGGGAATGGATGGAGAAATAGGAAACTTAGTGCGAAATTGTGTGCAGTGCCAAGTGCAAAAATTACTTGCAACAGCTCCGTTACACCCCTACAAGTGGCCAGAATGGCCATGGGTGCGAGTCCACATTGATTATGTGGGACCTTTTATGGGAACAATGTTTCTACTATCACAGATGCCCATTCAAAATGGATGGGCATAAACAAAGCGAGGTCACTTATATCTTCAGCGACAATAGGCAAGCTACGACAAAGCTTTGCTATAAATGGGTTACCTGAAGTATTAGTATCAGATAATGGAACAGTATTCACAAGTGATTAATTTAACCGGTTTATAAGTCCCCATGATATTGTTCATGTGAAAACATCTCCATACCACCCCTCTTCAAAAGGACTCGCCAAGAGAGCAATTCAGATATTCAAATCTGGTATGAAGAAATTATCTGGAGATTTGTTAGTGACTAAATTAGCACGTTTTCTTTTACATTATAGAACCACCTCTCATTCAACAACAGATGTCACATGTGCAGAATTGTTGATGAAGCACTGTCTCCGGTTGAGACTAAGCCTAATCATGCCAAAATTCGGAGGGAAAGTGGAAGTAAGGCAGGAAAATCAGAAAATGGGACATGATTGTCTTAGTCAGGACAGAGCATTTAATGTAGGAGAGAAGGCATTTGTGAAAAATTTTAGAGAAGGACCAGCCTGGTTGTTCGGTGAAATAAGTGCCGTAACGGGACCTCTTTCCTACCATGTGAAGGGACAGGAGACATGTGGATCACATACAAAGAGGAGAAACCAAATATCCAGAAGTGATTCCACCAGTGCTCGAGACTGAATCAACATTCCCTGTTGAAAGAACTCAGCTAAGTACAAATGTATTTGAAGGACCGATTATACCTGAAAGAGTCAAAGAAATGAATTTACAGGTACCTGCAGCAGTACCTGATGCTCAGATGACTTCAGTCAGGGCAAACTTCAGAAGCTGCAGAGCTGAGATGTTCCGCATGCATAAGGAAACCCGCAGAGAGGCTGACTTTGTAAATAATTGATCTGTATAAATAACTTGATATATTGAAAAATTATTAAATGTATTTTTCAGTAAAGGGGGAGAGGTGTAGTAACCTGATATGTAATATACCTTTAAGGCAAGTATTGTAATGTAAGGTCACATAATCTTAATACCCAATAGCAGAGTAAGGCAGGCTACCTCTCTGTGGTAGTCTTGAGTTAGTCCCTGATGAGTGAAGTCAGGGTTTTATGTTGTGAGCTATACAAGTATAGCTGCAAAGTTTAGTTTGCAAATAAACAACCTGTGTTTATTCTAACAATGATCTCCTGATGTTCTCTGTCTCTACCAACTCCATTAACCCAGTATAAGCATGCAACCTGGATCCTTTAGCCCAACAAACCTAAGAGCACTGGATCCAACAATGCCATTTGACTTCAGAGGAAAGGAAAATTGGGTGAGATGTATGATGAGTGGCTAATTTGATATCAGCCGATTTACTCCAAAGTTAAAGCTACCTCCAATAATTTCCAATAATCCACCTGCATTTCAACCTTCTGGTGGAAGCTAGCCTTGTTTAAATGCCTGGCTGCCTGCTGTGTCTTTTTATCCCCTATCTTAATAGACTGAGAAGGAGTGCCTGACCACCCCTGTTGAGCGTTCCAGACCAGGGACTTTCCAACAGAGTGGGTGTGAGGTTTGTATTGATTACTGGCAATCAAATTATTGATTTTTTTCAGTCTTTGGGGAACAACTTTAAAGTCCAGCTTAATAGCAGTTTAATCTCATCCACTGCCAGACAGTCGTGCCAAGACCTGGGAGTTATGATTGGGAGTAAGGATGCTGATATATCTGTTAAATACCATTTTGGGGATTCTTTTTTAAACCAATTACCATACTTACTTCTAAATTGAATTGATATGAATTCTCCACTATGCCTTGTTGTTTCCAAAGCTACTGTGAAAGTTAATATTGCAAGAACTGTCATCCTTGAGCCCTTCTTGCTGTACTATATCTTGTCAAGAATGCAATTACAGTAATTTTTACCATAATTTTGCACATTTTTTCCCCCTTTGTTTTATTACTTTTACATTTTTTTAAGAAAGGAAGACTTACATTTATGTAGCACTTCTGATCACCGGATTTCAAAAATACTTCGTTGGTTGTAAAGCGCTGAGAAGTGTAGTCATTGTTGTAACGTAGGAAATGTGGCAGCCAATTCATGCACAGCAAACTCCCACAGTTAGCAATATGATAGTGACCAGATAATCTGTTTTTAATGATACTGATTGAGGGATAAATATTGGCCAGGACACTGCGGATAAATTCCCTGCTCTCCTTTGAAATACTGCCATGGGATCTCTTACATCCACCCAAGCAGGCAAATGGGCCTCAGTTTAACATCTCATCTGAAAAACCACATCTCTGACAATGCAATGCTCCCTCAGTACTGCACTGGAGTGTCAGCCTTGATTTTTGTGTTCAAGGCCTGGAATGGGACTTGAATCTGGGACTGTGAGACTCAGGAAAAAGAGTGATAGCAACTGAGACACAGTTGACACCTATTTTCAAGCAAGAAAAAAATCTAAAAATAAATATGAAAGCTTGAGCAGAAAGAATCCAAGGAAAACCGTCACTAAAAATGTATTGAAAAACAAAACTCTATAATAAAAAAGCGCCTGTCCCTTTAAGAGCACATTGAACACAGATTCCATTTACACCCACTACAGATGTGCGGGCAGAGTGTACAGCTCAATCGCATCTTAGATGGATGGAAAATAATGCTGTGCCTTATCTACATCTATTCGATTAGATCTTCATTTTAAAATTAAGTCCTAGAACATTCCCAGGAACTTCAAGTTGGTCCAACGGGATGGCTGGTAGATCCTGCAATGCACAAGTTGGAAGACAGGTAAGGGAGCCCTGGACATGGGAGGCCCCATTCAATTCCCCAACCACTGTGCGCCCAGTAATTTGTCAGTTAGTAACTAGTTTCAGGCTGATAGGCTTCATAATTATTATTGTACTACGTACCTTGCTTAGATTTGCTAAAACTGTATCTTCATCACCAAAGATAAATGGTACAGTACTACTTATGTTGATATTGTGTCCAAGAGGACAAGTGGCAGTAAACCGGATCACATGGCGTCTGGCAGAGAAATAACAGACATCAAAAAATGCAAAATGCTTGTCACATATAAACAATTCAGTGCACTTGAGTGGACGTGATTCAATACAAATGATGGAGCTGTATCACATGCACATGTTTGGGGAAGGTCAGTAATGTGGTTAGAATAGAGAATCTGGGATTATTCTCCTTAGAGCAGAGAAGGTTAAATGGAGATGAATAGAGGTGTTCAAAATAATGAGGGATTTTGATAGAATGAATAGGGAAAAGCTGTTTCTCCTGGCAGGACAGTCAGCAACCAGAGGGCATGGATTTAAAGTAATCTGCAAAATAACCTGAGGAGAGATGAGGAGAAATATTTTTACTATCTGAAATGCATTGTCTGAAGAAGATGGTGAAAGCAAGTTCAGTAGTAACTTTCAAAAAGGAACTAAGTGAATAATTAAAGGGAAAAATAATTTGCAGGGCTACAGGGAAAGAGAGGGAGAAGGGAAGGGTGGAACTAATTGGAATGCTCTTTCAAAGAACTGGAACAGGTATGACTGGCCATTTTTAAAATTCACTCGTGGGGTGTGAGTGTTGCTGGCAAGGCCAGCATTTATTGTCCATCTCTTATTGCCCTTGGGAAGGTGGTGGTGAGCTGCTTTCTTGAACCACTGCAGTCCCTGTGGTGTAGGTACACCCACAGTGCTGTTAGCGGTGGGGGGAGGGGCGGGGAAGTCCAGGATTTTGAACCAGTGACAGTGAAGGAATAGCAATATACTTCCAAGTCAGGATGGTGAGTGGCTTGGAGGGGAATTTCCTGGTGGTGATGTTCCCATGTGTCTGCTGCCCTTGTCCTTCTAGATGGTAGTCGTGGGTTTGGAAGGTGCTTCCTAAGGAGGCTTGGTGAGTTCCTGCAGTGCATCTTGTAGATGGTAGACACTGCTGCCACTGTGCGTCGGTGATGGAGAACATGAATGTTTGTGGATGGGGTGCCAATTAAGTAGGCTGCTTTGTTCAGGATGGTGTCAAGCTTCTTGAATGTTGTTGGAGCTGCACTCATCCAGGCAATTGGAGAGTATTCCATCACGCTCCTGACTTGTGCCTTCAAGATAGTGAACAGGCTTTTGGGAGTCAGGTGGTGTGTTACTCATTGCAGGATTCCTAGTCTCTGACCTGTTCTTGTAGCCATGTATTTATATGGCAAGTCCAGATCAGTTTCTGGTTAATGGTAATCCCCAGGGTGTTGATAGTGGGGGATTCAGTGATGGTAATGCCATTGAATGTCAAGGGGTGATGGTCAGATTCTCTCTTGTTGGAGTTGGTCATTACCTGGCACTTATGTGGCATGAAAGTTACTTGTCACTTGTCAGCCCAAGCCCGGTTATTGTCGAGGTCTTACTGCATTTGGACATGGACTGCTTCAGTATCTCAGGAGTCATAAATGGTGCTGAACATTGTGCAATCATCAGAAAACATCCCCATTTCTGACCTTATGATGGAAAGGAGGTCATTGATGAAGCAGCTGAAGATGGTTGGGCCTAGGACACTGCTCTGAGGAACTCCTGCAGTGATGTCCTGGAACGGAGAAGATTGACCTCCAACAACCACAACGATCTTACTTTGTGCTCGGTATGACTCCAACCAGTGGAGAATTTTCTCCCTGATTCCCAATGATTCCAGTTTTTCTAGGGCTCCTTGATGCCACAGTCGGTCAAATCCTGCCTTGATGTCAAGGGGCAGTCACTCTCACCTCACCTCTGGAGTTCAGCTTTTTTATCCATGTTTGAACCAAGACTGTAATGAGGTCAGGAGCTGAGTAACCCTGGTGGAACCCAAACTAAGCATCAGCGAGCAGGTTATTGCTTTGCAAGTGCCGCTTGATAGCACTGTTGATGACCCCTTCCATCACTTTACTGATGATCGAGAGAAGACTGATGGGTCAGTAATTGGATGGGTTGGACGTGTCCTGCTTTTTGTGTACAGGACATACCTGGGCAATTTTCCACATTGCTGGGTAGATGCCAGTGTTGTGGCTGCACAACATAAAAGGTAGGTGTCTCAGTCCAAGGCCTCTTCCCTGTGTTCTGTGCAGCCTTCAGACCACAGTGATGACTTGGCCTCACACTCCCTGGAAACATTACTGATGCCTGCTCCTCCGGTGGTGCTGGTCAATGCTGCTAGAATGTGATGGGCAGGTGCCACCGAGATCTTGCATTCTCTCTGTGTGCCCTCAGGACATTTAAGGTGGGGCTGGCCCCCATCACACCAGCGTGACCATTGCTGTTATGCACCAGCTCCTGAAGGGCTCAGGTGGTGAAGGCGGACAGCATCAGATGTGTCTAAAAGTTTCATGGCTGCGTCTCTATGAGATGGCCCTGGTCATGGAGCACAAGCGAGCTACCCTCGGCCAGACAGGAGTCAGACATTCACAGAGGCTACGTGAAGATTCATGGAGTGTCCTCACTGCATGTTGTCTTCATTCTCCTGGACATGTGCAGTTGTCGGTGACACTGATCCTTGGTCATCTGCAGGAATGACAGGTGGCGTCTATAGACCCTGGGTGTCACTAGGCGCCAAATAGCCACTGCTCACTGTCGCTCCTGGGCAGTGTGTGTGTTAATGTTTCAAGTCCATTTGACTTCTTCAGAGCTAAAGAGATGTCAAAATGTGATGGATCTTATTCTGTTGAAGAGAGGAGATGGAGCAGGTGGAGCAAATAGAAGATCAGGGAAAGGTTGGAGCTCAGGAAAGATTAAATGACAAAGATGTCAGGAACACAGGACAAAATGAGTGACGATGCTAGTGTCAAAGACTAAGGCAGGTGTTAATAGTGGCATAAGCTGATAGCAGAATGTGTTGATAGCAGAACAAGAGTCAACACTTTCTGAAAACAAGAGAACAAGTTACAGACTGGCCCTTGCAGGGGGAAGGGGAGCGAGGGTGCAAAAAAAATCCAAAATGGAGGATAGCGTTCTCACGTCATCTTCCATTTAGGAACTTTACAGCCTTCTGGACTTAACACTGAGTTCAACAACTTCAGACCATGAACTCTGTCCTCCATTTTGACATTTTCCACCCCTCTCCCCTCCCGTCTCTCATGACTGCCCCCTGCATGTTTTGCTTTCAGAAAGTGCTGACCCTTATTCTGCTATTAACACATTCTCTTGACCTTTATGCCACTATTATCACCTGCCTTGGTCTTTAACACTAGCATTGATAGAGGGATGTTTCTATGATTGGATGTTTGTTTCCAGTGGGGATCTGCAGAGCTTGGTGCTGGGGCCCTTGCTGTTTGTGGTGTACATAAATAATTTGGACTTAAATGTAGGGGGTATGATCAAGAAGTTCGCGGATGACACGAACATTGGCAGGGTGGTAAATAGTGAGGAGGATAGCCATAAACTGCAGGAGGATATCAATGGACTGGTCAGGTGGGTATAGCTGTGGCAAATGGAATTCAACCTGGAAAAGTGTGAGGTCATGCACTTGGGAAGGGCTAACAAGGAAAGGGATTACGCTATGAATGGTAGGACCCTGGAAAGTACTGAAGATCAGAGGGACCTTTGTGTGCATAATCCACAGATCCCTAAAGGCAGCAGGGCAGGTAGATAAGGTGGTTAAGAAGGCATATGGGATACTTGCGTTTATTAGCTGAGGCATATAAGAGCAGGGGGGTTATGCTGGAACTGTATAAAATGCTGGTTAGGCCACAACTGGAATACTACATACAGCCCTGGTCATCACATTATAGGAAGGATGTTATTGTACTGGAGAGGGTGCAGGGGAGATTTACCAGGATGCTGCCTGGGCTGGAGGGTCTGAGCTATGAGGAAAGATTGGATAGGCTGAGGTTGTTTTCCTTGGAGCAGTGAAGGTTGAAAGGCGACCTGATAGAGGTGTATAAGATTATGAGGGTCATAGATAGGGTGGATAGGAAGGTACTTTTTCCATTAGTAGAGGGGTCAATAACAAGGGGGCATAAATTTAAGGTAAAAGGTAGAAAGCTAAGAGGGGAGTTGAGGAGAAGTATTTTCACCCAGAGGGTGGTGGGCGTTTGGAACTCACTGCCTGAAAGGATGGTTGAGTCAGAAACTCTCGTAACATTTAAGAAATATTTAGATATTCACTTGTGTTGCCATAGCCTCCAGGGCTGGAAAATGGGATTAGTGTAGTCGGATCTTTGTTGACTGGTGTGGACACGATGGGCCGAATGGCCTCCTTCTGTGCTGTAAATGTCTCTGAGTCTATTGCCACTCCCTTTGTCTTGTGTCAATGACATCTTTGTCATTTAATCTCTCCTAAGCTCCAACCTTTCTCTGACTTTCTATTTTGCTTCATCCCCTCAGCATAAAACCCATCACATTCCTACCTCTCTTCAGCTCTGAAGAAGAGTCATACAGACTTGAAACATTAACTCTGTTTCTCACTTCACAAATGCTGTCAGACCTTCTGAGTTTTTCCAGCATTTCCTGTTTTTAATTTAGATTTCCAGCGTCTGCAGTATTTTGCTTATACCTCATCTGGTCATGGCTGGAGCTCTTCAATATAACTGATTAAAGCCTTTGCAGCCTGTCAGTTTCACAGAAGAAGCTCTTCCCACTGTGGACTCATCTCGGTCACCCTGGTGAGCGTGGAACACATGCGCTCTTGGGAAAGGAGGAATTCAGGGCCATTTTAATTCATTCAATTCATTCAACTATTTTCCCGTAAGACTAAAGGGGACTTCCCCGCAGGAGTTGGAACTAACCCCGGAGAAAGCAGAAGAGGACATGATGATGTTGAGATTACAATCAGACATCAATTTCATGGGATTTACCCCACATGCACCCCGTATGCACTGGAACCCTCTTCTACTTGGCTGGGAAAAGTCTGCCTATCTGGTGTAACCCTCAGCATAGCCACCTAATGCAACATTCAGCATTGCCTGCCACCCTTCCCTTTTCAGCGTTTGGGCTGTGATGCTTTTTGAGGGTCTCCAAGCACCCACTGTTTTTATTTTAATTCTACATGTCACAACACTCCCTTTTATTTGGCCGAAAACTTTGTATTTTGTATGAATGTCACTTTCTTGCCACTATAGTGCACTAGTTAGACTCATCCTTACCATAAAATCGAGTGGTCTTCGCAGTTTCCCCATTCTGGTGGAATTTTGCTTTGGTTTTTAACTATTTAAAACTGACTTATATCTGTGGACGAAAACCAGTTCAAAGGCTTCTGTGGTTGATACATAAAATGGCCACATACCCGTTTGGTAGATCTAAGATGGTCGATTTTGTAGCCAAAGTTTTGATGCATAGAATTGGAGGACTTGAAGCAAGACTCTTCCACGAGTATGGATCAGCTATAAGCATGCCTGGCAGAAGGCCTGAAAATTCCTTCATGTTATCTGGCAACAATGATAAAGGCAAAAATGTCAATGCTTATTGATATAAATCGTCCACTCTTATTGACATTATTCTTCTTATAAAGGGGTGAATCCATGATTTTGTATTCCTAGCAGGAGGCTGCACTCACTGGGTGTGTAGGCCCAGAGAGTAGGGGCTCTATCTGCCGTGTGCATGGCTTCCAAATGGGAGTGCAAAATCATTCCTATCACTTGTAAATGAAGAAAAGGCCCAACTTGTCTATGCCAACACTTTGAAAGAGCAATCTAATTGGTATGACCTGCTCTTTCCTCAGAGCACCCTGAAAATTTTTCCTTTTCAAGTACATACACAATTCCCATGTGGATAAAACTTAAACTTCTCCATCTCATGGTTGGTTATTCTAGACTGAGCTACTGTCACAGGTTGTGAAAATAAAGTTAGTAACAGCAGTTTTCAGATCTTTGGACGGTTTGGGAGGGATTTCAGACTAGCAACACTGCCATAGTGTTTTTCAAGGACATCAGGGCCTGCTGCTGTGTGATTCTCTCTCCTCAGACTGGCATTCCCCAGCAGATCTGGGAAGCCCCCTTTTTCTGGCCAGGAAATATAGTCGGCATCAAGGGACAGTCTCACAGATGGATGACATTTCCCATCTATCTCACCTCTTCCAGCACAATAAGCTGTGAAGAAATCTAGGCGATTACAAATTGAGTATCCTTTATCCGCAAATAGGAAAACCAAAAAACATCCAAAAGCCACTTTTTTTGAACCTTATTGACCTTTAGTGCGGGAAGTCTGGCTGTTTGACTGCACTATCTTGCGATTTTTGTGGTGGACATGTCAAAAAGAAACTTATTACAGATACCCTGTAATTATTATTCAGTGATATATCTTACATTTCTAGTCATTTTATTTACTTTAGACTATAGCAAACCTAGACTTAGGCTATTGTTATGTAAGTTCATATGCGGTATGCAAAAACCAAAATTATCTGAAATCCAAAATGCAATCGGCCTCGAGGGTTTCGGATAAAGGATAATCGACTTGTATTGCCAAAGGATGAAGTACAAGTCAGTGACCAGTGGTTAGACTAGCAGATGGCTAAAAGAGAATTCACATAGCTCACCAAGGATGCCATCATTAGAAATGTCAGCATTCGGTGTAGTAACAAGAATGTATTTCTTTAATGGAAAGGCACTTCAAAGCAGGCTTTGGATGGGGAACGGTTGTCTTTTGAGGAACGATTGCGCAGGTTGGGCCTATACTCATTGGTGTTTAGAAGAATGAGAGGTGATCTTATTAAAACATAAGATTCTGAGGGGGCTTGACAGGGTATATGCTGAGAAGATGTTCTCCTTGTGGGGGCATCTAGAACTAAGGGCAAAGTTTCAAAATAAGGGGTCTCCCATTTATGATAGAGACGAGGAGGAATTTTTTTTCCCTTGGAGGGTTGTTAATCTTTGAAATTCTCTATCCCAGAGAGAGTGGAGGATGGTCATTGAATATATTCAAGGCTGGGTTACACAAACTTTTGATCTACAAGGGAGTCAAGGGTTATGGAGGACAGGCAAGAAAGTGAAATTGAGGCCACAATCAGATCATTCATAATCTTACTGAACGGCGAAGCCTTGAGGGACCAAATGGCCTACTCCTACTCCTATTTCTTATGATCTTTTTTATGTTCTCCTATTGGTAATGGTTTCATTAATGCGATCAGCAGATGCCCAATTACACCAAAAGAATGTATTGGAATACATTGCTGGATCTCAGCTATTAACCTGCCCTTTCCCTTGACAGATGCTGAGTGACCTGGTGTCTATTTGCAGCTTTTTCAGTTTGGCATTTGCTTTTCATGTGCATTATATGACTCAGTGGGTAGCATTCTCAACTTCAGGTTGGAAGGTTGTGGGTTCATGTCTTTTATCGAATGAAATGTTAAATTGAGGCCACATCTGTCCCCTCAGCTGACCATATATACCATGATGCTATTTTAACTTATCACATTTGTTGCTTTTTATCACTTCTGCTGTATTTTTATCAGTTGCTTTGTTGTTATTTGTTGATATGGTGATAGGGCAGCCAAGTGGAGTGGACAAGGTCAGCCATAATCTTATTGAAGGGTGGAGCAGGCTTGAGGTGCCATATGGCTTCCTGCTTCTATTTTTTTATGTTCTAATTACCCGTATTTCTTTCTGAACCTGAAGTATTTATATTACCTTTAACACTGTTGATGTCCTGGATTTTGCTCTCATCCCTATTTTAATCTTTTTGGCTGTTCTTATTTTTGTATGAGTCCTCCAAACCACCCCTGCCACTCCCCCTCTCTTCCAACCCCTGCAATTCCCTTCCGCTTTTATTGGTTCAAAGTCCTTTTAAAATACTATTCTTTCATCTCAGTCTTTGGTCCTTGAAGAAGAACAGAGTTCTCCCTGGTGTCCTGGCCAATATTTATCTCATTGGTGTTTGTGGGACCTTGCTATACGCAAATTGAATGATGTGTTTCCTATGTTACAGCAGTGACAGGTGAAAGGCACTATGTAAATGCAAGTCTTTTTTTCAATGTAGCTGGAACCAATGTAACAGCTCAAAAGATATTATGTAGGTAAACATCTTAATGACTGGCTGTGATTTTAATACACAACAACATAGAGGTCTTAGGTGTTAGTTCATGATCAGCAATTGCTGCTACTGCCACCAACTGCAGGACTATGGTATACGAATTCCTGAACAGGAAGGTGTTGTACCGCTGAGACAGGCCACCTGAATTAGACTGGGAACAAAGACCTAGGTGAAAGAATAGGATTTTCAAAAGGGCTTTGAACCAATAAAAGGGGAAGGGAATTGCAGGGTTGGGAGTGGGGGTGGGGGTGGTTTGGAGGGCTCAGACAAAAACAGAAACAATCAAGAAGATTAAAATAGGGTCATCCAGGAAAGCAAAGTCCAGGACATCAACAGTGTTAAAGGTAATATAAATACTTCAGGTTCAGAAAGAAATACCGGTAATTAGAACATAAGAAATAGAAGCAGGAATCCATATGGCCCCTCAAGCCTGCTCCACCCTTCAATAAGATTATGGCTGACCTTGTCCACTCCACTTGGCTGCCCCATCACCATATCCACAAATAACAACAAGTAACTGATGAAAATACAGCAGAAGTGATAAAAAGCAACAAGTGTGATAAGTTAAAAGGTATGTTAAAATAGCATCATGGTTATTTAGGATAGCATCTGCTGCCCAATCAAAAGTTGGATACACTAATGAACTAAATTAATTATAAGCATCAATTCAGCTTAAAAGATAGGGTGTAGTAGTCATCATGGAGACCTGGCTACCAGTTGGACATGACTGGGTGATAAATATTCAGTTCTTTAACATGTACAGAGAAATTGGAAAAGGAGGAGGAATAGCAATATTAACAAGGGACACTATTACAGCTGTAGAAAGTGAGGATGTCAGTAAGAGTCAGCAGGCAGTGGAAGCTCTGTGGGTAGAATTTAGAAATAAAATGGATGCAAGACTTTGGCGGAAGCTTACAGGACTTTTGATTGCAGTTATAGAGTAGGTGAATAGATAAATGTAGACATCAAATAAGTCTGTTGCAAAAGTACCTATAATGGGAAATTTTAATTTTCACAAACTGAGGGAAGCAGAACAGCTCGAGTCCCAAACACAGCAAATTTCTTGAATACATTTAGAACAGTTTTATGAAGCGATATGTTATTGAATCAAAAAGGAAACAGGGATCTTGGATTTGGTAATGAATAATGAGCCTCAGTTAATTAGGAACAATGCTAAGGAAACATTTAGCTAACAGAGACTACAATTCAATTTAGGTTTGAGAGGGGGAAGATAAGTCACAAATCAAGGTTTTAAATTTAGGTAAGGTTGAGGTGGATGAGGCAGGGATCGATCACAATAGATTGGGCAGAATTATTAATGGATGAAACTCCGATGAACAGAAGGAGGTGATCAAAGACAGACTTGGTAGAGTACAAGACCTGTACATACCCATAAAGGCCAAGAGCTCTTTTAAACAATCTTGATTGGTAAGGGAAGTAAGACATAGCATAAAATTAAAAGAAAAAGTTTACATGAAGTCAAAGAGCAGTAGAGATTGCACAAACAACAGAAGTGCAAAGAAGGTGGTAAGAGCTGCAAAAGGGGAATATGAAAGATATTAGCTAAGGGTATCTAAGACAACACAAAAGGGTTTTTACAAATATATTAACAGTAAAATAAGGCTGGATTTACATGGTGGTGACACCCATTAAATCGTGGGAGATCATCTATGTGAGTCTCATGGCGGCAGCAAAATTTCCTTCTCGGAGGGTGGAAGGGGCTGACGTGGGATTCTTGGCCGCTAGCACTGGGATGTCAATTAGGCTCATTAATTAGCCAATTGACACCCATTATTCCTGAGCCCACTGTAATTCAGTGATGGCTCAGGGATTAAATGGTAGCTGCTTGGCTTTCCCACACCTCCCGAAGGCCGTGCAACATACCTTTTGGGTTTGCCGGCAGCCTCTGTTAGGAGCTGGAGGGTCCTTGTTATCTGTGCCCAATTGAGAGACCTGGCATCAGGAGATTGTGGGGGCTGGTGAAAGTCAGCCACCTGACCTTGCCTCGACCTCCCTGGTGGGGTACCCCCCTCATACTGATTCTCAAACTGCCCTCATTCACCTTTGGCATTGGGCCCCTCAGCAGCTGCCACTGTTCCTGGTATGGCAATGAGGAGCTGCTGGCCTCTGATTGGCCGACAGCTCTTGACGGTCGGGACTTCCTCTGATGGGTTCTGAACCAGGGAGAAGGCCTGATGGTGGCCACTTAATTGTCTGAAGGGCCCTGAAGTTCCCCGTCAGTTCTCCAACCAGTGGGTGAGACCCCCCCCCCCAATCATCCACATTAAATCAAGCCCATAGGGTGGCTAAGAGTAATGCAGGCTCCCTAATGACTGTTGTAGGTAATACTATAATGGGAAATCAGGAAATGGCAGCCTTACTAAATAGCTACTTTACATTGGACTTTGGAGTAGAGGATGTGGAAAAAGAATCAGAGATTAAAAGGAAAACTAAAATAAATCTAGGGGAGGAACTAGCTAGATTCAATATTAGTTTTTAAAAAATGGTAACGGAGAAACAAAATCAGTTTAAAAATAGACAAATCTCCAGGACCAAATGCCACTCAACATTGAAGAAATTGTTGAACTGTTTGACATGATCTCCCAAAACTATGTCAACACAAGAATTGTCCCCTTAGGAACATAGGAAAACAGCAGTAGGAGTAGGCCATTCGGCCCCTTGGGCCTGCTCTGCTATTTAACCATATCATGGCTGATCTCCTACCTCAACACTATCTTTCAGCACCATCCTCTTATTCCTTGACGTCATAGGTATCTAGAAATCTCTTGGCCTCTATTTTGAACATACCCAATGACTGAGCCTCCACAGCCCTCTGGGGTGGAGAATTCCAAAGATTTGCCACCTTCTGATTGAAGAAATTCTTCCTCATCTCGGTTCTAAATGGCCTCTTATTCTGAGGCTGTCTCTCCTGGTTCTAGGCCCTCCAACCAGGGGAAACATCCTTTCTGCGTCTATCCTGTCGGGCCCTGTAAGAATTTTGTACACTTCAATGAGATCATCTCTCATTCTTCTAAACTCTGGAGAATATAGGCCCAGTCCCCTCAACACAAGACAGAGGCAAGGGAAGGGGCTGGAGTGCAAAGGCTGGATTGGAAGGGGAGGAAAGACTGGGGATGATGCATGCAGACACATGACTTGGGGGGGGCGGGTTGGTGGGGAATGTCTTTGGGCCCAGAATGGATAGACAGTCCTGTGGAGGAGCACAAAAGCTAGTTGGGACCAGAAAAGACAGTCCTGTGTCTAAGCGCCACAATTCAGAGCGCTGAGCTTGGAATGACTGTCCTTGTCCCAGTCCAAGGATGGGGAGGGCCTGTCAGTCCTATGTCAGGAATGTCCAACATGGTATGCGCAGGGCATGGTTACCCCCTCACACACTTGGTTCTGGAAGTTTCTGGCTTCATTATGGGCTGCAGATGGCACAGTCACAGTCAGAGAGGCAGCTGCAGCCTGTAGATTGGAAAGAGGTAATGTAGGAGTGGGCACTTGATGGTCTCATGTTGGAGGTCTCTGTAGGTTACAGTGCAATAGGCCTTAAGGTGGGGAGGGTCAGGTCTACATGGGTATCGGGACATCAACATCAAAGGGTTCAGGGAGGAAGGCAGGGATATCCACAACTATGACAATGTGGGATTGAGGATTAGAGGGGGAGGAAGGAGAGTAATTGGAGGGAGGGAAACCTGAAGATGATGTTCCTCCAGCACAATGGTAGGGATTTCCACAGTCACAAGGTGAGGGTTGAAGCTGACCTGGTAGTAGAACCTCAGCACCACCATTTCCCAAATTGAAGCAATGACGTAGTTGAAGAAGAAAGTATGAAAAAAATTTGCAGGGGAGATCTCTCAGGCCTTGTGGGAGGATTCGACCGCTGCACTTGTGGGCTGGTTGAAGGGGGAACCTGACTGAATCCTGATTTCCCAAATGAAGGAAGGCACAACTGAAACATGTCAGGAGCATTCAAATGGCAACAGAGGGAATTTGGAGCCTTATTTGTAATAGCCCAATCATGTGAGAGTTATTCTGATTGGGGCCATTGAATGATTTCCTCACAAGAACCCTTTGTCCCGTTCGTGAGAAATCCCGAGTTTAAGAAAGCACCATAGACAAGGGGGCAATGGGCCAAAATGCAGTTGCCTAGAGTCCATAACGCAACTAAACCTTGTAACTGGCAGCTTCAGAGAGGAAACCTCCCCCCACCTGCCATCCATCCAGAAATACTCTCATTCCCTCACTGGATGTTTGGGCAGCTGTGTAAACCAAAGGTTACAATCTGAGAGTGTCCTGCCTGAGGATTCTAGCATCTGACAGAACTCTTTCACATCCAAGCACCTGTTTCAAAGCAGTCATTGGAGTAGCGTTTGTTGTAGTTGGGGAGAAGGATTGGGGTGGTGGTTGTGCTTCAGGTAATCCTGTACGTTGTATTAGCACTGCTAAGGGACTAAGTGAGGATGTAATGGCAGGGATGAAAGTAACCCATTGGCGCCATGCTCACTCCCTAGTCAGCGACAGGAAGATGACCTTTGGAAGCTTATACTCACTCATGCTTCAAGTCAATGTTCCTGCAGAGACGAGGATGAGGAAACATGATGGAGTGTCCAATGTTGTGTTCATACAGGCAACAGCAAAGGCAGAGAAGAAGGTCACATTGCCGCCAGTCTGGGCAAAGGGAAGAGCCTCATGTTGATGAGCAAGGGCCAGCGGGGCCCTCTCAACACCCAGAAGCTGAGGCTGATGAAGCCATTGTGCTGAGGCATCTGGCAAGATTAAGGATGTACAGAAGACGCTCTTCATACCTTCAGATGAGCAAGAGACTGTGCGTTGGCATCTCCGCATGTCTAAGGATCTCGTGGTTCACAATTGCCACATTCCCCAGGAGGAGTTGAAGCTGTAGGGACTGGGAGGCCAACCATTGCTGTGAATGATTGCTCTGAAAGTCACTGCTGCTCTGAACTTCTTCATGAGTGGCTCCTTCCAGGGCTCCACTGGGGACCTCTGCAGCATTTCTCAAACATCTACTCACAAATGGTTACCAACACCCTATTTAGCAAGGCTCACAATTATACACAGTTTTCTCAAGATGCAGCCAGCTAGGCTGCCAGAGTACTGGGCTTTGCTGCTATTTCTGGATTGCAAGGTGCAAGGTGCAATTGACTGCGCTCATGTGGCCTTAAGAGCTCCCTGCTAGCAACCACTACAATTCATAAATGTTCAACTCAATGTTCAGCTGGTCTGCAACCACCCACCTGGGTATGTGGCACATTATGCAGATATGTGCCACATACCCAGGAAGCTGCCATAATTCATACATCTTAAGTCAATCGCAAGTCCCGCAGATCTTTGATGGACCTCAGATCATCCAGGGTTGGCTTACTGGGGACAAAGGCTACCCGCAAAAGACATGGTTGATGATGCCCTTCCAGGGGCCAGAAAGTGCCTCTGAGAAAATACTGTTCATGTCGCAACACACTCCTTGATAGAACAGACCTTTGGCACCTTGAAGATGTGATTCCGATGTCTGGAGAGGTTAGGTGGTGCACTCCAGTACTCTCCCCAGAGGGTCTCATGCTTGATTGTGGCTTGCTGCGACCTGCACAACCTGGCACGCCAAACGGGGGATGCCTTGTCTGGTGACGAAATGGAGGAGCTGCACATGTCCTCCGATGATGAGAGCGTCGAGAGGGCTGAGGGAGCTGGTGAAGTGGTCATAGCATGGGCCTAACGAAGCAGGCATGCATGTAAAACGTTAATAGCCACCAGGTTCCAGGAGGATGATGACGACCAGCTTTGAAGTTCCTCTTTGACCAGTGCCCTTCATGCTGGGTGCACCTTACCACCTTAGTTGCTATCCTCCTCATCTCAATGCTACACTTCAATCTCACTCTGGCGTCACAATGTCCTCATCCTAGGAAGGTCAGGCAGCCTTGGGAGCATGTGGCCTTTTTGTAATGTGATAATAAGTGCAACAGGGTGTTTCATGAGCACTGTTGAAGTGATGTAGCCTCCTCAAGCATATCGCCAACATTCCACTGGCTATGGCAGCCTACAAGAGGCAGGAGCAGCACTGCAATCTCATTGCACTCGTGGTAGTATGCCCTCAAGGTGGTAAATCTTCAATGAGTGGACATCATCTTTATGTGCAAGTCCGATTGTGGCCTCACAATGTGGTTTTTGCACGCTGCCAATTGTTCATGCAAGGCAAGTGTTGATGCTTCTTCATCATACTCAGTCCTCAGTGTTACAAACTTCCTCAGGACACAGTCATCCGTAACTCTCAGTGAAGGATGTAGGACCGCTGTTTAGCTCACCTATGATTGATCCTCGAACACTTCACGAGCACCATATTCTCTCCGTTTGGATTCTCTCATTGTCCCCTGATGTCCAGTCCTGGCCTCTGTGCTCCAAAATATGCAGGTACACCATGTAGTCCACAAGGTACCAAATCATTTCTAATAAAGAGCACACATCAGATGTATTCCATCCTTGCTCTTATCCCATAACAGGGCTAAACATTTTCATCCCAGCAGCCTAACACAGGCACAATGATGCCATTGTTAGTTGCAGATAACCATTTCGATTGACCATCAGGGAGCTGGCAGAGAGTTAACATCAGGAAAGGCTAGCCAGACCTTATTGCCCAATGCTGCATCCTCCCATGTCCACGTTGGCCATGCGGGCCTTTGCACACAACTCCTAGGTCACAAACTTTTAAACACCTAGCAGGAAAAGCAAGGGCCAACATGTGTTGGTGAGGTTCTGAGCTCAGAACCATGGAGGTGGGAAGGTGGACACTAATATTGGGGTGTTGTTCAGATTTCCATGCGGACATTAGAGAACACTGCAGGCAGACAGGAGCATGTACGAGCTCAGAGTTTGGGCTCGTTGATGGAGCACACTCAAGGCTGACGGAGATAGCGTGGAGCTCCATGAAAGATGCATGTTTCCATGCGCCTCTACATTTCATAACCTAGGATATAAATTGAGCAGTCTACAATACAGAAGCATCTGGGGCCTACATCAGCCTCCAGCTTCCACAGTCATGATGAAACATCAGTTGAATCTCTGAAGCAGGTCTCAGAGATGCCTTGGGCAACCGCAGGTTTATTTGAGGCTGACGCTTCACTGATGTCGATACTGAGCAGAGAACAGATAGACACTGTCATGAAATGGTTCAACACAACATCCACCTGAAGCACATGATGGAACATTTGCGAGAAGTTGGGGGGGTGTGCAACACTTGAATGACCACGAACCATATCATCAGATAGAGGAGGCATAAACAACAGAAGTGGACTGAGTGGAAATCTATTTACATTTGTGGAAAAGATAAACAGATTGTGAACACCTGTGTAGCCTTTGTGCTCCTGGTATTTCTTCATCTTTCTAACCCTACCGCTACATTTGGCGCATCCTCAACATCCACAGCTGAGGTGGAGGTAGCCTGCTGACTGCTGCGCCCTGATGTCTGGGCTGACTTTGGCAGGCATCCTCTGTAGGACCGAGATTGGAGGGCTCCTGCCTGCTTTGGGTCTCCTGCTGTGGGGCAGGTACACCCTCCTCTACCTGTGGAGCTGCAGTTGATGGGGTCACACGCAGAGGGGATTGGGATTAGCTGGATACTCTCGGAGTTGCCTGGGTGTCCTGCTGCTGGTCCTCATCCCTTTGGGTGGCTGAGGATCCCTGGTTGGCTCCTTGCGGTGAAGGGGCAGCTGGAGTGAGGTCAAGGTGCCCTGTCCCCCTCTCATTTAGCCACTGATGAATCGCTCCTATGTCTACAACGATGGAGTGCAACTCCTGGCAAACTTCAGGCTCTATGTCCTGGACCAAAGTTTCCATGGTGTTATGACAGCAGCTGATGTTAATGCTGAGCAAGCCAGATCTCAGATTGAAATCTGTCTCGGTTGATCGTAATTTTTTTTTGCATTGTAGAAACAAGGAGGGAAAGCTACTGAACACAAAAGCTCAGGACTCCAGTGCTAACTTCTAAAATTTGAAGAACTAAAATGTTTATTAAAAGAAAAGGAAAAAAAAACTTAAACACACAAGGTAAAAGATAAGCAGTTAGAAAAAAAATCTTACAAAATAATTACCAAAATGCTTCATGAAAGGTTTAAAATACAACTATCTTTTTGGCAATAGCCCTTATAGATTCTTAACCACAAAATCCAGGAAATATTACCCAAACTGTGAAATTGTTTTCACTTTAAACAGAAGTACAATCCACGACTTCCCAGAACAAATCCACACTGATACGGTTTTTCCAAAGGGAGATTCAAAACAGACTGTTTCTCTGGACAAATATTCTCCTGGCCCAAAACTGAGGCGCTTTCTTCAATTGAAAGATTTTCATGGCTTTTCAGCACACTCCAAAACACCAGAATTGATTTTCACTGGGATTCCCCCAGCAGCAACTGCAGCTGAAAACCAGTTTTCATAAATACCTTTTCACCTCTTTCATTTTAGTTCTACATTGTCTTTAAATATCTCTTTGAAAACTCAGGTTCCCAAATATCAAAACCTTTCATGTTCTTATATTACTTCTATTTCAGGTCAATAAAATTTAAAACACCAGTCCCTGTTTACTCACAAATCTCTTGTAAAATGCAACTTTTTTTTAACCTTTGAGACTCCTTTGAAATGCAACAGCTACAAATCAATTTCAAAACTTACCCTTAAATGATAATTTCAGAACTCCTCTGTTTCCTTGTAAGTTAACACCCACCATAAGGCCTCATTATAAAATGCAAGGAGATAACAAACATTTAGTCTTTCATCTCTTAGATTCTACAGACAATCTGACTCCAACAACCTCACCTTTGATTAATCCTGGACACACACAGTTACAGTTTACCCTTACCTACACAGAATATAAACACAGAAATATACATATATCACCACAATGGTGGTCGCCATCCTACCAGTGTTGACCTGGGTGTGCTGGCATGTTGGCGCTATGACCTCAGACTGAACACGGATGTACCCCTCCATCATATGTTGCAAACTGTTGACTGCACCTGACAACTCTGCCTGATATTCTCGTGTCTGTCGTTGGAGCTCCAACATTTGTGTTAGGGCCGAATCCAAAGGCTCATCATCTGGCTGGGACTCTGTAGAATCCTGGCTTCCAGCAGTCCTCTGACTGTCAGAGACCTTGGATGTCCCTGCCCCCACCTGCTGCGGACCAGAATCTGTGCTGTGCTCACCAGATTGAGAACCCGAGTGTGCTCTACAACTTGGTGTCACCGAGGTGTGTGTCTCTGTGCTGGTGGAGGGTGTGGATGAATGCTGTGATGGCTCGACATCTAGTAGGTCCTCAGGTTCCTCATCCGAGGTGGTGTGGGGGCTGGAGCTGATGGACTGGCTGCCGGTGGGCCTCTTGCACTTGCCACTGTTGCCTGTCAAACAGAGAAGAGATGATTAGTGATTTGTTGCAGTCAACAACATTATAAAGCACTCACCGTTTCATTGGGTGAATGTTGAGCTGGTGATGGGTCCTCACTTGTTTGGGAGGAGTCAGTCACACCATCGGCGCAGGCATGGTCCTGGTCCTCTCCGGCCAACTCAGCCTAGCATTCTTTGTACTGTGTAAGGGCCTTGAGTTCAGGCACCCCGCACTGGTCTGGGGTCTCTTCCTTTTGTTATGGGTGAGCTTGTCATGCACAAAGACGATGGACAGACTGTGAGCAGGACAGATACCAAAGCAGATGATAAGGATGCCTGCCTTGTGTGGGTGCTGAGTGGACCTGTGTAAAGGCTGAGGATACGAGCTGCACAGATGAAGATGTCAAAGTGTGAGTGAGTCAATGGTGATGTCTCTTGGGATGATAGTGTGTGAGATCCCAGTGGGCTGAACCTGCAAATGTCTGATGGGCTCGAGAGAATGAGAATTGAGAGTGAGGAGAAGGTTGACTTACCCTGGGGATGTGGATGAGATCATTCATCCTTTTTCTGCACTGGGTGGCGTTTTTCCTCTGTTCAGAGTTGGCGCTGGCCACCTCCTCCAAAGTGGTGAGGCTGGTGGACTTGCTTCTCCCATCATGGGGACAGAGGACACCCCAGTGTTCCTCCACCACGTCCAGAAGAACCCCCAGCCCACTGTCTCTTCATTTGGGGGCGCTCGGCTTCTTTCCTTTGTGGGACATCACTATCATGGACCAGCCCTGGGCTGCAGACAGTGAATGATGTGCATGGGTGCAGTTTAAATATGGTGCCGGCAAGGTGATCTGATGAGGTCACGGCGGGGTGGATGAATCGCAGCCAACCCTACCAAGAGATCGGGCAAAGGTCCTGTTCATGCATATATGATGAGCTGGAAAGAAGACGATCTGGCGTGGAAACCTGCCATTTTGGCCGGCGGAAACACTCTGCTTTTGCCGCCTGCCATTGCACTTGGTCTCCAGAGCGGAAAATCCTGCCCTATATTCCATCCACCATGTTTTTGCCCACTCCCTTAGTCTGTCTAAATCTCCTTGAAGCCTCTTTGCAGTCTCCTCACAACTCTTATTCCCACCAAGTTTTGTGTCATCAGCAAACCTGGAAACATTACATTTGGTCCCGCATCCAAATGATTGATATTGATCAGGCTAATTCAATCTTTTAAATTGGGGGGGGGGCACATTTCCATTTTTTCTCACTCAAAGGGCCAATAAGCAAATTTCAGAAAGATAAGGTTTGCTCAACATTAAACATGAATTTCAAAATAAAGTTGAGGTATGAAGAAAAGAAACAACTTACTGAGTAAAAATAAAGCAATGCCAAAGCAATAAATTGATAATTAAAAACCAAAAGATTAATTAATCAAGATCCCCATTAGAGTGTGAAAGGAACAGAGTATATCTGTCTGACTCACTCCCAATCTCTTGATGCTCACTCACTCACCCTCACCCACTGTGTGAATGGGTGTGATTGTGTGTGGGCCCACACTCATTCATTCTCTCTCTCCCATACACACTTACAGGCTCTCTCTCTCTCTCACCCATACACACTCTCATGTTCTCTCTCCCACACTCACTCACTCCCGTGCTCCCACTCACTCTCTCTCTCGCTCCTGGGCTCCCATTCACTTACTCTCTCTCTCTCTCCCGCGCTCCCACTTACTCACTCTCTCTCTCCCGCGCTCCCACTCACTCTCTCTCTCCCACACACTCTCATTCATTCTCTCTCTCCCTCACTCACTCTCCCCGCCCTCTCTCCCCCCACACTCCCGCGCAGTCAAGCTCTTCACCATCACTATGCCATCCTCACACCCAACTACCACATCCAGCCTCTTCCAGCCCTGCAGCCAGCCTCTCCCTCCCCCACCTGGCCCGGCAGTGAGTCTCTTCCTCCCCCACCCAGCCCAGCAGCCAGCCTCCTCCTCTCACACCCAACATGGTAGCCAGCCTCCTTCCCCAACACCCAGCCTGTACAGCAGCCAGTCTCATCCCCTACCACACAGCCCGGCAGCCAGCCTTTCTCTCTTCCCCCCTGCCCCCATGCCCCGTCAATACCTCTTTTTCGGGAGCACACTCATTTCCGCCAGTGTTGCTGATCCTCCAATCACAGACTGCTTCTCTCCCATATTTGCTGTGGATAGGTTCAGTGAGTGAAGGCCTGTGATTGGAGGAGCAGTTTCGTTCAGAATCTTTCACTCCCCTTAATGACATTTTGAAAACTGCTTTTGGGGACCATACTGGGGGGCTTTGTGGGCCGCATGTTGTCAAGCTCAATATAGAAGGTTAATAGCTGGGCCCAAGCACTGATCCATACGGTACCCCACAAGTCACAGCCTGCCGCCTGAGAATGATTCGTTTATTCCTAATCCCTGTTTTCTGTATGTTAACCAATTCTCAATCCATGCCAGTATATTACGCCCAATTCCATGTGCTCTAATTTTGCTTACTAGCCTCCTGTGTGGGACCTTATCGAAAGTCTTCTGAAAATCCAAATGCACCGCATTCACTGGTTCTCCTTTATTTTACCTGCTAGGAAGATCCTCAATAAACTCCCAACAGGTTTCTCAAACGTGATTTCCCTTCCATAAATCCATGTTGACTCTGCCCAATCTCACCATTATTTTCTAAGTGCCCAGTTATCATATCCTTTAGAATACATTCTAGCATTTTCCCTACTACCAATGTCAGGTTAACAGGTCTGTATTTCCCTGTTTTCTCTCTCTCTTCTTTCTTAAATAGTGGGGTTACGTTTGCTACTTTCCAGGCACTGTTCCAGGATCTATCGAATTTTGAAAGATGATCACCAATGCATCCACCATCTCTACAGCCTCTCTGGGATGTGGATCATCAGGTCCAAGAGATTTATCAACTTTCAGTCCCATTAATTTCTCTAGCACTGCATTTTTTAACCAATATTAATTTCTTTCAGGTCCTCAATCTCACTAGGCCTTCAGCTCCCTAGTATTTCAGAGAGATTTTTTTGTATCTTTCTCCGTGAAGACAAACACAAAAGATGGAATTTTCTGCTCCCACCAGAGGCAGGACTCGTGACAGGTGGGAGCACTAAATTTGGCATGATGGTAAAAGTCTGTTTCCCAACAGAAACTAAAAGTTAGTTTGGAAATTTGTTCTCCCAGTTTTGATGGCGGGTGGTCGACTTTCCTTCTGATCTATGTTGGGAACCACATTTGCATTCATGTGCATCTCATTAAAAAGGCCAAATCACCAGAATTATGATCCCCCTCAAAATTAGGACCCACCAGTGGATTATTAGAAAGGTCTGTTTCCCGATTGTATATAAGTGACGTGCACCTGACAAGCTTCACTTCATCTCGAGGTATGCAGGCGCTTCTTTTGCCTACCTTTATGAGTGGTGCTGAGAGATTTTGGGTGCTTGTATCACAAGCTGCGTCAAGGTTGGACAGGGGAGGCAGGCTTACAGTGGAAGTGGGGCGTGGTTTGGAGGGTGGGTTGGTGGTGTTAATGGTGGGGCCCTGGGGGGAGAACTCAGGGTACTGGTGGGTAGGGGGGAACAGTCCCAGTCAGAGAGGGAAGTGGGACGTGGTAGGGTGGCAGGTCCAGGGTAAGAATCTGCCAGGTGAAGGTCTCATCGGGTGGGTCACGGAGGGGATCAAGACAGGTGGCTTGGATAATGGGCGGGGGCAGGGTCGGGGGGGGCACGTGGGTGGTAACGGGTGTCGGCTCTGAGGGGAGGAAAGGCATGCGGAGGTGGATCGTGATAGGGTCCAGGGTAACAGGAGGAGGTTCAAGGGTGACGGAAGGAAGAGGAATGGTGATATTCAGTGGGCCAATGGTGATGGTGGGGGGAGGTGGTGGGTGACAGGGGAGGGTAGAAGGCAGCGCAACGTGTCTCAAAAGTTATGCACACCATTTTCTCAAGGCTGTTCTTGACAACATAGTTGTTCTGGACGTGTGAATCCTCAAAGTGGGAGGAGGGTCTTTTTGGGTGGTGGAGTTCAAGGTCAGCGCAAGTGTCCAGCTAAAGGGACACCCTAATAATTATGAGGCAAATGGATGTCATAGATGCTCACTTGTGTTCTCCTCTCTATGGTGAAGCGTACATTGCAGCAGGTTTGATCCTGACTCATGGGTTTCACAACATTGTTTGAAAAGGACATGGAGAGCAGTGGGGACTTCAGTTTAAAAAGGACATGGAGAGTAGCAGGGACTTCAGTTTAAAAAGGACGCGGAGAGCGGGAGAGACTTCAGTTTTAAAAGGGCACGGAGAGTGGCAGGGACTTCAGTTTGGGTACCTTGGGTACCTTGCTGGGAGTCAGAGCGGAGCAGAGCAGGCCTGCAGGAGACAGTCAGGAGCTGAGCAGCGCGCTGTTTCACTGCTTCAGCTGCTAGGAAGCTGCAGTCCGTGAGAAAGAGAAAAAGCAACATGTGATGTAACAGGAAGCTATTAAGTTAATTGGCTGGGAAGTGCTCAGTCTAAGGGACAGTGTGTGAGACAGACAAGTTAAGATAGATCTATAAGTGAAAAGAACTAAAACTTTAAAATAATAAACCAAAATTTGAAAACTTTAAAATTAAAATCAAACAATAAAGATAAAAAATACAATAAAAATAAAGTAATTTAAACAAACATCTAAAGCACACACTTTGTAGTTAAGAAGCATATAACCTTTAGTTGTCAGTGGTACTAGCATTCAATAAACACAGTAAATTGTAGCATACATAGGAAGAAAATAATTAAAGTAAATTAACTAAATAACATAAGTTAGAATGGCGGGACGGGTGTTACGTTGCAGCTGTGAGATGTGGGAGCTTTTGGACACCAAGGCAATTCATGACAAACATGTCTGCTAGAAGTGTAAGCAGCTTGAGGAATTCCGGATCAGGATTATTGATCTGGAAGCCGAAATGCAGACACTGTGCAACATAAGGGACGGGGCAAAATACTTTCTGTTCCTGAAGACAGTCACACCTCTTAGAAGAGGGTCATCTATTTTCGTCAGCAGTGAGGGACAGGAGGATGTGACTGTCAGTGAGGCAGGTAATGGGACCAAGCAGACAGTAGGGGAGGTGCCTCAGGCTTTGCATGTGTCAAACAGGTTTGAGGCACGCACAATCTGTGTAGATGAAAGCGATGTCCGCAAGGTGGGTGAGCTGGCTGGCCATGGCACTGTGGCACAGGAAACCGTTCAAGCCGGGGTGGGGGAGAAAAAAGGAATGAGGTGGTATTAGGGAATAGTATAGTGAGGGGGATTGACACTGTTCTCTGCAGCAAAGGGCAAGAATCCAGATGGCTATGTTGCCTGACTGGTGCCAGGGTTTGGTACATCTGCTTAGGGCTGAAGAGGAACTTGCAGGGGAAGCGGGACTTGGTGGTCTTATTACCACTGCATTCAAGGCACGGACCCCGAATTATACAAATTGCAAAGCAGTTCTGGCAGTTATTTCAAGTTTCTCTTTGGGATTTGAGCAGCTTAATATTTACCATCTGCTGTGCCATAACATCAGGCAGAACCTCCATTCTAATCTTACCTATGTCATTGGTACCAACGGGGACCATGATCACTAGATCCTCCCCCTCCCACTGCAAGTTCTTCCCCAGTTCACAGCAAATGTCCTGAACCCTTGCATGAGGCAAGGAACACAACTTTTTGAACTCTTGCTCTCAGCTGCAGAGAACTGTGTCTATCCCCTCGCTATACTATCCCTTATTACCACTGCATTCCTGTTAGCTCCCCCTGCTTGAATGGCTTCCTCTAGCATGGTGCTGTGGTCAGTTTGCTCATCCACCCTGCAATACCTACTCTTGTCCATACAGGCTAAAAGCGCCTTGAATCTGTTGGACAATTGCAAGGGCTGAGGCTCCTCTACTTCTACCTTATTTGATTCCTTTACCTGCTCACTTGCAGTCACACCCTCCTGCCCCTATCCACTGACCAAAACAGGAGACCTTCTCCTAAAGGTTGTGATCACCTCCTTAAACTAAGTGTCCAAGTTAACATTCCCCCACCCTGATGTGTCTCATTGTCTGCTGCATGGCCTCGAGTTCAATGACTCTGAGCTGAAGCTCCTCAAGCCACAGATACTTACTGCAGATGAGTTTGCCCTGGATCACACTGGCATTCAGGCACTCCCACATCCTGCTGTCGCAACATATCATCTGCCCTGCCATCCTATTGTATCTTAATTAACTAATTAATTACTTTAATTTTGAATTTATGCCCGTTCTCACCGCCACTTACTTACTAATTTAAAACTTAGCAATCCAATAAATGCTAGCAGTAAAGAACAAAAGAACAGACTCATTTGTTACTTACTTCCCTTCTGCTAGTGTCTCTAAATTAATAATAAGGTAGGTGTTTCAGGGTTATATAAAAGTTTACATTTTTCTAAATTCCAGATCTTTACAGACAGTCCCTAAAAGCAGTTACTCACCAATCTATTGACTTATGACTTTCCTGTGAGGTCCCTGTTTGAATTTTTTTCTCTCTAACTCAGCACGTGCATGAAGCTGAAGCTGCTCTTTGTAGCCCACTATTCTCACTGATTCTCGCCTCTTATACTGAGCTCTCCCCTTCCCTTTCCATTCTTTGTACCTCCTGCTACTCCTGCTGATTCATAGCTCTCTGACTGAGCCTCCTGTCTTCCCTCTTTGCAGCCCCTCTGCTTTCACTGATTCCCGCCTCTCAGACTGAGCCTTCCCTCTCCACTCTTTGTAGCTCGCTGCTCTTGCTGATTCTCACCTCTCAGACTGAGCTCTTGCCTCCCCTCTCCGCTCTTTGTAGTCCCACTGCTCTCACTGATTCTTGCCTCTCGGACTGAGCTCTCGCCTTCCCTCTCTGCTCTTTGTAGCCCCAGTGCTCTCGCTGACTCTTGCCTCTTGATCTGAGCTCTCGCCTTCCCTCTCCGCTCTTTGTAGCCCCAGTGCTCTCGCTAATTCTCACCTCTCAGACTGAGGTCTCGCTTCCCCTCTCCGCTCTTTGTATCGCTACTGCTCTCGGTGATTCTCGCCTCTTGGACTGAGCTCCTGCCTCCACTCTCCACTCTTTGTAGCCCCACTGCTCTCACTAATTCTCGCCTCCCCTCTCCACTCTTTGTAGCCTGCTGCTTTCACTGATTCTTGCCTGTTGGACTGAGCTCTCACCTTCCCTCTCCGCTCTTTGTAGACCCAATGCTCTCACTGATTCTCACCACTCAGCATTAGATTGGAAATTGATAATGAAGAAATAAGTTAGGAAATTATAGGTCCATTAGCCCAATATCAGTTGTGAGGAAGTTACTAGAAACTGTTACTAGGGACAAAGCAACTGAGCATTTGGACAAATATGACCTGATCAGAGAGAGCCAACAAGGATTTCTAAAGAGTAAATCATGTCTAATGAACCTAGTTGAATTTATTTTAAGGCAGTAATTATCATTGTGGATAAGGGAGTGTCTATGGATGTCATTTATATGGAAGGTATTCAACAATGTTCCATACAAGAGACCATCAACAACAGAGTGCATGGATAGAAAATAGGTTAAGATGTAGGGGAGAGAGTAGGGATAATGGGTGTGTACTCACCTTGACAGGATGTGACTAATATTAGCCCATGGGTCCTATGGGGCCTCAGCTTTTCATTAGTTACAATTAACTTGGATGAATGAATAGAAAACTTTATATCTAAGGTTGCTGATGACATGAACTAGGTTGCATCGAAAATAGCGTAGCTGAGAACAGAAAGTTGCAAAGGGATAGATTAGGTCAAAACAGTGGTAGATGAAGTTCAATGTGGGAAAGAGTGAGGACATCTGCTTTTAACACAAAAAGAATAGATCAAAGTATTTTTTAAATGGCGAGAAGCTAAAATCCGTGTACGAACAGAGACTTAGGAATACAGGAAAAGCAATCACTAGTTATAAAAAATAATTATAAAACCTAATGGAATATTGGTCTTTATCTCAAGAGGATTGGAAAACAAAGGTTACACTAGAGATTCACAGAGCTATGGTTAGACCCCACCTGGAGTACTGTATTCAAATCTTGTCAACACACCTTTGAAAGGATATATTGGTCTTGGGGGTCGTGGGGGGAGCAATTCAGATTCACCAGAATGATACTGGGGCTAAAATAATTGCTTGTGTAGATTAGGTTTTAATTCCTTGGAGTACAGAAGATTAAAGGATGATTCAATTGAGCTGTTTTAAATGATTAAATGTCTTGATTGCACATATAGAGCAAAAGTTCTTTCTCTGGTGGGAGAGTTCAGGACAAGGACACATACATTAAATTTAGAGCTAGGTGATGTTAGCCAAGGCTAATGGAAATCTGGGACTCTCTGCCAAAAAGATGTTGAGCCTATGTCAACTGAAAATTTCACAGATGTGTTCGATTCATTTTTATTAGGCAGATGTATTAAGGGTTATAGGATCAAGACAGGTAGATGGAGTTGGGATGCAGATCAGTCATAATCTAATTGTTTGGCAGAACAGGATAATCCCTGTTTCTAACCCCGATGACTCTGAATGTAACAGTAAATAAAACGCATGAGACACTAACCTTTGTCATTGTTTCCTTTGTTAAGGTTTCTCTCACAGTTGATATCTCCCCAGCGCACCAAGGCAGAGAAGGTAACCAACATTTCTATAGGTTTGATATCATCTACATGTAGATAATATGGTCCTCGATCATCTGTGGGCTAAACCATTGTCATAGAGTTCATTTTAGTAGAATACCAGACCAGAATCAGTAGAAAGTAAATAAATATATAGGATTTAAGATAATACAATGCACATTCAACCAAGCTGTGAATTTACTAATTCCTGCTACTGCATGCCTTGTAGCTCATTATGCCCTGCAGCTTTCCACAGTCCAGGAGGCAGGCCAACAACACAAACTGGACTTATATAGTGATTTTAATGTGGTAAATCATTCAGAGGTGCTTCACAGAAATATTATCAACAAAATTGGACACTGAGCCACATAAAGAGATATTAGTGCAAGTGACCCAAAAAATGGTCAAAGATGTAAGTTTTAAGGGGTGTCTTAAAGGAGAAAACAGAGTTGTGGGGTGGGAGGGTGGTGTAAGAGAAAGGAATTAGGGAAGGAATTTCAGAGTTTAGAGCCTAGGCAGCTGAAGGGATGACTGTCAGTGACTTGGATTTGTAAGAGGCCAAAATTTGAGAAGCGCAGAGATCTTGGAGGGCTGTGGGGCTGGAGGAAATTACAGAGATAAGGAAGGATGAAGCCATCAAGGGATTTGAAAACTAAGGTCAGAACTTTCAAACTGAGGTGTTGATAGATTAGGAACCAATGTAGGTCAATGAGCAGAGGTGTGATGGGTGAACATGACTTGGTGTGAGTTTGGATATGGATAGCAGAGTCTGAATGACTGAGACAACTAAAATGCAATTGTATTTGTTGTCTTGATATACAAAGGGCAGTGCAAATCTAACATCTTGGGTCTTAAAGTGTTCAGGGGCAATTAAGGGTGGGGAATAACTGCTGGCCTTGCCAATGATGCCCACATCCTATGAATGAAAAATAAAAAAAACTCATCGCACATATTGCTTCAACTTTTAATCTTTAGACCTGTCTTTCAAAATCTTCTTGAATTTCAATTCTGTTCAATTCCAGTCATTTGGTCCCCATTAATGGTTTCTTGTTGAAACCCACTTCTCACTTCCATTTCCTTCTCCTCTTATTTTTCCTTATCCACCTTTTGATACAAAGCAGATGTACATTTTTTACATTCAGTCTGGCATCCCTACTGCTTGCCTTAGCTGACTTAAACCATCTAATTTTGGTTTATATCTCTCTGCCTAAATTCAACAGCTGTCACTATTACTGTACTCACATTGATTTAAAATGTTGAAACGTTCTTTCAAACAAAATTGTCTGCACCACCTTCAATCTCCCTCTGCTAAAATCAATCTTGGCTACTTCAGCACTAGATTCACTTCTCTGCTACTGATCAGGTGGGACTATTACTCAGTCCTTTGCTATCATGAATGATTTGGACATCATGTCAGTCTATTATTGGCCTGCTAATTCCTTGGTTAAAGAAAGAAGGGAGTTAAGTGCAGAAACAGTGGTAGACGTAGGTTCAATTGAGTATGTAACCATTTCTGTAATGTAAACATGAATCCAAAGAGTTTTGCTTCTTCAAGCACTGGAGAAATAACAGAGTGTGTACAGAGAGTGAAAAAGATCTGCCAGAAGTTGTTTTTCATAACAGAACTGGTGAAGTAGCAAAGATTTGTATTCAACTCCTGTTAAGGATCAGTAAATAGATGATAGAGTAAAAAGCAGGATTTCAATGGTTTTCATCTTGGAATAAGTGTCACAAACCAGTCACTACAGGAACAGCCAAATTATGGAGATCAATATGTGGCTACAGAAGTTGTGCAGGCAGAAAAGGTTCAGATTCGGACTTTGGGAGATGTTTTTTTCAGCAGTAGAGCTGTTGTGATAGAACAGCCTGCTCCTGGAACCAATACCCTTGTGGGAAGGTTAACTAGAGCTCCATGCTAAACTATCAATGCTAAGGGCAGGGGGAAAGAAAGGGAGTAGGAGTATGCAGCTGAGAAAGGAAAGTTATCTCTGGCTTAATTTAGAATAAATAGGGGGTAGAAAATTGAGTGAGCTTAAACATGATTTGATGACAAAAACAGAATCATGGTGGGGACAAAAAATATAAAATAGCAAACCAAGAAAATCAAATTGAAAAGCATGCACATTAATTCACGGGCAATTAAATGCACCCAGGTATAAAACTTGCAGGAAAATTAGAGAAAAAGTAAAAGGAATAGCTATATTCATTAGGGACAGTATCAGAATGCTGGAACATCAGGATTTAAATAAAGAAGTAGTCTACACAGAATTATTTTGCATTGATATGGGGAATGACATCTGATCAATCATACTACAGGTGTGTATTATAGATAGATGAACTGTGGAACTAAAATTGAGATTGAAATATCTATACCAATTACAGAAATGACATTAACAATTAAGTTATAATTGGAGGAGATTTTAATTATTCAAAAATAGATGAGAATAGAGGGAAAATGTTTGTGATGAGAAGGGGCAGGGTTTTGGAGTGTGTTCAGGGCTGTTTTCTCGGTCAACAGGGGTCATTTTTAACTTTTGGTGGTAATGTAAACAGGCAATATTGGATTGGGTTCCCATTAAACAGCTCTCCTGTTTCGTGTTTTCACTTGGGGATGTGTATAACAAAAGGGCACACTTGATCATTGCCTTCTTTGATTGAACAGAGAAGGATTGTAGTAGATCAACCTTTATCCCTGCTCTGTTTATTAGGTCCTTCATATGCTGAACCTTAGGTTCTAATGCTATTCCTCAATGATGTATTGAGTAGAATATTCCTTTAGAATATTCTACTCACAATTTGCCTCTCTTTCTTGAAATTTCTATATTTTCTTCTTTATATAGGGGTGTTTTTCATTGTAAAAGAAAATATTAAAGTGTGATTTGATAGAGGCGTTTAAAATAATGAAGGGATAGTCGTTTGATAGTATAGAACTTGAGTATTGTTGAAAAAAAGAGACATGCCTAAGCTTTTCGTATTGCACTCATCAGGCCACTCGCCTTCCCCTTATATTGGTATTCTTGTGAGTGTGCTGATGAGTGCAAGATGAAAATCTTAGACATGTCTCTTTTTTCAGCAATAATGAAGGGATTGAGAGGTCTAGGACACGGGGACACAGATCTAAGATTAAATTTAATATTGTGAACAGAAAGCAGGAGACGCCTTTTTTTTTGGACAGAGGGTTGTGGAGCATTTGAATGCAAGAGTTCATGATTGAAGCAGAGACCATGTCAATACTTAACAATATGCAATGCAGGTGGTTAAAAGAAAGGGAAAATAAAATAATATGGGAACAGGGTGGGCACATGGAGTTTGGACTAATGTTCATTGTAAGCTGGACATTTTTAGCCAAGAGAAAAAGGAAGTATTTTATCGAATTGATCTGTGCTGGTTTTGAACATATATCCCAAAGGCACCTAGGTAATAGGAAATAAGGTTTACCTGGTACTTGCCAAATCATGGCACACACTCCTACACTGAATATTCATTTCAGATGCTTGGGTTATAAAAACCACGATTTTCAAAACATAATATTGATAATATTGATTTACAGACAGTAGTTTGTAGTGTGTAATAAGATACAAAAGCATTGGAATTTTATATCAATATAAAGATCTGAAATATGAAAAGGCCAAGCGATTCACCTGGTACAGCAAGTTATATAAGGTAACAAAAGAGATGATACAATTTTGAGTCTTTCTCATAATAGCACCACATCACCTAAATATATGTTTGAAATTAAATATAAATGCTATTGTAACTTATTACGCACAACAAATTGCTGTCGATTTGAAAGCAGACTAAACTGAAATCTTTATAGGGGTGAAATGTATTTATCAGAAAACTAACAAGCAAAATTAGAATGCAATTAAAATACAGAAAGTACAACAAAGAAAAGAATATTACCTTCAAACATGACTTTTGAAATGAATGAGTATATTTATTTGGGTTATGGAAAATTATCAACTTCCTGAAAGCAAATGAAAATTTAATAAGATTAGCTGTTGAAGGTGAACACAAAAGGCCCAAGAGATTGGGCCATACTTCTCAAATGTGATATACAATAACAGAAAATGCTGGAGATGCTCTTCAGCAATGTTCTGTCCATTTTTTTTCTCATGTGTGCAGGCGACTTCTTTAAGTGTGTGGCTCCTTTAAATATTTTTGGCACAGTGTATACGTGCAGTAATTTAAAGAGACCAACTTGTGTGTGGCCTGCACAAGAACTTTCATCAAAGATCATCAACCTGAAACATTAACCCTGTTTCTCGCTCCTCAGATGCTGTCAGACCTCCTGATTATTTTCAACATTTTTTGTTTTATTTCAGATTTCCAGCATCCGCAGTAGTTTGCTTTTGACCATACTTTTCATGTTGTACTTGGTAGCTTAAATGTAAAACATAAGTTCATGATATTACAATTTGGAATATCAGCATTTCACTGTCAGTGAAGGATGTCATCATTGTATTGTCAAGAAAAGTTTCTCCTATGTTTTTGTCTATATCCTTCTTACTCTATATTTTATAAATTCTTTATTTCAGATTCTTCTCAGAGGTGAATTCTAACTCTCTACAACTTACAGAATATATTGCTATCTAGGTAGACTTTCGATAATGTCTCTGAAGAATGAACAGCAAACCCTCCCTGCTAATTACTTTAATTACTCCGTTCATCAGATTCTTCTTCCATCTTCACAAAGTGATGGAATATCACAACAGACCTATTAGGTTGATACTAATAAGCACATGAGAAAGGACAAGGGTGTAATTAACAGCAGTGTAATAAGTATATTTACAGTAGGAATTATATGATGTAGCCCTCTGAAAGGAAAATAATGATAGGCTGGAATCCCTACATTAAATTACTATTCTTCTGAATTCGCATGTGATTCTTTACTTCTCATACTTATCATCATTGCAGAATCTAACCTAACTGTTGAAAGTTCAAAGCAGATTCTCTCAATTCAATTCCATTGAGCTCAACTGAAGCAACATAAATATTTACCAGTTCTCTCTTGGCTCTTTCCTATAAGCCAACAGTTTGAACCAGTCATACAACATCTACATCGATCTCGGCAGGGCATGAAATTTAACTGCGACTGCTTTTCAGGGCAGAATTTTCTGCCTGTCGGGTGGGCGGGCCCGACCCAATCTCCGGCGGGCGGGGAGTCGATCCCCGCTGGAGAAGCGGGTCCCGCTGCCATTTTAAGTGGGCGGGCCAATTAAGGCCCGCCCAGCGTGATGCCTGGCGGGAGCACTTCCTGTGTGGGCAGGGGGGGGGGATTCCCCAAATGCGAGAATGCGCTCTTTCGTGCATGCGCACGAAAGAGTGCACATCTCCCTGAGGCTAAGTGCTGTCTCAGGGAGATTGCTGTATAAACTTTAAAAATAGAAAAATAAAAAAATCCTTAACATGTCCCCCTCAGGTGACAATGTCACACGAGCTGGGACATGTTAATAAATTTCACTGAAACTTTAAATAAACTTTTTTAAACCCTTCATGAAACCTTGTCCCGCTGGTGGATGAGGTTTCATGTTTTTTCAATTGCTCGCCGGGGCTCCTGGCCTGCCCGCCAACCTTAAGGTTGGATGGGCAGGTCCTTTAATTGTTTTAATTTTCTTGTCAATGGCTTCAATTGCCCATTGACAGGTCGGCGGGTCCGCAGCTGATTTCGCTACGCCCCCGCCTTCCTGAAGATTTAAATGGGGTGGGATGACGTCGAGGGGAACCCCCGACATCATCCCATGTCATTTTGCACGTCAGCAAGCGGGCCCTGCCCCCTGCTCGCCGATGGCAAAATTCAGCCTTTAAACTCTTGTCCTTGGATTTTCCATTCAAGCCAATGGTAGTTCCTTGATCACCCTCATCAGTGTAACATGAGCTGAAGGAGGCAGAAAATTTGTCAGGAGACAAAATTTTGCCACAGGCCCCTTGCTCCTCCTCCTCCCCAATAACAAAAAATATAGGAATTTTCATCTTAAGTTATGGGCAATTAATAATACACCAATCCATATATGGGTGCATCTATTATAATGCTATACAAATGAAAGAAACATGGCATCCTACATATTTGTCTGCTGTGGCTCAGTTGGTAGTACTCTCACCTCTGAGTCAGAAGATTGTGGGTTCAAGCTCCATTTCAGAGACTTGAGCACAAAATCTAGGCTGTGCAGTACTGAGAAGGGTCAGTCTTTCAGATGAGATGTTAAACCAAGACCCTGTCTACCACCTCAGGTGAACACAAAGGATCCCATATGTAAGCACAAGAGTTCACAATATCTGAGTCCTGGGCTGTCTGTGGGATCAACATATGATCAGTTAAAATAGCTTTCGGATGAACATGAATTCATTGTGTATTGGGGCCTAAGGCAAGGGTAGAACATTAAAGGGGCTGATAGAATATGTGAATTTCACTCATCCATGTATGTACTAGTCTGGAATGTGTTTGCTTAACCACTTATGTTTATGGGGATTGGGAAGAGTTTTTTTTCCATTCAGTTATAGGATGTGGGCGTCACTGGCTAGACCAGCATTAATTGCCCATCCTTAATTGCCCTTGAGGAGGTGGAGGTGAGCTGCCTTCTTGAACCGCTGCAGTCCATGTGGTGTAGGTATACCCATAATGCCTTTAGGGATGGAGTTCCAGGATCTTGACCCAGCGACAGTGAAGGAACGGTGATACATTTCCAAGTCAGGATCATGAGTGGCTTGGAGGGGAACTTCCAGGTGGTGGTGTTCCCATGTATATGCTGCCCTTGTCCTTCTAGATGATAACGTCTGTGGGTTTGGAACATGCTACCTGAGGAGCCTTGGTGAGTTTCTGCTGTGCATCTTGTAGATGGTACACACTGCTGCCACCGTTCATCAATAATCTTTAGAATTGTCTACCTAAACGGAGTTGGTGTATTTGGTGACTGTTTTGATGCCTTCGGAGATGGCGTGTTTGGCCAATTCCCCTGGCAGCATGAGGCGGACGGCGCTCTGGATTCCCTGGCCGAGATGGTTTGGCGCTTGTTGTAGTGAATGAGGTATGAAGCCTCAGAGGCGATGCGCTCGAAAATGTCGACAACGAAGAAATTCATAACACTCACAGCCTTGGACGAGATACTGATGGAAGGGTGGACCTGGATCAGCACCCTGTACACGTAAATGGAATAGCTCTGCTTGTGAGATTTTCTCCGCTTCTTAGGTGGCTTCTTGGTGACTTTAATCAGTGACTGTTTCGACGCCTTGCACCACCCTTCATTGCAGCCGCCACCTCAGGCATTATCCTTAACTCGGATTGACTCAAGTGACATGCAAATGTTTGTCAATGGTGGAGGGAGTGAATGTTTGTGGAAGGGGTGCCAGTCAAGTGGGCTGCTTTGTCCTAAATGGTGTCAAGCTTCTTGAGTGTTGTTGGAGTCACACTCATCCAGGCAAGTGGAGAACATCCTATCACAGTCCTAACTTGTGGTTATAGATAGAGGACAGGCTTTGGGGAGTCAGGACGTGAGTTACCTGGTGCAGGATTCCTAATCTCTGACCTGCTCTTCTAGCCACAGTATTTATGTAGCTAGTCCAATTCAATTTCTGGTTAATGCTAACCCCTAGGATGCTGATAGTGGGGGATTGAGCGATGGTAATGTCACTAAATGTCAAGGGACAATGGTTAGATTCTCTCTTGTTGGAGATGGTGATTGCCTGGCTTGTGTGCGCAAATATTACTTGCCACTTGTCAGCCCAAGCCTGAATATTGTCCAGGTCTTGCTGCATTTGAACATGGACTGCTTCAGTATCTGAGGAGCCGCGAATGGTGCTGAACGTTGTGCAATCATCAGCGAACATCCTCACTTCTGACCTTACGATGAAAGGAAGGTCGTTGATGAAGCAGCTGGGATGGTTGGGCCTAGGACACTACCCTGAGGAACCCCTGCATGATGTCTTGGAACTGAGATGATTGACCTCCAACAACCACAACCATCTTCCTTTGTGCTAGGTATGACTCCAACCAGCGGAGAGTTTTCCTCCTGATTCCCATCGTCTCCAGTTTCGCGAGAACTCCTTGATGCCACACTCGGTCAAATGCTGCCTTAATGTCAAGGGCAGTCACTCTCACCTCACCTCTGGAGTTCAGCTCTTTTGTCCATGTTTGGACCAAGTCTGTATGAGGTCAGAAGCTGAGTGACTCTGGCAGAACCCAAACTGAGCGTCAATGAGCAATATATATGAGTACAATATAACCACTGAAACAGAATGAGGAGGTTGAAAGTACTGAATAGGACTAGTGCATTTTCTAGTTCATTTGGTTATTCTGATGTCACTTGTATGCATCTTTGTTTTATTGTGATTTATTAGTGGGATTCATGGAATGTAGAAGTCAAAGGTAGAATTAATATAAGAAACGTTAGTGAATCTCTGTATGTAACTCTCACACTCAAATTGTGTAGTATGATGTGTTAAAAACCTGAGGGTTCATAAGAACATAAGAAATAGGAAGAGGAGTAGACCATTCGGACCCTCTAGCCTGCTCCACCGTTCAATCAGATCATGGCTGATCTTCTTGTGTTTCGATTTCCACATTCCCATCTAACCCCGATAACCTTTGATTCCCTTGCCTAATGAGAATCTATCTACTTCTACCTTAAAAATATTCAATGACCCCGCCTCCACCGCCTTCTGAGGCAGAGAATTCCAAAGTCGCACAACCCTCCGAGAGAAAAAACCCTCCTCATCTCCGTCCTAAAAGGGCGACCCTAATTTTAAAACAGTGCCCCCTAGTTCTGGACTCACCCACAAGAGGAAACATCATAGGGAGAATTTTTTCCCTGTTGCGCGGGCCGGTCAGGAACGGGCATGGGGCTGATCGCTGCCCGCGATTGGCTGCACGCCGCCAATTAAGGCCCCCCCCAGCATGATGTGCGCCCGGCAGCAGCGCTACCTGTGCGGGCAGGGGGAGGAGGGAGAGTCAGGGCCTGCACTCTTTCGCGCATGGAGCTGCCTCAGGGAGATTAGATTCAATTTTAAACATCAAAATAAAAAAACTTAAAAATCATTTACACATGTCCCCTCATGTGGCAGCATCACATGAGCTGGGACATGATTATCAAAGGTTTAAAAAAATCTTTATTAATTTAATAAACCCTTTATGAAACCTCATCCCGCCCGTGAATGAGGTTTCATGAAAAATGCGAAGGCCGCCTAGGCTCTTCGCCTTAACAGGCCTTTGACAGTTGGGCGGGCGTGCAGCTGACTCCGGTGCGCGCCCACTGAAGGAAAGATCGGAATGGTGCGTGGTGATGTCGCGAGGCACGCCCGACGTTATTGCACGTCATTTTACACGTTGGCATGCGGGGCCCGGGGAACAGAAAATTCTGGCCCATGTGTAACATAATGGAATCGTATAATTTGATGTCCCAATAAAGAAACTTGCTTCTTACAACTGCGTGTGTGCACACTCTGATGTTTAAAGGAATTAATGAATTAAAACAAGAAAGCAGTCCAACTCCTGGCACTATTTTGAAAAAAGCAGGGGAGTTCTCCTTTACATACAGCCAACATTAACCCCTTAAATGTTAAATGTGTATAAAAACTTAGTTAGACAATATTTTAGAGGATTCCAATGTTCTAGTCTCCATGTTATAAGGAACATTGGAGAATGTTCCCAGTATCACAGACGCCAGTCTTCAGCCAATTTGATTCACTCCACGTGATATCTAGAAATGGCTGAAGGCACTGGATACTGCAACAGCCAAGGACCCTGACAACATTCCAGCAATAGTACTGAAGAGTTGTGCTCCAGAACAAGCCACGCCCCTTGCCAAGCTATTGCAGTACAGCGACAAAACTGGCATCTACCGGGCAATGTGGAAAATTGTCCAGGTATGTCCTGTCCACAAAAAGCAGGACAAATTCAACCCGGTCAGTTGTACTATAATTAGTTAATTGCTATGGTAATGAGATAGTGATCTGTACTATGATGTAACATTGACATCAGCAGCCATGTGCAGGAAAGTCTGTAGAAAAATGGAATAGTCTGTACACCAGAGAGATGAACTTACCTAGAAGTTTATTATGTATATAGTGTAAATGAAGTAGTCTTTAAAAAACTTACCTGAGTTAGACCTGGGTCACTCATGAGTAGAGGGAAACCTTCCTAATATTGATTAGGCCACAAGTTACCTGACGAGAGATCCAGACACTATTCAACGTGGAAACCAAACCATAAAACATGGTAGCAGCGGTGGTGATGCCAATCTAACAATGATTTGTTGCCATTGACAGAACACCCATGGGAGTAATTGGAAAAAGACTTCTTCAAAGGAAGAATCAGAAGACTTACCTTGGTGAGAAGCACACAGAATCAGCAGTGATGTCAGCACCAGTCGAGCAGTCACTGACCTTTCCATAGCCGTTCGTCAACCTCATAGGTCCACAGAGTGGCTAGTGTTGGGAGTTGTGGAAAAAACACTTCCTAAGGCATCGAGCAGCATTGGGTTTGTATGCTAAAGAGCAGAGGTATCAAGTTAGTTCATTCCTATACACAGTGGGGCCTGTTGTTGACAATGTTCCTCTAAGATGGGGTAGAAGAGACCTCTGCAGACTCCAAAACTGTCCTAAAAGCATTCAATGCATATTTCAGCCCAAAACAGAACCTCATAATCAATGATTCAAAGCATGATTCAATCAGAGATCTCAAAGGCCTGGGGATCCTGTATAGGCTAGCCAGTCCACAAACAGGACTGTCCCGGCAGACCGATCGTGTCAGCCTGTTACTGCCCCACGGAACTCATTTCTCGTTATCTTGACTCCCTTCTATCTCCCCTTGTCCAGTCCCTTCCCACCTACATCCGTGATTCCTCTGACACCTTACGTCACATCAACAATTCCCAGTTCCCTGGCCCCAACCGCCTCCTCTTCACCATGGACGTCCAATCTCTTTACACCTCCATCCCCCACCAGGATGGTCTGAGGGCTCTCAGCTTCTTCCTCGAACAGAGGCCCGAACAATCCCCATCCACCACTATTCTCCTCCGTCTGGCTGAACTTGTTCTCACACTGAACAATTTCTCCTTTAACTCCTCTCACTTCCTCCAAATAAAAGGTGTGGCTATGGGTACCCGCATGGGCCCCAGCTATGCCTGTCTCTTTATGGGGTGTAGAACATTCCTTGTTCCAGTCCTACTCAGGCCCCCTCCCATTACTCTTTCTCCGGTACATCGTTGACTGTTTCAGTGCTGCTTCATGCTCTTGTCTAGATCTGGAAAAATTTATTAATTTTGCTTCCAATTTCCACCCCTCCATCATTTTCACATGGTCCATCACTGACACTTCCCTTCCCTTCCTTGACCTCTCAGTCTCAATTTCTGGTGATAGACTGTCCACCAATATTCATTACAAGCCTACTGACTCCCACAGCTACCTCGACTACAGCTCCTCACACCCCGCTTCCTGTAAGGACTCCATCCCATTCTCTCAGTTCCTTCGCCTCCATCGCATCTGTTCTGATGATGCTACCTTCAAAAACAATTCCCTTGACATGTCCTCCTTCTTCCTTAACCGAGGTTTTCCACCCCACGGTAGTTGACAGGGCCCTCAACCGTGTCCGGCCCATCTCCCGCGCATCCACCCTCACGCCTTCTCCTCCATCCCAGATTCCCCCTTGTTCTCACTTATCACCCCACCAGCCTCCGCATTCAAAGGATCATCCTCCGCCATTTCCACCAACTCCAGCATGATGCCACCACCAAACACATCTTCCCTTCACCCCCCCCCGGCGGCATTCCATAGGGATCGTTCCCTCCGTGACACCCTGGTCCACTCCTCCATCAACCCCTACTCCTCAACCCCCACCTACGGCACCTCCCCATGCATACGCAAAATATGCAACACCTGCCCCTTCACTTCCTCTCTCCTCACCGTCCAAGGGCCCAAACACTCCTTTCAAGTGAAGCAGCATTTCACTTGCATTTCCCCCAACTTAGTCTACTGCATTCGTTGCTCCCAATGCGGTTTCCTCTACATCGGAGAGACCAAACGCAGACTGGGCGACCGCTTTGCAGAACACCTTCGGTCTGTCCCAGACCTCCCTGTCGCTTGCCATTTTAACACTCCACCCTGCTCTCTTGCCCACATGTCTGTCCTTGGCTTGCTACATTGTTCCAGTGAAGCTCAACGCAAACTGGGGGAACAGCACCTCATCTTCCAACTAGGCACTTTACAGCCTTCCAGACTGAATACTGAGTTCAACAACTTTAGATCTTGAACTCCCTCCTCCATCCCCACCCCCTTTCCGTTTCTTCCCCCTCCCTTTTGTTTTTTCCAATAATTTATACAGATTTTTCTTTTCCCACTTATTTCCATTATTTTTAAATCTATACCTTTTATGCCCTTTTAGTCTTATTTCACCCCACCCCCACTAGAGCTATCTGTACCTTGCTTGTCCTGCTATCCATTCTTAATTAGCACATTCTTTTAGATAATATCACCACCTTCAACACCTCTTTGTTCTTTTGTCTGTGACATCTTTTGGTTATCTGCTCCTATCACTGCTTGCTTGTCCCAACAACCACCCCCCCACCTTCTCTCCCCCCCTCCCCCCCCCACCCCTTAAACCAGCTTATATTTCACCCCTCTCCTATTTTTACTTAGTTCTGTTGAAGAGTCATGAGGACTTGAAACGTCAACTTTGTTCTTCTCCGCCGATGCTGCCAGACCTGCTGAGTTTTTCCAGGTATTTCTGTTTTTGTTTAGGCTAGCCAGTTGTTGCGGGTATGGTACATTGAAAAATAAACTTATTCACGAATGCATTGTCATTGGAGTCACGATGAAAAGCTATCAGATTTTTTACAGACAAAAGACGACCTAACACTCAAACAAGATTCAATACGCTAGGCAGGCCGAACTTAGGGAGCAAAGTCAGGCTATAATCCTTTGAAATATCAAGGCTTTGGAGGAGTCTGTTAGTTGGGTAGGCCAAAGCTTGGCAGCCACGCCCACTCAAAATCCCGCCAAAATGGGCGAAAGGGTGGGAAACCCTATAGCACCATCTTGAGATGCCCATGCTGTGGTATTAAAAAGAAACACAGAAGGCAAGATTGCCCAGCAGGGAGCACAGAGTGTTTCCAATGTGGAAAGACAGGACACTTCAAGCAGCTCTGTAAATCTAAAAATTTCATGAAAAGAAGAAAGCTTGAGAATATCTATGAAATGCAAACAATTCAAGAAATTGGGAATAAGGAATGAAATGAAAATAGAGATTTCCTAGAAGTAAGAGATCAAGAACCAGGATTTTGGTCAGTTACTTTGCAAGTTAAAGGTTTTGAAGCTGACTCCAAAATTGACACTGGAGCCAGCGTTACAATATTAGCTGGTCGTTTGGAATAGATCAAAGCAGAAGAAAGTCAGCCATCAAGCATTAACTTGCAAGGTCCAGGTGGTACATATCTTCAAGTAATAGGTCAGATAACCACCACCCTTTGCCACAATGTGTGACAGATTATTGAGACCCTCTATATCATGCACAATCAAAGTATATCTTTACTGAACTGAAATGCATGTATACAACTGGGCATTCTGGAAACAGTGGACGAAGACCTATAGCAGGATATCCAGGTACCTTTCATGGAGGAATTTCCAAAGTCAGGTACAGAACAGATGACTTTCCATTCAGCATCAACTGGTGAGGTTTATTCATTGAGCGGTGAGTCATTCTCCATTACAGAAGGACCATCCACTGGATCCAGGAGGACATTGTGGATCTCTCAGTTCTTTTCGAAGATATGCCACAAGGTGTGGAAATGGAGGCACTGAAGAAGACAGTAACTATCCGCAAGAGGTCCTTCTAGACCTAGTTTGGATATTTCCTGAAGCAGGATATGAGAAAGAGGCCCTTGTAGCAATGAGTGATTTGTTGGAAGATTAGGCCCTAGAAATTGGTAGGCTCTTTGAATCTACTACCAAAGCATATGAAGTCTCTGTTGTTTTTTTTGAGGAGTCAGCTGCGTTTGCTATCGAATAGCTGAATCTGTGTGTTTGTCCCACTGAACCCACCAATCAGATGCATTGTTTATCGCTGGTTGACCATACTGAGCTGTTCCATGAGAACGGAATGTCTGATGCCATGGTGGATCACACTACCAGAGTGATGGTAGAGCTTATTAGTTTGGACGAAAATAAGTTCACACCCACACTTCAGTCTCATCAGAAAAGCATCCTTCTACTAAAGTTTTCTTTCAGGCAGAAGCAGAGGCCAAGCCTACAGTGCCTCTACAGCTGAAGAGTCCCAACAGAAATTTGGTCTAGATTTAGTTTGGGAGATTCATCCCATTGCTGAAGATGGCATTGTCTTACCTTCTTATGCTGACACAGTCGCCTCATTGCTAGAGTGGAGCAGTCTCACACTGAAATAAGTGTGGCAATGTTACCACTAGCTACGGAAAGTGAAAGCAGTTTCCGAACTGTCGTAGGGAAGTCCTATTATCTTCATATCCTGTCGTGCCTACAGGATTTTTGCCATTCGTCTTCTTGTCTTTCAGATTTGTTTAAATCCCAGATATTGAATACCTTTTTCATCCTCAATGCAGCGGTGAATGATAAAGCTGCAAAATTCTTTGCCGCAGTTAAAGATACTTCATCTTCTTAGGCCTTTCTCTGGTGTGCTAAGGAGCACATGTTTTCTGAGAAAATGCTAGTTTGTCCTCTGTCTGTGCAAGAGAGTGCAATTGTTCATGTCTTGACATCTTTTCTCTTGGATCAGTCTTTCAATGAAAAGATTCCACGATCCTTTCAGTTCAGTTGTCGCAGAGATCACAGTCCAGTTACCATCGTGCTAAGCCTCTATCCCACTCCATCCATGTCCTTCAGGGAAAAGATGAGTGACCACACATATCCCACAACATCCACCCAGAGAGCTGAGAACACTATGGGAGATTGAAGTCTTTTATAACAGTGACTTGGGTGGGTGGGGGGGGGGTGGGGGGCGGGGGTTGTGAGGAGGAGTAGGAGTTGGATAGAATCTGTTACAGTAAAGGAGATTACAGAAGTTCAAAAATGCAATGTAAATAGTTTAAGGAAATAGTTTAAGATTGTTATTTAAAAAGTTGAGATTATACTTGGGGGGGAGATGTAGCATAATGGGTTAATAGATATGGTAATAAGATAGCGATGTGTACTATAATGTAACACTGACATCAGCAGCCATGTACAGGAGAGTCTGTAGAAAGATGGAATAGTCTGTATACCAGAGGGATGTACTTACCTAGAGGCTTATTATATATGTATATATTGGAAACCTTCCTAATGCTGATTAGGCCACAAGTTACCTGAAGAGCGATCTAGACACAATTTACTGTGGAAACCAAACCACAAAACATTAATTACTGCCCCATCAGTCTACTCTCGATCATCAGCAAAATGATGGAAAGTGTCGTCAACAGTACTATGAAGAAGTACTTACTCAGCAATAACCTGATCACCTACACTCAGCTTGAGTTCTGCCAAGGCCACTCAGCTCCTGACCACATTATAGCCTTGATTCAAATCTTGACACAAGAGCTGAAGTCAAGAGGTGAGGTGACAGTGATGGCCTTTGACAAAGGGCAATAAATGCTGGCCTAGCCAGCGACCCTCACATATCATGAATTAATTAAAACAAAATCAAGACAGCATTTGACTGAGTGTGGCATCAAGGAGCACTAGCAAAACTGAAGTCAATGGGAATCGGGGAAACTTTTCCAGCGGTTGGAGTTGTACCTGGCACAAAGAAAGATGTGATTTTTGGAGGTCAGCTCCCTCACTCCCGGGACATCGCTGCAGGAATTTGTCAGGGTAGTGCCCTAGGACCAACCATCTTCAGCTGTTTCATCAATGGCCTTTCTTCCAACATAAGGTCAGAAGTAGGAATGCTTTCTGATGGTTGCACAATGTTCAGGACCATTGCGGCTCCTCAGCTACTGAAGCAGTCCATGTCTGCATATAGCAAAACCTGGACAATATTCAGGCTTGGACTGATAAGTGGCAAGGAACTTTTGCACCAAACAAGTGCCAGGCAATGACTATCTCCAATAAGAGAGAATCTCGTCATCTCCCCTTGACATTCAATGGCATTACCACTGCTGAATCCCCCACTATCAAAATCCTTGGGATTACCATTGACAAGAATTGGACCAGCCATGCAAATACTGTGGATACAAGAGCAGGTCAGAGGCTGGGAATTCTGTGGCAAGTAGCTCACCTCCTGACTCCCCAAAGCCTGTCCACCATATACAAAGCACAAGTCAGGAGTGTGATGGAATACTCTCCCCTTGCCTAGGTGAGTGCAGCTCCAACAACACTCAAGAAGCTCAACACCATCCAGGACAAAGCAGCTCACTTGAATTGCACCCAATCCACCACCTGAAGCATTCACTCCCTCTGCCACTGATGCACAGTGGCAGCAGGGTGTACCATATACAAGATGCACAGCAGCAACTCACCAATGCTCTTTCGACAACACCTTCCAAATCTGTGACCTCTACCACCTAGAAGGACAAGGGCAGCACATTGATGGGAACACCATCACCACCAAGTTCCTCTTGAAGCCATCCTGACATAGAACTATATTGCTGTACTTTCACTATTGCTGGGTCAAAATCCTGGAACTCTCTTCCTAACATCACTGGATGTACCTATACCACTACTCACAGCAGTTCAAGAAAGCGGCTCACTATTACCTTCTCAAGGAAAATTAGGGTTGGGCAATAAATGCCATGAACAAATAAAAAACTGACCCCAGAATTGGGAGGTTAAACCTATCAAAAAGTTGGACTGTATGAGCTCTTTCCTCTAGAAAAAAGATGGCTGAGGGGAGACGATAGAGGTCTTTAAGGTTTTGTAAAGGTTTCATAGGGTAGACATAGAAAAGATATTACCACATGTTGGGGAGACCAAAACCTAAGGGATGTATATTTAAGATACTAATAAATCCAAAAGGAAATTCAGCCAAAAGTGGTTAGAATTTGGAACTTGCTATCACATGGATTGGTTGAGGCAAATGGCATAGATGCATTTAAGGGGAAGCTAGATAAGCACATGTGGAAAATATGAAGTAAAAGGTTATGTTGATAGGGTTAGATGCAGAGAGGTTGGAGGGGCCTGTGTGTAGCACAAACATCAGTACCGACCAGTTGGGCCAAATCGACTGTTTTTGAGTGGTAAATTCTAGGTAATTCTATGCAAAGGTTGTAGTTTTAGGTCCTACTCAAGAGACTTGAGCACAAAATTCCAGACAGTCACTCCAGTGCAGTACTGAGGGGTGTTGCATGGTTGGAGGTGCAGCCCTTTGGATAGATATTAAATCAAGGCTCCATCTGCCCTCTCAGGTGGACTTAAAAGATTCTATTGCATTATTTTGGATAAGAGCAGGGGAGTAACCCCAGTGTCCCGGGCCAATATTTATTCCTCAGCCAACATTGCCATCAAATAGACAATCTGGGCATTATTACATTAATGCTCATGGAACTTGCTGTGTAGAAATTGGCCACCATATTTCCCACATCATGACAGTGACTACAATTCAAAGTAGTTAATTGGCTGTAAAGTACTTTATGACAACCTGAGGTTGTGAAAAGCGTTACATAAATCTTTCTCCTCAAGCCATTCTCCCATCTTCTCCAATACAGCTGGTAGGAGCTGAAGATTTCCCACCTTGAAACAGATGAGCACTTGCTCATCTATAGTGATGAAGACACTCACTAGCCCCATGCAAATGCCATGGCCTCCCAGTGATCTCAAACTTCCTGCAGGTTCCAAGTTGGAAGTTCCAGCAGGTGGAAACTTAGTGTATTGGCTGGGATTGGAGCCCTGTGGTTTTTGGTCCCTGATATTTTTCACTTGAATTACATCAACATATACAAATGAATAAAAACAAAAATAAAAACAAAAAACTGCGGATGCTGGAAATCCAAAACAAAAACAGAATTACCTGGAAAAACTCAGCAGGTCTGGCAGCATCGGCGGAGAAAAGAATTTCATCAACTCTTTTCTTCTCTGCCGATGCTGCCAGACCTGCTGAGTTTTTCCAGCTAATTCTGTTTTTGTATACAAATGAATAGTTGGGTAGAAGAAGCAGATGGACTTAAATCTGTAACTGCTGAAATAGGATAATAACAGCAGGAGTATTGCCTTACTGAAAACACTTGCAAAAGTCTTCATAATCGATCCATTTTTCCATACAGTAGATCTTTTGTTTTAATGGGTTAGTCAGTTCGGAGATATGGTCCAAGTTCAGCATTGGGCTGGATGTTTGTGAAAACAGCTGGCTACTGGTGAGATAGCTGACAGTGCCATCTGAAACACAAAGGGTAATCATTAAGTAAAGAAAGAAGCTTGCAGGAATACATGTCCTTATAACTTTGTAACTCATTAATTACTTTTGAAGCGCAGTCAATTTGCATTCAGTAACTTCACTGAAATGACAAAGGAGTTGAATCATGTTGGGGGAGGAATTTTGAACAGAACACTGGGAGAACTCTTTCAAAGTATTACCAGGGGAGGTTTCGCATCTACCTGAACTGGTGGGCAAGTTTAATTTCTCATCTCAGAGACAGGAGTGGGATTTGAATCCATGACATTCTTTGTCAGACAGGAGTGCCTATGAATTGACTCAAGCTGTCACTATTGCATTAAAAGAAAATGGGCTGATTTCAAGTGACATCATGGACCAACTACTTGCATGAAGTAGTAGCTTTTGGACCAGATGCCAACTTTCGTAACAAAACAGGGGCAGCAATTGGTACACATTGTGCCAATTTTTTGGACGATGAATTAAATTTGTAGGGCCCATTAATTAGGATCATTTAGGTGGCCTCGTTTCCTTTAGTGCAACAATGACTACAGCAACAATGGATGTTATATGGATTTGCAGAAGACATTTGACAAGGTTCCATATAAGCCACTGTTAAAAAAAAATGAGAGTGCATGAACATGGAGGAACCTTTTGGCTTAGATAGGAAATAGGTTGGGAGGAAGAAGAGGGATAATAGTTATATAGTCAAACTGGTAAGATATTACTAGTGGTGTCCCCAGGGATCTGTAGTGAAGCCTCAGCTTTTCACATATTATATATGACTTGGTTTCAAGAATAGGGAGTAGTATACCTAAGCTTGCTGATACGCTAAAGTAAATAGTGTTGATGGAAGCACTAAGTTGCAAAGAGACGTTGATAGATTAGGTGAGTAGGCACACCTGTGGCAGCTAGAGTTCAATGTGGGAAAGGACAAGGTCATGCACTTTGGATTCAAGAAAGATAGGTCAGAGTATTTGATCAACAGCATGAAGCTAGGAACTGTGGGTGAGTAGAGATTTAAGTCCAAGTACAAAAATCACTAAAAGCTAGCGGACAGGGACAAAAAAATAATTTAAGAAGCTAATGGAATGTTTACCTTCATTTCAAGAGGGCTGGAATATAAAGGGATGGAAATTACCTGATTGCTGTACAGAGCCCTGGTCAGACCTCATCTGGAGTACAACATTTGTTCTCAGCACTGCGCCTCAAGGGGGATATTGGCCTTGTAGGGGGTGCAGAATGATACTGGGGCTAAAAGGGTTAAATCATGAGAACAGGTTGCATAGAGTAGGCTTGTATTCCCTCCAATGTAGAGGATTAAAAGGTGAACTAATTGAGATGTTTCAGATGATCAAAGGAGTTGATCAGTTGATAGATCTAAACTATTTCCTCTGCTGGGACAGTCCAGAACAAGGGGGCTTAACCTTAAAAATAGAGAGAGACCACCGAGGGGTGATGTCAGAATCTACTGGCTCACACAAAGGATTGTGGAATATAGAATTCTCTCCCCCAAAAGGTTGTTGAAGCTATAGGTCAATTAAAAATTTCAAAACAGATTCAAAACAAACACATTTTTGTTAGGTAATGGCATTAGGAGTTATGGGCCTATGATGGATGGATGGAGTTAAGATATTGATCAAATGGAAGAGGATTGGATTGAGGGATTGAATAGTTTACTCCTGTTCCTATGTTCATACACTTCAAAAGGACTTCATTGGCTGCAAATTGCTTTGGGACATACTGAGGTCATGAAAGGCACTATATAAATTTACGCTTGTCTGTGTGCTGTTGGGCTATCTACCTATTTATATGGATAATGTACCACCCTGCCACCCGCTTGCCCACTGCTGTTCCTCCTGGTTTCATCAGCCAACTGTAGTATGCATAGTGGGTGCACTGGGTTCAATTGTTATATATGATCACTTATTTTCCCAATTTGCAGTATGCAGAAACCCAATTTAAAAATGCAAGCTCAGTGAGAGTCCTGAAAATATGCAAAAGCTGGATTTAAATAGCAATTATGCCAGTAGCAGGTGACAGTTTGCATTCTTGGTACAATTCCTCACTTCTCTCAGGAACGTGCTACAGCACTTTATAGACAAAAAATTACTTCTGAAGTACAGCCACTACTGTTATAGAAACGAATGTAGCAGCCAATTAGTGTATGGCTTATAGTCCCAAAAATCACTGACATTTCCCTTCCCTTCTTTGACCTCTCTGTCTCAATTTCTGGTGATAGACTATCCACCAATATTCATTACAAGCCCATCGACTCCCACAGCTACCTCGACTCACGCTCCTCACACCCAGCTTCCTGTAAGGGTTCCATCCCATTCTCTTAGCTCCTTCGCCTCCGTCGCATCTGTTCCGATGATGCCACTTTCCAAAACAGTTCTTCTGACATGTCTTCCTTCTTCCTTAACCAAGGCTTTCCACCCATGGTGGTTGACAGGGCCCTCAACCATGTACATCCCATCTCCCACGCATCCGCCCTCACAACTTCCTCTCCCTCCCAGAACCATGATAGGGTCCCCTTTGTCCTCACTTATCATCCCACGAGCCTCCACATTCAAAGGATCATCCTCCACCATTTCCGCCAACTCCAGCACGATGCCACCACCAAACACATCTTCCCTTCACCCCCTGGCAGCATTCCATAGGGTCTGCTCCCTCCGGTACACCCTGGTCCACTCCTCCATCACCCCCTACACCTCAACCCCCTCCCACGGCACCTTCCCATGCAACCGCAGAAGGTGCAACACCTGCCCCTTTACTTTCCCCCCTCCTCACTGCCCAAAGGCCCAAATGCTCCTTTCAAGTGAAGCAGCATTTCACTTGCACTTCCCTCAATTTAGTCTACTGCATTCGCTGCTCCCAATGCAGTCTCCTCTACACTGGAGAGACCAAATGCAGACTGGGTGACCGCTTTGCGGAACACCTTCGGTGTGCCTGCAAGCATGACCCAGACCTTCCTGTTGCTTGCCATTTCAACACACCACCCTGCTCTCATGCCCACATGTCCGTCCTGCAATGTTCCAATGAAGCTTAACGCAAACTGGAGGAACAGCACCTCATCTTCCGATTAGGCACTTTACAGCCTTCTGGACTTAACATTGAGTTCAACAACTTCAGATCATGAACTTTCTCCTCCATCCTCAACCCCTTTTTGATCCCCTTTTTTCTAATAATTATTATATATTATATATATATATATATATATATTTCTTTTCCCACCTATTTCTATTATTATTTTTAAAATTTATTTTCATCCATTGTTTCATCTCCATCTTTTAGCCCATTTCGATCCCTTCCCCCACCCCAACCCCACTAGGGCCATCTGTCACTTGCTCATCCTGCTTTCTGCTTTCTACCCTTAATGACACCATTAGCACATCTTTAGCTAATATCACCACCGTCAACACCTCTTTGACCTTTTGTTTATGACATCTTTGGCAATCTCTCCTTTGCCTCCACCTATCACTGGCCCTCTATCCAGCTCCACCTGTCCCACCCCTCTTAAGCAGCTTATGTTGCACCACATTTCTATTTCTCTTTAGTTCTGATGAAGAGTCATACGGACTTGAAACATTAACTCTGTCTTCCTCTCCTCAGATGCTGTCAGACCTGCTCAGTTTTTCCAGCAATTTTTGGTTTTGACCAGCTAACTATGTTTTACAAGTTCAAAATACTACAATATGGATTCAGTCATGTTCACACAATACGAGTTATACAACACTCATGAAACTGTCCAATGGTGCTACACAAAGACTGTGGATTAAAAATAATGGCATTTCCAGGCTTATGTTTTAAAAAATAGCTTAAATAAATAAGGTCAAGAAATTCTTTTGAAGGGAAAATTGTTAAGTTTCCAGTGAATTGGTGGAAATTGAACTTTTCTGAACCCTGTGACGGGAGATTGAATTGGTGAAATCACACACACAACTGATAAGCCAAACAAAGAACATCAACAATAATGCATTAGTTAAAGAGACATTTAACAAGAACAAGAAATAAACTTATCACGAATCTAGCTGTGGTGCAAGGGAATTTGTTGAGTGGAGAAGAAAAGCTGAAACAGAAAGCTTAATTCAGACCATTCCCTTCAGCCTGTTGTTAATGGTGAGTCGTGATAAATTAGCTTCTTCTGGGAAACACATCTATAAGTGAATAGTAGAGGAGGGATGTGATGAGGTGATAATGATGTACATGAGCAGAAATGAGGAGAAAACTGTGTGACCTTAAGCAAACATGAAGATATGCAGCCAGCAATCATGAAAATGCCCTGAAGAGCCCTATGGGCCTGATAAATGGCAGATGGCATTGATTCATGCTAAAGTAAGAGCAAGAGACATATGAAATGGCTAAGGAAAAAAATAAAGCTTAAAGTAAAGTTCATAAGCAGCCCACATATTGATAGAACAAGAAATTAGGATATGTAGCTCCAGGCTTAACCAGGAGTGACATTAATAACTGAGCGAGTAACATCATACCAGTGGAGCCAGCAAGATGGTGAGAATGATATAGATGATGCCTCAGAGGCTGAGCAGCAGACTGCCATCATCACAGTGCATGCATTCATAATTCATGCTAATCTGATGCAGGACAATGATGATTGTTCACTGACAACAACTTGCACTTATATGACATCTTTAGCACAGAAAAACATCAGAAGATGTAATCAGGCAAAAATGAATGCTGAACCAAAGAAAATATTAAAAAAGGTCAAAAGCTTGTTCAAAAAGGTTAGTTTTCAGGAGAATCTTAAAGGAGCAAGAGATGGAAATTCACAAGAGGCCAGAATTTGAGTAATGAAGATTTCTGGGTGGGGTTGGAGGACTGGAGGACATGTTAAGAACTTTAAATCAGAGTTACTCAGGTACCATAAGCCAATGCAGGTCAGTGATGACAGGAGTATTGGGTGAGCAGGACTTGACGTGGAATACGATAAAGACAGCAGAGTTTTGAAATGACTTGAAGTTTACAGAATGTGGAGAATTGAAGGCCAAACCAGGAGAGCATTGGAATAGTCGAGTCTAGAGGTGAGAAAACATGAGTAAGGATTTCAGCAGCAGGTTGGTTGGAGGCAGGGGTGTTGCAAATATATGAGTGTCACTGACTAGGGCAGTATTTATTGCCCATCCCTAACTGCCCTTGAGAAGTTAGTAGTGAGTTGCTTTCTAGAACTGCTACAGTTCATGTGGTGTACCCAGAGCGCTATTAGGGTGGGAATTCATGGTTTTGACTCAGTGACAGTCAAAGAACGGTGATATATTTCCAAGTCAAGATGGTGTGTAACTTGCAGGTGGAGGTGTTCCCATGCATCAGTTGCCCTTGTTCTTCTATGTGGTAGAAGTCATGAGTTTGGAATGTACTGTCGAAGAAGATTTAGCCGGATAGATGATACACACTGCTGCTAAAGTGCACTGGTGCTGGAGGAGGCAAATGTTTAAGGTGGTGCAAATCAAGTGTCTTGCTTTGTCTTGGATGGTGTCAAACTTCTTGAGTGTTGTTGGAGCTGAACTCATCCAAGCAAGTGGGGAGTGTTCCATCACACTCCTGACTTGTGACCTGTAGAGATGGGACAGTCTTTGGAGAGTCAGGGGGCAGAATAATGCACAGGGGCAGACGGCACACCCCCCCCATCAGAAGCCATGTCGGCTTGGAGCCGACATGCTCCATGCTGACCAACCTGGCAACCCTTAAGCGCTGCTGGGCAGTCTAACGAGGGCCGAGTGGGACTTCCGCCCATTGCAGAGGAACCTCTGCCCTCTGGAGCTGCCAGCCAATCTGATTGACTGGCAATCAGAAGATCAAAGCCCATGGATCCCCAGAGCAGGTAAGTCTGGGGTGTTAGGCCAAGAGGATTTGAGTAGGTTGGGCAGTGGGGTGGGAGGGGGTGGGTTTAAGGGAAGGAGCAGGTAGGAAGAAGGGGCCAAAAGGCAGCCCCAAAGAGTGACCACCCCTTCCTTTCCGCCCTTTAACCATTTAAGTTAAAAATCGGGCTTCCCACTCCTGCCCTGCTGCCCACACCAAATGTTTTATGGTGTGAACAGTGTATTATCAGGGTCAACTGGCTTGATAACAAGCCTAATTGACCCTTAATTATTCATTTAAATATGGCAGGCCAGCTGCTGATTTTGACTCCTGCCTGCTGCCGCCACACCCCGTCCCCCCTTGTATTATTGGGGAGAGCTCAGGGGGTGGGAAGGAAGGTGGTGGGATGGGTGCCCACTCCATTTTATCTGCCTCTCACAGGAAACACACCTGCTGGTGGCACTTAAAATTCAGCCCAGGAGGTGAGTATTGCACCACACAATTCCCAACCTCTGAATTGCTCTTGCAGTCACAGTATTTATATGGCTGGCCAGTTATTTTGTGGCCATTGGTAACCTCCAGGTTGATGATAATGGAGGAATTCAGCAAAGATAATGCTATTGCATGTCAGGGGAAGATGGTTAGACTCTCTCTTATTTAAGATGGTCATTATTGGCAATTGTGTGGTGTGAATGTTATCTGACACTTATAAGCCCAAGCCTGAATATCTTTCAGGTCTTGCTGCATGCAGGCATGGACTGCTTCATTATTTGGTGAGTTGCAAGTGGATCTGAACACTGTACAATCATCAGCAAACATCATGACTTCGGACCTTATGGTGGATTTGAGGTCACTGATGTATTAATTGAAAATGGTTGGGCCAGGACATGCCTGCAGTGATGTCCTGAGACTAAGATGATTGAGATCCAACAACCACAACACTTTCCTTGATGCTAGCCATGATTCCTACCAGCCACCAATGACCTCAATTTTGCTAGGGCTCTTCGATGCCATACTAGGTCAAATGCTATCTTGATGCCAAGGGAAGTTACTCTTACCTCACCTTTGGAATTCAGCTCCTTTAACGATGTCTGGACCAAGGCTACAACAAGCTGTGGAGGAATGGTCTTAGCAAGACCAAAACTGAGCATTGGTGAGCAGGTTTTTGGTCAGTGCTGCTTGATAGCACGGCCGTCGACACCTTCCATTACCTTGCCAATGATTGGCATGCTTGACTGTCCACCACCATTCATGACTGGATGTGGCAAGACTGCAGAGCTTTGATCTGAACCATTGGTTGTGTGATTGCGTGATTGCTTAGCTCTGTCTATAGCATTCTGCTTCCACTGTTTAGCATTCACGTAGTAAGAATATAAGAACATAACAAATAGGAGCAGGAGTAGACCATATGCCTCTCAAGCCTGCTGCACCATTCAGTATGATCATGGCTGATCATTACCCTTAATTCCACTTTACCTCCCACTCCCCATATCCTTTTAGACCCCTGTTAGACCAAAAACCTGTCTATCTCAGTCTTAAATATATTCAACAATGGAGCATCCAGAACCCTCTGGGGTAGAGAATTTCAAAGATTCGCAACCCTTTGAGTGAAGAAATTTCTCACCATCTATGTCTGAAATGACAAGTCCTTATCCTGAGATTCTGCCCCCATATTCCACATTCCCCAGCCAGTTGAAACATCCTCTTAGTGTTAACCCTATCAGGCCCCTTCAGAATCTTGTATATTTGAAAGCAATAATGGGTAGAATTTTCATCAAGGAGGCAGGTATCGTGGTCAGAAATTTTCCCAACCCTGCATTCCTGTTTCCATCCTGGAGAATCCTGCCCACCCTAATTTTGTTTCGAGGAGATTGGCATGGGCTGGAGATGGGCAAAGGAGCCAGAGGTGGCAATGGACGTGGATGGTTGGCAAGGTTGGCAGGCTAGCAGGCCCGCCTCCGGTTACAGGGACATCAACTCAGTTGTAATCATGACTGTTCGGCCCTCTAGCACTCAGGCCTCACCCCCATGCCTCTTCTATTCCCCATTTCCCCCTCATATATTCCATGCCTCCTCCATGTCCCCTCATATTGCCTAAGCCCTCCCCATGTCCCTTAATATCACCGTGCTCCTTCCATGCCCCCTCATATTACATCCACACCCAATGTCCCCTCCACCCCATGCTCCTTCCACACCCTTCCATCAGCCCCATGCTCCTTCCGTGCCCCCATGCATCCTCCCTACCCACTCCTCCAGTATCCACTATACACAAAACCAATGATCCAATGGGAATTCTTTGAAATGTTCAGAAATTGGCAAAATCAGCAAACACACTTTGAAAATCTCCTTTGAGAAAAGCTGCTCATCTTACAAACTTGTAAAATGGTCCATCAAATACTGTCATTCATAATATCAATAACAAAAAGCTTCAATCCACTTTACACCTTTCAATCTTGTATGAATAAACACACTGGCATTGAGAAAATATTCAAAAAAAGATCAGGGGCCAAATATTAAGGGTTGGGGGGGTGGTGGATGGTTCATCTCTCCACCCCTCAGAAGCAAATTTAGCATGGAGCTAATCTGCTCCACACTGGCCCATCCCGCAGCCATAATGTGCTGCTGGTGTGCTAAACAAGGGCCGATGGGACTTCCACCCCTCACTGGGGAGCAAGTCCTGCCCTCGGGAGCTGCCAGCCAATCATATTTACCCTCCGTTTCTGGTATGTAATTCATGTCCTCTACTGATCTGGGATGGAATGCATAGAATGAAGGCAACCCAAGCGCTTACAAATAACTCCCTAGCATGGCAATGGAAGGTGATTATTGCAGTAATCTGTTCAATCATGTCTCTGTTCACTGTTACCGCAGAAACGAGGAAGAATTCAGAATTGATGGAACAAGCAACGCTGCCTTTTACATGGTAATCAGGCAATTGAGGAGGAGAAGAAGGGCCTGTCACTGTCAGGCAGGGCAAAGGGAAGAGCCTCACCCTGAAGACCATAGGCCCATGGGGCTCCATGAAGAACCAGTAGCTGAAGCTGACAGACCAATTTCATGGAGGCATTTGGCTCAACCAAGGGTGTACCAAAAATCTTCTCATACCTAGAGATGAGCCGAGAGACTGTGCCATGGATGCCTTCACTTGTCAAGGCATGTGGTGGCTCACATCTGCGTCATTCTTTAGGATGAGCTGACGCCACAGGGACTGGGAGGGCATTCATTGTCAGTGGCTCTAAAAGGTGATCGCCGCACTGAACAATATCACAATCCTCCGCTCTTAAGTACATCCGAGAGGTTACAAACACCCTATTTAGCAAGATACCCAATTACTTCCAGTTCTCCCTGGATGAAACTAGCCAGGCTGCCAAAGCAGTGGGATTTGCAGTGATCTCCGGATTCCCTCAGGTGCAGGGTGCCATCGACTCCACACATGTGGCTTTGAGAGCTCCCTGGCAGCAGCCACTATGGCTTATCAACAAAAAAGTCTTCCACTTTCTCAACATACAGCTGATCTGTAACCACCAGAAGGAGATTAAGCAGGGTGCGAAACACCCTGGGAGATCGCATGACTCTTGCATCTTGAGTCACTCGCGGGTGCCACGGATCTTTGAGGGCCCTCAGCGCTTCTAGGGTTTGCTCATCGGTGACAAAGGCTACCTGCAAAAGACATGGCTAATGACGCTTGTTCGGCAGCCACAAAGTGCTTCAGAGGAGAAGTACAATGCTACTCGTCCTGTAACATGCTCCTTGATGGAGTAGACAATTGGCATGTTAAAGATGCATTTCAGATGTCTAGACTGGTCAGGCGGAGCTCTGCAGTACTCTTCCCAGAGGGTCTTCTGTATCATCGTGGCTTGCTGCGCTCTACATAACCTGGCGCAACAAAGGGGGGAGAAATGGAAGAGCTGCATGTCTCCTCAGATGAGGAAGTGGTTATGAGGGATGAGCTTGAGGGCGAGGATGTTGACACCCCTGAGGAAGAGGCCATAGCATGTGCCGGGTACAGCAGACATGCCTGTGAAAACCTTATAGCCACAAGGTTCCAGGATGATGATGACGATTATCTCATATGAGTCCCTTTCACCTGTGCCCTCCATGGAGGTTCAACTTTAACACTTTCTTTCCTGTCCTCAGCATCCCAATGAAAGATATCAATCTCAGAATGAGTAGGTTCAATCTTACATGATGATGGCTCTCATCTTTGGAAGGCTAGGCCACTTCTAGAGCATGTGACCATTCTGTTATGGGATAAGAGCTCCACCAGCATGCACTATGAAGAAATTAGACATGGTGCAGTCTCTTCAAGCATCATGCCAACATTTCACTGCCTACGGCAGCCTTCAAGAGGCAGGAGCAGCACTGCAAATCTCAGTGCACTCGTGGCAGTATGCCTGGAGCATTGCAAGGCGCCTCAAGGAAGACAATCATCTATCACTGGTTCTTGCGTTAACATCTGAGGTCTGATCTGAATCTGGACTGTGCCATATCTCTGCAGGCCAACCCTCATACAAGAAAAATGTTCTGGCCTCATCATCATACTGAGTCCCCAACATGAGATCCTTCTTTAGGACACAGTGATCTGTCACTCTCAGTCATGGATGAGAGCCTGTGAGTCAGGACACCTGTGTGTTCACAAAGAGAGCTTGAGTAGCAACAGCGCCTGATTATTGACAAGCAATCATGACCCAGACTTTGTGCGGAGCTCCTCAAGTTCCCGTCCAGCATTGCCTTGGCATCTGTGGGCCAGAAAATGCTGACACTGCATTTATGCATTAATTGGTAGCTTCGTTCATAATAAAGAGCACACATTAGATATAGTGGAATTTCACTCTGATCCCATTTGAGGCCTCCACATTTTCATTCTGGCAGTTTCAGATATACACACGGAAAGCTGGCACACTGATGGCATTGTCATGATCAGATTATCATGTTGATTGTCCGTTGTAGAGTTGGCTCAGGGATTATCTCAAGCCACATTCAGGTCCAGAGCGGCATCCTCCCATTTAATAGTCCAGCATCTGGGGCCTTGATACACAGCTCTGATCTCACAGAGTCACTGCCGTCTAGCAGACATTTCAGGAGTGACCAAGTGCTAACTAGGTCCATAGCTCTGTATCACTCTGATGGAGAATAGGCACTACTATAGGGGTGAATGTCGAGCTGTTCACTGGGTCATGACGTCATGCTACAAGCCACCATGAGCGCCTAAGATCCCCAATTATTACTTGAAATTTAACCCTTACTCCAGCCTGCCAGACATTACATGACGGGCATTGAGAAATGTTCCGAGTTAGATTGCCTCCAATGTAATCCATATTGACCAGTCTTCAGTGCAGAAATATCAGGAGAATAAAGCAGAGGCAAAATCTATACTCATGAGGCCACATGATATGATCCCCTGACGCAAGTCTAAGATATGCATTGCCCAACCACCATGTTGTTAGAAGAAGGGGCTTTGCTCATGTGGCTGCAGTGGACAGAAAGACAACGCACTGTAATGGGATGGTGCAAGATACCATAGACCTGAAGCACACAGATGTGTGAGGTTGTGGGGAGAGGGGGAAGAGGGGGCTACTGGTTACACTTGGATGACCTCGGAGCATTGCATCAGATACAAGACCCATTCAAATTTCAGAGAAACAAAATATATTTACAGATGTGCAAAGTATATACAGTTTGTGAACACCTGTGCCACTTTTGTGCTCTCAAAATTTTTAACTTTTCTTACCCTATCACTACGTCTAGGTGTTTCCCTGACATTCGCAGCAGATGTGGAGGGAGCCTACTGGCTGCTACTCCCTGTTGTCTGTGATGACCTTGGTGCGTGTCTTCTGGAAGGCTGAGGCTTGGAAGGTCCTGGTCTGCTTTGGGTCCCCTGCTGTGGGGCAGGACACCCTTCTCAGCCTGAGCAACTGGGGTCACAGGCAGAGGAGACTAAGAGCGGCTGGACAGCCCAGGAGACACCTGGGTGGATTGCCCCGGGGTGTCCAGCTGACGTTACTCCTCCAGAGGGTCCCTCCCTGGTTCCTTGAGGAGAAGGGGCTCCTGGAGGGAGATCGAAGTGCCCGGTCCCCCTCTCGCTTAAGCATTGCTAGAATGCTCTCATGGCTATAGCGATGGTGTGCAGGTCCTTGTGCACATCTGTCAGAAACTGAGTGTTCCTTTGGATCAAGGACTCCATGGCAATCGCCACCTTTCCAATGGTGACCTCAATGCACTAGCCTGTCAGCACAATGACATCAGACTGAACGTGGATAGACTCCTCCGTCCTCCGTTCTAATCAGCTGATGGCCTCCGGCAACCCTGCCTGCTATGCCCCTGCCTGTCTTTGGAATTCCAATATCTCTCTGAGGGATGATTCCAGAGGCCCATCATTGAACTTAGCAGGAGTCTGGTCTCCAGCCGTCCTCCGAGTGTCGGTGACCTTGGCTGTCACTGCCTCCGCCTGTTGTGGACCTGAATCTGTGTCATGCTCACCAGATGGTAACCCTGAGCCTGCTCTAGAACTAGGTCCCACCAAGGTGTGTCTCTCTGTGCTGGTGAAGGGTGTGGATGCAGTGACAGGTCTACATCTCGTGGGTCCTCATGATCCTCATCAGAGTGGTGTGGGGGCTGAGGCTGATGCGTTGGCTGGCAGTGTGCCTCTTCCTTTTCATGCTGGTGAGAAAAGGGGAAATTAGTGATTGGCTCAATAGGCACCTACATCAAAAGGCACTCACAGTTTTGGCGGACGGGCGAAGAGTAGTGGATAAGGCCTCGCTGGCTTGTTGGGGGATGCTGAACTTACCTTTGATGCAGGCACGGTCCCTGTCCTCACCAGCCAGCTCTGCTGCCTGCTCCTTGTAGGGGCAAGCGGCCTGAGCTCCGGCACACTCCTCAGGTCTGGGACCTCTGTTGTCGGTGATCTTTTCCTGCGTGAAGACAGATGGATAGTTGGACAGACTGTGAGCAAGATGGATGGCAAAGCAGGTGATAAGCCTGTCTAACTTCTGTGTGTGCTGAGGTGGACCTATGTAAAGACTGAAGATGTGACTTTTGCAGCATGTGACAAGAGATGAAGATGTACAAGTGTGTGAGAGAATCAGTGTAATGTCCCTTGTGCTGGTAGTGTGTGAGATCCCTGTGGGCTGAAACTCTGTGAATGTCTGATGGCCTTATGAGAGTGTGAGCATAGGGTGAGGAAAAGGTTAACTTACCCTGGCGGAGTGGATGAAATCATTCATCCCCTTCCTGCACAGGATAGCATTGGCACTAACCACACTGGCGGCCTGCTCCTAAGCCTTGGAGATGAGGTCGGTGAACCTCCGGCTCTCATCATGGGGGAAAAATATCTCCCACCAGTCCTCTACTGTCTGTAGGAGCGCCATCAGTGCATTATCGCTGAACTTTGGGGCACTCAGCTTCTTTCTTCTGGGAGCCATTCCAGTACTTGCCACAGCAAGTTCTGGGTGCAGAGAGTGAATGCTTGCTGTTTAAAAATGCCGCCTGGAAATATGAGCCAATGAGGTAACAGTGGGGCAGATGAATTCCACCCCGCCCCGCCACGAGATATGGCTTGCTGCATATTCATGCATATATATTGAGCTGAAAAGTAGACAATCCAGCACGGCAACCTGCCATGCCGGTCAGCAGACGCTGCACCACCCTTCCCGCCCACCACTTCACTTAGTCTTCAGAGCAGAAAATTCCACCCTTTGTTTTGGATGATGTCACTAGGGGCTGCATTTGGATAAGGAAAAGGAGGGGGACAAAGAGAGATCCTTGGGTGATTCCAGAGGTAATGGTACAGGAGCAAGAAAAGAAGCCATTCCAGGTGATTCTCTAGCAACAACTGGATAGATAGGAATGGAACCAGGTGAGGATAGTCCCACCCAGCTGGACAATGGAGAGGAGCTAGAGGAGGATCGCATGCTCAACTGTGTCAAAAGCCTCAGACAGATCGACAAGAATGAAGAGAGATAGCTTACCATGGTCACAGTCACACAGGATGTATTTTGTAACTTTGATAACAGCCATTTCAATGCTGTGGCGGGATGGAAGTTCAAACATGGAATTGCAGGAACGATGAGCACAGAGTGGGGAGGCAATAACTTGTTTAAGGACTTTGGAGGGGAAAAGGAAGTTGAAATCACCAGGAAGAAAACCTACGGCCTCGAGGAAGCTGTTGCAGATATTAAAAGGAATATCACTGAAGATTTGGGGACAGCAAAAGCTAATGAACAGGCTGAGCTGCATAATTTTCACAGTGGTATGCTGCCAAAAATTGTTCCTATCATATAGTGACAATATAGTATTTGAGAAGTAGCAATTTTAGATAGAGGTGAGCGTTGCATTGATTGAAAGAAGAGAGAAAATAGCATCCATGTAATTTCTATGATTGTGCGAATGGGGGAAGAGAATGGAAATTAGGATTCCGGTGGACAACTCCTATTGGAAGCTAACGCTAGCACAGGCACAATGAGTCAAATAGCTTCTGCTATGTGCATTTTCAGGATTCTATAACTTCTATGAGCTCTGCACAAGGAAGCAAATACCATACCTACATACTGCATCTTTCTTTACAGCATTGAACACAGGTTTAACGTAGCAGTTCCACACATCAAAATCTCTGACCTTCATGATAAAAGGCTTGCACCTTAGATTGGGAAGACATTTTCTCAAGACAGAAAATTGGATAACTATTTGAGGCAGAGGAAGACACAGGAAGACATAGACCTGGATTTTCATCCTTGAGGCAGGTAACAGGAGTCAGGAAAATTCCTGGCTCGGCCCGCCTGCCTCAGGAGAAAGTGCACACAAAGGTGGGATTTTCATTGGGGAGGGGTAGGGCTGGAGTCAGGCCAGCTGATGCGGAGAAAGTCTGGATGCAGACACAGGGTCTGCTGGGTGCCGAGGCCGGCTGTTTAAAAGGCCCACTTCATGTTGTGGGACTTTGTTCCACTTAAAACAGAAAGGTCCTGCAGCCGCCACACCCCCAAACACTCCCCATGCCCATCCATGCCACCACATGTCCCCCACCCACCCCCACTATGGCCCCTCATGCAACCCATGCCAAACTAAGGACCCCCAAACAACCCCTATGTGCCTACATCGCCCCATTCTAAGCTATATCATCCCCCACCCCGTATGGCTCATCATGTCCCCCAAGCCAAGGTAAGGCCCTCCCAAAAAAACCCTATGGCCCCTCATGTCTCCTATGCTAAGCTATAACCCACCCACCCCTATGGTCCCTCATGCCCTTCATGCCAAGCACTTCCATGCCTATTCACCCACAATAAATTGCATAGAAGCAATGAACCCTATCATGATAATAGGATGTAAAAAAAAGCTTTAAAAACAAAGTCATGCATTGACAATGTTGTACCTTCTTAACAAAAGCATTCCTTTTTACTACAGGGCAATAAAAGTGTCAATCACCCAGAGCCTTTAAAGTTTCAATAGTTGAAACTGCATGTACTTGAAATCTCTGGGTCTTGTGTAAATAAACATGGTGAATTTGATATCAGAGATCAGAGAGCCAGAGCTGTCAATCAAGACAGTTGGGGCTCAAGTGTTTTAGTACTCTAATAGATGTCTGGGCTTTCAGCCAAGAATACATAATGAGGCTTGGCTGAGAGCCCAAAAATCCATTAGTCTTTTTAGACACCTGAGTCCCAGAGAAAACATTGTTTGATTGGCAGCTCTGAGAAGGCAATGGCTAGTGGTATTGTCACTGAATTTTTAACCCAGAGACCCAGGCTAATGTTCTGCGAACCATGACAGATGGTGAAATTTGAATTCAATAGAAAAAATCTGGAATTAAAAGTTGAATAATGACCATGAAGCCATTGACGATTATCATAAAAACCAATCTGTTTCACTAACGTCCTTTAGGGAAGGAAATCTGCTTACCTGGTCTGGCATACATATGTACCCACAGCAACATGGTTGACTCTCAAATGTCCTCTGAAATGACCTAGCAAGCCATTCAGTTCTTAAGGGCAATTAGGGGTGGGCAAGCTCCCATTCCACTGAACTAAACGAAAACTTCGGTTTCTGCTGTCAATTTCACAATGTTTATTTTTATGAGGTTAAGAGATTTCAAGTGCCAGCAGTTTCAACTACTGAGACATTAAAGGGGCTGGATGACTGACACTTTTATTGTGCTGTAGTAAAAAGGAATTTTTTAAGAAAGTGCGAAGTTATCAAATGAATGGCTGTTTTTTAAAAAGCTTTTTGTTTTTACACATGCTACTGTCACTATAGGGTTTCATTGTTTCTATACAGAGTATAGTGGGTGAATGGGCATGGAAGTGTCATAGCTTGACCTGGGGGCATGTGGGCCCATAGAGGTTGTTTGGGGGTCCTTACCTTGTCATGGGGAGGAGGGGCATAGTTTGGCATGGGGGGAACAAGGAGGACCTTTTCAACTTACCTTTTAAAAGGTCCCCTCATGCAGACTGTGGTTCAGGACACCCCTGAGATGCCGTGAGCCATGACTCATTGAAATTCTGGCCCAACTCCATGAAAATTGCAGAGGGCTAGGACATACCTCTCTCTGCAATAGAGCCAGCCAGGTCAGGAGTGCAGTGTGTGGGATTTTGACCCAAACCATCCCGCACCCTTTAAAGGCGCTATTGGAAATTGGAAACTCTGGAAATATGGTGGGAATCAGGTCCCTGTCGCCATTTTTAAAGGGCTCCTGAGACATCCTGACCCAATGAAAATCTAGGCTTTAGAGATCAATAGTGGTAGCTTTAGCAAAGAGCCAGCAGGGATAAAATACATTGAATGCCCTCCTTCTTTACTGGGAACTTTCAAAGTTCTGTACTTAATGAGTAGATAAGAGTCAGAAACACTGGCCTTCTGTTTTCCCTGTTGGTTTGTTTATTTGGACTAAAGCATTTTTATCCTTAATTGAAACTATGGAAACAGAACCTAAAATTAAAGCTATTATTAATGATTCAGGAAAGGAACCACCCAAAAAGCAGAAAAATACATTATTTTGATGTCTACTTAAAAACTTAAATATCAGGGGCATCAAGCAACTCTTCTTTGACAGTATCACCTATTGTGCCATAAGAACATTGACAACGACAGTGGATTTACTTTCCGTTGCCTCTCTCAACCTTCCTTATTCTCATATCCTACTCACAAAAAACTGCTCAGTGTTGTAAAGGATGCAAAGTTACCTTCAACTAAATTGTCCAGTGCGGGTCGAGCATGCAAAGATTCTTCCTGCTAAAACAAAAACAGAGAAAAATGCACAGCCAGAAGAATGGCACACAATGGCAGATTAAAAGTCTGTATTTTTATTGCAGGGATGCTTTCAAGCTGGTGGTTCCAGTAAGTGAGCTGCCCTGCTGCTACCAACATCTTGGAAAATAATCTCCTTACAATCCAACAAGAAAAGTACCATGTTTTATATCAGGAATGTCCCAACCTCTCTTTCGATTGCACTGCGTAGATAAAAACTGTACTCCACATATAAAATTTAAATCAACAAAAGTTTCCCTTTATATATCATCTTTAATGTAATCAAGCACCCCACATCTAGCTGTCAAGCTGCTGATATTGATAGATCAAATGCTCTGATTTGGATTAGGAACTCTTATAAGATAAACCAGTTTTTGAGAAATATAAGCAAGCTGAGCTGGTTGGGTTTCACAGGCTGGATTGTGAGGTTCGCCCTCACATGTATGTGTAGCCTCATATGTAGCCCATGAGCCATGGCTTGGACCCTCCTACTTTATGTTAGAATACACAGTATTGTCTCACCATCTGTGAGCTTGTTAAAATACCAGATCAGATTCTTTAGCTTAATCATATTTTAAAAAAAACGTATGTTGATCAGATTTAGTCAATGTCGTTCTAAACAAATGCTAGATGGCTCACCATAGATCTGATCCTTTTTCAAAGAGGTTCAACCTCTCTGTTCTGAAAAGGTATTGTGTCACCCCCATGACAGAGAGAGAGTAACAGGTAGTCATCCCAAATACCATTTGACAAAAAGACTTAGTTTATGGTACATCTCTAATTCTTCAGCACCATAAAAGACACTCAAGAGGAATGGTTTCAAAGTGTGCAGCCAGCTGTGGGAGCTCCTTTAACATAGTGATTTCCTGATCTGTCAATTGGTTTTAGTCATAGACATAATGACTCAGAAGGAGGCCATTTGGCCCATCGAGTCCATGTTGACTCTCTGTAGGGTCATCCAGTCTGTTCCATTCCCCTGCTCTATTCCCATAGCCCTGCAAGTTAATTTTCCTCAAGCGTCCATCCAATTTCCTTCTGAAATCATGAATCAAATCTGCTTCCACCATCCTCAGAGGCAGCGAGTTCCACGTCATTACTACTTGCTGTGTAAAAAAAATTCTTCCTCACATCTCCCCTGTATTTCTTGCCCTGAAGCTTGAATTTCTGTCCCCTTTATACCATCAGGTATTGTGAACAGTTTTTCCTTGTCCACCTTATCCAAACCTGTCTTTATCTTTTACATTTCTAGGAAATCTCACTCTCAACTTCCTTTGCTCCAAGGAGAATAACCCCAATTTCTCCAACCTAACCTTGTGGCTAAAATCCCTCATCTCTGGAGCTATTCTGGTAAATCTCCCCTACACCCTCACATTCTTTTAGTTTTTATTTTGTAACTGCCCAGAGTCTATTGGAGATGTAGTTTTTCAATCCAATCATTTGTTCTTTTCCCAGATTAAACAACCTCCCCTTTCATTTTCTTTCACGGCTGTCTGCGTAATAAACACGAGAAACTCTTATATAGGATTATATAGGACATGTGGCACAGAAACAGGTCATTCTGCCCAACCAATCCATGCTGGCATTTATGCTCCACTCAAGTCTCCTCCCAAATTTCCTCATCTAACGCTATCAGTCTAACCCTCTGTTCCTTTTTCCCTCATATGTCAGATACAAATTCTGGCAAAAGCAGATGGAGTAAACGAAGTATCCTGCTCCAACAATGGACATGATAAATCAGGTAAACCATCATTTGCAGTTCATTATCCTTGGTGTCAAAAAGAGTGGAACAGTTTGATCTATAGATCTCCAGTAGCCCCAAAGAGATGAACATTTCCAAAGTAGACCCTTAAGGGCTAATTCTACACTTCCAGCTTGTAGGGAGCATGGCTCACAAGAAGGTTAACATAGTTTTAGCCCCTACTCTATGACTCACACTTGGTCAGCATCAGGTGTGGTACTATCTTTCTAGAATAACGACAAGGGGTCACCAATGGCTGAATATACCTGCCAGTGGCATGCAATGGTTAAGCACATTAAACTCAGGATCACCCAGAATAACTGGTTCAAACAGCTCTGACATCAGTTGGCTCCAAAACAGATTTAGATTCCAGGTACTGGTTAACAAGATGGAGTCTCTTGTAAATCTAGACAGAGGCCTGGACTTTTGCAGGGTAGTGGAGACTTTGTGGCATATCCAAAATGGCAGATGGACCCGGATCCAGAAGTCCTGCCGCATATCTGGTAAAAACCATTTTTACAGGAGAGGGATCAGGGTGGGAAGTAACTTCCACATGTGAGAAACCTGAACTCAGCAGGGCCATTTGAATTCAGTGCTGAGTTCAGACAGACCCCATTTTCAGCAAAGACCTTATACCACAGTGTGTGAGTTACAGATTTTGAGAGAGGACGTAAATGTTATTAGGTGGGGTGAGCAGGTGGGATAAGGTATGTAGAACTGTCAAGCTGCCAACCAATTTAAATACCCAGCCCTTTAAAAATTGGTAAAAAAACTGCCTGCTGTGTCCATGAGTGATGCCAGTCAAGCAACACCGTTCAATTGTGTGGGCTTATAAAAGGGCGCATGGTTGATAGGGGCATCCTTATCCATTGGCACACAGATGCTATTGGGTGAGTAGATTTAGATGAGTAAGTGGTCTTGAATGGTATTGAGTCTGTGGTCAGAGGAGAGGGTCATCACCCTTCAGGTATCCTGAGGACATAAGTGGGGTGGAGGCTCCAGTCCTCATTGCGAGTGGAGCAGGCCACAAGCAAGGCAACAGCTGGACATGGGAGTAAGGTACTTGGAGATAGGAATGAATAACGATGAGGAGCAACATCCTCAAGAGCAGATGCAGAGACCCAGGCATGAGAGCAAGGGAGAGAAATGAGGGACAGGTAATGAAGGCCATACATTCAGCATCGAGTGTACTGCCAAAGAAGAAGCTACCTGAATGTCAGAGAATTAGTGCCACAGGAGACTGTGCCTGTGTAGGCAGATGATGATTGAGATTTGTGCCCTTGTTGAGGAACACCTCAGATCTTGTAGTACTGCTCACCATGCCCTGCCAGTAGCTGTTAAAGTCATTGCCTCTGGCTTGTTCCAAGGCTCAGCAGAGGACTTTGTGGCAAACCACAAGTGGCAGCACACAATTGCAGCTTGCAGATCACTGATGCCCAGTTTGCAAAAGCTGGGCACTATATACAATTTCAAACAAATGGGGCCTTAAAGACAGAAGAGGCAGTGGGGTTCACCTCCATCAGTGGATTTTGCAGGTGCAGGGCATCATCGATTGCACCCATGTGGCCAACAAGGCACCGAGTGAGTGGCCAGTGTGACAGGAAGGGCTTCCATACCCTAAACATTCGGCTGATTTGCAACCACAACAAAATCTTTATGAAACATGTGCTTCCTATTCTGGAAGCCGCCATGACTCCTATATCCTCTGGGGATCCAGGGTGCTACAGCTTTTTGCATCACGACCAGAACTCCATGGATGGATCCTTAGGGACAAGGAATATCCTTAGAAGAGATAGCTCCTCACCCCTTTATGACCCCAACACAGAAACACAGAGGCACTACAACTGAAGCCATCTGCTCACAAGAACCACCATCGAACAGGCCATCAGGTTTCTGAAGCTGCGGTTCTGGTGCCTGGACTGGTCAGGTGGTACTCTGGAGTACACTCCTGCAAGAGTGTCGCGCATTGTGGTGGTCTGCTGCGCTCTCCATAACATGGCCCTCCAGAGACGTGTGGACCTTGAAGAGCAGAAGCACTAGATCAACTCAGTTCACTGGAGAAGGAGGAAGATGCAGAGCAGAATGGTGCTCATGCTGTGCAGGGAGGGGACTGGGGTCATCTCAGAACCAAAGCTTCCATGAGGATGGTGTGTGTGTGCTAATCCAAGCATGTTTCAGCTGAGCACTACTTATCCAGAAAGACTGCATTTTCCAAAACACGCTTTGCTTTGATTGTGAGAACACATCCATTCAAGACACAACCTTGAATAGTTCCATTCTTACCACCAATGCACAGTACACAGCTCAACAGCGATTTCCGCGTCCCCTTTCAAAGACCGATTCCATTCCCCACTTCTTCCCCCTTTTCCAGTCTTGCTTATAAAAAGTAGGAGCTCACATGTCTGGAATCATGGCTCAGCATCTCCAATGTTATTAATAAATTACAATTTACACAAACGTAAAGGAAATTCACCCAAGTGAAGCATTCAGAACAATGACTGATATAGTGGCCTTCGCTTTCAGTCATTTCAACACAGTGCTCCCTTTGTGGCCTTGGATGCATCATTTTGAGTGTGCCTGCTTGCGGCTAAGATGCACAAGGTGGTTGTCCTCAACCAGAGATTGCTGCATGGGTGTCAACGCAAGCGCAGCCTCTGTCACATGGCCCTGCTGCATTGACGATCCCTCAGTCAGGACAATGATGATGATGGTGCCCTGAGAGGGATGGTACCCTCATCCTCTTTGGTGACTTTCTCAGTATTTCAATGACACATTAGATTGCTGAAGGAGAACAGCTAGGACATTATTCGCATCCACTCTATGCATGTTTGCATCGTAAGCACCATTGACTGGTCAGTGCTACAGAGTATTGCATGCATTTTCTGCATGTCAAAGGTTGATCCTGCACCCACTCAGTGCTGTTGCAGATTGCTCTCCGTGAGGTTAACCACACTCCCAATAAAGAAGCTCATGCACTCAAAACCATGAGCCTTGGTGATGCATATGAGCTGAAAGGACTGCTCTATTCTCTGCCCACGACTCCACTCTACGTCAGAAAATGCTGAAATGTGGGCACAGGTCTCATGCTGGTGGTCAAAGTAGCCACCTTTCTCGTGACTCCAGAGGTCATGAGTCTGCACTCAGCTGAGAATGGCTGTGTTTGTCCTCCATCCTCCGAAGAGGCCTGCACATTGTTGATTCTGCCTCTGTTACCTCCTCCTGCTCACTCATGATGCATTTCTCACCCAGTGCCATCCTTTCAAATTGCGTGCAAGGATCCAATGTGATTGTATCTGGTGGAGGGTGTGTTTGAATGATGTGACTGTGCTGGGTCAGTTGGTTCCATTTTGTCTGAGGCCCTTGGTGATGCTGCAGCAGCACTGAAATAGCCTCTCCACTGGCCCTGTGGGAGACATAATTAAGGGGATCATGAGAAATCGCCTCTGACAACAGATGACTCTGCAGGGCTGAGACTTTCAAATGCAGCTGCAGTTTTGGCATATCGTTGCACACTGAGAACTATACTCAATTCCTTTCATCTACAGAACTCAGTACTTTTTCATCCTCTCCCATTTCTCCATTGCCAACTTCTGCATGCTGCATCACCCTTGTGATGTCCAGTGCCACCTCCTCTATAGCAGTCAGGATGGTGAACTGGGACACTCCTCCTCTTGTGCATGCCCTCTCTCTGGCATTGTGTGCCTTTATCTCCTATAAGAACAAAAGAGAGTAAGAGATAAGGCAATTCTGACTTCTCTCACCAATGCCAGCATCTTAAATAAGGAGCTTCAGGTATCAATGCTGCCAGCTCCTCTAAAACATTAGGACTTACTGCCTTGTTGACAGTCAGTATTTATCATGGGCACACATTTCTCTCATGTCCAGGAGCACCATGCATTCTCAAGCTGCTCAGCTGGTGTGTCTGCTGGTGGCTGCTGATCTGGAGGCCTCTCATCAGGGTGTCACATTGCACTCACCATGCAAGAATGAAGGTGGTCATTAAACCTTTTGTGGCACTGCACCCAGGTCCTCTGGAAGACACTACAGCAGCTTACATCTGATGCCACCTACAGCCAGACATGTTTAGTGTGATTGGATGGCCTTCTCCTGCCACGCTCTGAGAACTTTCATAGCACTGTCTCCAGGATCACCTCAAGGAGTGCATCACTAAACTGTAGGGCAGCCCTGCCATGAATACCTGGCCTCCATGTCTCCTCCTACTGACTTCTGCCTTCCATTGATTTGCAAGATGACTTTCACAATAATGCATTTGAATCTGGCCCATGTTTTTAGAGTCCCATCTCCATTCTGCACCTGCCCTACCATGAATTGGCTGCCACACTCGCTCTCCAGCCAATTAGGTCTCGACCTTAGGGAAAATTGTGGACTGTGACTACTTCCTGCACCCCGAAACAGGGTCAGAACTCAGAAATGGTCCCAAAGTGGAGCTCGACCCCAAATGGAAAAGCCTGACCCTAAAGTCCAACTCACTAAGAAATATTAAAGCTCAACAACTTTGCATTGGATATATATTTTTGAAAACTGACTTATTTGTTAACTAATAACACAATTTAAAAGAATTGATGCAAAGTCAACATGGCTATGCGGAAAATTATGTCTTGCCTGTGGGGTCTTTTTCCAAGCCAAAGTTAAAGCAGAAATGCAGCAGAACAGATCAGGAAAATTGTTCCCTATTTACTGTCTTGCAATCAATCAAAGTACACTTAATTTCACTGTTATTGAGCAAGTTTCTTATAAACCTCTTTCTAAAATCCTTTCCTTGGAGATAACAGATGTAAAATTGAAGTTTCATACAATGCAAATTAAATAATTAACTTCAATTTCTGTACTGTTCCTGTCATCCAGCTATGCCTCATTGTTAAAATTGAAATGTACATGACAAATTTACATCAGTGTCCTGGCACTTTTATTAGATTGCACAAGAAAAGCATTGAAATGGATTCAAATTTCAGACGCCCCCATGGTGGACTCAGCTGGAAAGATTGAACACCTTAAGGAATCTCACACCTTATTCAGCTCAGTAGGTATTACAGGTGGGGCATTTTGCACATGGTTCCATATTGTATAGGAGTTAGGATGCAGTTTCACATTCATTTAGTACTTTGCTGACATCATACTGGAAGGAATGACAGGCTTCATTGGCTGGAAGAGCTCTAGCACCCATCAACTCTCTTCTCAATTCTCTCCTCCTTGCAAATTGTACCATCTCCAACCTCCCTTTTCTTTCATAATCATAGTCATAGTCATAGAGGTCTACAGCACAGAAAAAGGCCCTTCGGCCCATTGAGTTTGCGCCGGTCAAACAAGTACCTAACTACTCTAATCCCATTTTCCAGCACTAGGCCCATAGCCTTGTATGCCATGGCATCGCAAGTCCACATCCAAATACTTCTTAAATGTTATGAGGGTTTCTGCCTCTACCACCCATTTGGGCAGCGAGTTCTAGATTTCCACCACCCTATTCCCACCACCATTCCTAAGTCTTTGAACGTGTTGTCAGCTCCCAGGTCTGTGTCCATCTTTCCCACCACTTCATGTCTGAATCCTTCCAATCAGGTTTCTGCCCCCCACCACAGTACCAAAACAACTCATATCAAAGGCACAAATTATATTCTGTGTGGCTGTGATTGTGGTAAACTATCCCTTCTTGTCCTCTGAACCTGTCTGCAGCTTTTCACATGGTTGATCACACTATCTTCCTCCAACACCCCTCCATTGTTGTCAGCAGGGTGGGACTGCACTTGCCTGATTCTGTAATTATCTATATCATCCTAGCCAGAGTATCACTTGCAATGGCTTCTCTTCCTGCTCCTGCACTGTTACCTCTGGTGTCCCCCAAAGATCTCTCCTTGCCCCCACTCTTATTTCTCATTTACATGTTGTCCCTCAGTGACATACACTGAAAGAACAGCGTTAGTTTTTATATATGTATATGGACAGCATCCAGCTCTACTTCACCACCGTCTCTCTAACTCTTCCATTATTTCTAAATGATCAGACTACTTATCCAATACCACACGAGCAGAAATTTCATTCAATTAAATATTGGGAAGACTGAAGCAGTCCATGTCCATATACAGCAAGACCTGAACAATATTCAGGCTTGAGCTGATAAGTGGTAAGTTACATTCACGCCACACAAGTGCCAGGCAAACACCATCAACAACAAGAGAGAATCCAACCATCTCCCCTTGACATTCAATGGCATTATCTTTGCTGAATCCCCTATCAACATCCTGGGAGTTACTGTTGATCAGAAACTGAACTGAACCAGCTGTATAAATACTGTGGCTACAAGAGTAGGTCAGACACTGGGAATTCTGCAGCAAGTAAATCATCTCTTGGCTCAGCAAAGCCTGTCCACCATCTACAAGGTACAAGTCAGGAGTATGATGGAATACTCTCCACTTGCCTGAATGACTGCAGCTCCAACAACACTCAAGAAGCTCGACACCATCCAAGACAAAGTAGCCTTTTGACAGCACTTTCCAAACCTCTACCACCTAAAAGAACAAGGGCAGCAGATGCATGGGAACACCACCACCTGCGAGTTCCCCCCCATGTCACAAACTATCCTGACTTGGAACTTCCTTCACTGTCACTGGGTCAAAATCCTAGAACTCACTTCCTAACAACACTGTTGGTGTTCCTAGAACACATGGACTGCAGCGGTTCAAGGCGGCAGCACACACCCACCTTCTCAAGGACAATTAGGGATGGGCAATAAAGGCTGGCCTAGCCAGCAACGCCCACATCCCATGAATGAATAATAAAAAAAAGCTCATTGATTGACACCCCCCCATCCATCATCTTCAACATTCACTATCTCCACCACCAAAGTGGCAGCAGTGTGTACCATCTACAAGATGCACTGCAGCAACTCACAAAGGCTTCTTTGACAGAACCTTCCAAACCTGCAACCTCTATCATCTAGAAGGACAACGGCAGATGCATGGGAAGACCACCACTTGCACGTTGCCCTCCAAGCCACACACCATACTGACTTGGAACTATATAGCCATTCCTTCATTGTTGCTGGGTCAAAACCTGGGACTCCCTTCCTAATAGCACTGTGGTGGACCTCCACCACATGGATTGTAGTGTTTCCAAAGATGGCTCACTATCACCTTCTCAAGGGCAATTAGGGATGGGCAATAAATGTTGGCCGAGCCAGCAGCGCCCACATCCCATGAAAGAATACATGTTTAAAAATTGTTTTCAGTCCCCGCTCCAAATCTGTTTCCTTGCAAACAACTTCATCCCTCTCCCTAGTCTGAGACTAAACCAGACTGTTCACAATCTTGGTGCCATATTTGACCCAGAGATGAGCTTCTGATCACATATTTGGGCCATCACCAAAAATGCCTATATTACCTTTGTAATACCACCTGACTTCACCCCTGCCTCAGCTCATCTGCTTCTGAAATCCCCAATCATGCCGTTGCTACCTCTAGATTTGAGTTTCCAGTGCAATGGGGGAGGTGGTGGCATATAGTGTTAATTTCACTAAATCAGTAATCTAGAAGCCCAGGCTAATACTCTTGGGACATGGGTTCAAATCTCACCACAGCAGCTGGTGGAATTTGAATTCAATTAATAAATCTCAGTTATAGTGACCATGTAACCATTGTCGACTGTTATAAAAACCCACCTGGTTCACTGATGCTCCTAAGTGGTGGAAATCTGCCATCCTTACATGGCCTGGCCTACATGTGATCCCAGACCCACAGCAATGCGGTTGACTCTCAAGTGGTCCTTTTCAATGGCTGAACAAGCCACTCAGTTATACCAAACCTCTACAAATCCTAAAAGGAACAAAACTGGATGGATCACCTAGCACCGGGAATGAAACCAGCAAACCCAGCCCTGCAAAGTCTTCCTTGCTGACATCTGGGGGCCTTTGCTAAGATTGGGAGAGCTGTTCAACAGACTAGTCAAGCAATAGCCTGACATAGTCATACTCATGAAATCATACCTTACAGACAATGTCCCAGACACCACCATCACCATCCCTGGGTATGTCCTGTCTCACTGGCAGGACAGACCCACCAGAGGTGGCAGCACAGTGGTTACAGCTGGGAGGGAGTTGTTCTGGGAGTCCTCAACATTCACTCCAGACCCCATGGAGCCTGATGACATCAGGTCAAACATGGACAAGGAAACCTCCTGCTGACTATTACCTACCGCAACCCCCCATCCATCCCAAACACCGTCAGTTGATGAATCAGTACTCCGTCATGTTGAACATCAAGTGGAAGAAGCACTGAGGATGGCAAGGGAACAGAATGTACTCTGGATGGGAGGACTTCAAAGTTCATCATGAAGAGTGGCTTGGTAGCACCACTACTGGCCGAGTCCGGCGATAACCTGCTCACTGACACTCAGTTTGCATTCCTCCAGGGCCACTCAGCTCCTGAACTCATTACAGCCTTGGTCCAAACATGGACAAAAAAGCTGAACTCCAGAGGTGAGGTGAGAGTGACTGCCCTTGAAATCAAGGCAGCATTTGACCGAGTGTGGCATCAAGCAGCCTTGGAAAACCTGAAGTCAATGGGAATCAGGGGGAAAGCTCTCCACTGGTTGGAGTGATACCTAACACAAAGGAAGAAGGTTGTGGTTGTTGGAAGTCAATCATCTCAGCTTCAAGACATCGTTGCAGGAGTTCCTCAGAGTAGTGCCCTAGGCCCAACCATCTTCAGCTGCTTCATCATTAACCTTCTCTCCATCATAAGATTAGAAGTGGGGATGTTCGCTGATGATTGCACAATGTTCAACACCATTGCGACTCCTCACATACTGAAACAGACCAGGTCCATATGCAGCAATCATGATGCTTGAGCTGACAAATGGCAAGTAATATTTGCACCACACAAGTGCCAGGCAATGACCAGCTCCAACAAGAAGGAATCTAACCATCTCCCCTTAAGGTTCAATTACATTACCATCACTGAATCCCCCATATCAACATCCTGGGTGTTACCATTGACCAGAAACTGAACTAGACCAGCTATATAAAGACTGTGGCTATAAGGGCAGGTCAGAGACTGGGAGTTCTGCAGAGGAGAGCTCAACTCCTGAGTCACCAAAGTCTGTCCACCATCTACAAGTCAGGAGTGTGATGGAATACCCTGCACTTTTCTGGATGAGTACAGCTCCAACAACACTCAAGAAGCTAGACACCATCCAGGACAAAGCAGCCAGCTCGATTGGCACCCCATCAGCCACCTCAACATTCACTTCCTCGACCATCAGATGCACTGTGGCAGCAGGGTGTGCCATGTACAAGATGCACTGCAGCGACTCACCAAGGCTCTTTTGAAAGCACCTTCCAAACTCACCACCTCTACCACCTAGAATCCCTCCAAACCACACACCGTCCTGTCTTGGAACTGTATCGCTGTTCCTTCAATGTCGCTGGGTCAAAATCCTGGAACTCCCTTCCTAACAGCAGTGTGGGTGTTCCTACAAAACATGGACTGCAGTGGTTAAAGGGGGGTGGCTCACCATCACCTTCTCAAGGGCAATTAAGGATGGGCAATAAATGCTGGTCTAGCCAGCGATGCCTAAATCCCATGAGCGAATAAATAAATAAAAAATAACTCCTAGCTGGCCTCCCTCATTCTACCATCTGTAAACATGAAGTCACCTAAAACTCTGCTGCACCAATTTATTCGCATCAAGTCCTGTTCACACAACACGTGCGCTCACTGACCAAAATTGGCACCCAGTCAAGCAATGCTATGATTTTAAAATTCTCACCCTTGTTTTCAAATCCTTCCACGACCTTGCCCCTCCCTATCTCTGCAACCTTCTTCATCCCCACAGTCCTCTGAGATATCTGTGCTGATCCAATTCTGGCCACCTGAGCATCCCAATTTTAATTGCTCTACCATTGATGACTGTGCCTTCAGCTCCTAGGCCTTGAGGTCAGGAATTCCATCCCTAAAGCTTTATCATTCTAGCTTTCTTTCTTCCACTAAGATGCTCCTTGAAAGCTACCGCTGCAAGCAAACTTATAGCCATCTGCCCTAATAATGCCTCATGTGGCTGAGTATCTAATTTTGCTTTATAATCCTCCTGCGGATATTTTCTATGTTGAAGATGCTATATAAATATATAAATATTGTAGCACTCCGAATCTGCAAATTTATAACTTGGAATGAAAGGATATTCTGGAGCATACGTAAAGAAATAATTTTGTAAATAGTTACTGAAAGCTGGAATCCTCTTGCCCTGTTTCTTCCCCCATTAAAAAGAGTTCTGGTGAAGAAAACAGACTATGAGGTTGAAAGCCAGGCTGGGCAAGGTGGCCATTTCCAACAGGTCAGATTCTCTAATGGTTGAGGGCGTCAGACAATGAAACATATATATATACATACATATATATATATATATATATATATATATATATAAAAAACTGGAGAAAAACACATGCACACTTCCTGCCATTAATGAAATTCGTGGAGACCACAGGCTCAGTTTTTCACCTTCACTAGACAAAATGAATTTGCTGAACTTTATGTTGAATTAGATTTCTGTCTCATACATTACTACTTAGGGAATGCTGCTTCAGAATGTTCACCTGTTTGGAGTGAAAAATGTTTATAACATGACCTAGTTTGCCCTTGATAGTCCATTCCTTGAGTTCGACCTTTCTTAGTTGATAGTGATACTAGAGAGAGTGCAGAGGAGATTTACCAGAATGTTGCCTGGGCTGGAGAGTTTTAGTTATGAGGAAAGATTAGATAGAATGGAGTTATTTTCCCTGGAGCAGAGGAGATTGAAGGGGGACATGATTGAGGTGTATAAAATTATGAGGGGCATAGATAGGGTGGACAGGAAGGAACTTTTCCCCTTGGTGGAGGGATCAATAACCAGGGCACATAGATTTAAAATAAGGGGCAGGAGGCTTAGAGGGGATGTGAGGAAGAATTATTTTACCCAGAGGGTGGTGGGAATCTGGAACTCACTGCCTGAAAGGGTGGTAGAGGGAGAAGCCCTCATAATATTTAAGAAGTATTTGGATGTGCACTTGCGATGCCATGGGATACAAGGTTATGGACCTAGTGCTGGAAAATGGGACTAGAATAGTTAGGTACTTGTTTGACCGGCATAGACTCGATGGGCCGAAGGGCTTTTTTCTGTGCTGTAGACCTCTATGACTCTAGTGCCACAATTAGCTGACTCATCAGTGAAAATAGGGATGAGGTTTCCAGAAATTGAATACAGCTGATATTCAAATTCACTCTTGAAATTTGTTCTGTTAAATTAGTGTTCACACTGAGTGGAATCATACGCACTTTAAAAATAATTGCTAGTCTGGAGCCGGTTCCGGATCCTGAACCTGTACTTGCTGGCAGTGAGACCATGAGCACAATCTTCTGAGAGGTGGGCTCCTAATTACGCACCCTCCTCATCCACCACTCAATTAAGGACAGTTGGTGAGTTCCTGAGGCTGCAGGCCCAATCAGAAGGCCTGCGACCTTGGAAAGACAGCAGCCCCACTGGAGGGGCCGTGAGGGCATCTCCATCTGGAGGGACCTTCTGAAGACACCATAACTTTGTTAAAATAAACTGTAGCTACAACTGCGAGGCCATCAAAATGGATGGGAAACTCCTCCACAGGATTGCCTTGTTGTGATGTACTAATCCCTGGGGTTTTGTTGGAGGTCGGACAGGGGTGGTGGTGAAGTACGAGGTCTTGCAAGCCTTCTAGCCAGCCGTAAGCAAGCCAACTCCGGGCACCTGCCGGGTTTTGAAATCAGCGAGGGGCCCGTCCATTTCCGTCAGCATTCCCATTCTGCCCACAATTCAGCACTTATATATGCAAATTGGCCACCAACTGCTGCGTCCACCACAACTCCAGCAAGATCGACCAGAGGCAGGAACTCATTGCCACCTAACCTCCTATCTTGCCTTCTACCCGACAGGACTGCTAAGATTTCTCCTGCCAATTAATTTTGTCAGTCATAGTTAGGTACAACAACCATTAAATTACCTACTGCAGGTAGGTTTCTTTTCACTGAAAAGAAACAGGGGAGATATTTTCCTGCCCATGCAAATTAGGCACTGGCCAGGAGATTGTATTATGCCAATCTCACTTAGCTCCCATTCAGAATTACTTGCACGCCTTCCATGCCAACACACAGAACACTCACATAAAACATGTAGAACACCATTATACATGTAAAGCATGAAATAAAACACAACCTTGAAATGAGTTCCTACCATGGTTACCTAATATCGAATTGCCTCTGGAATGGAGCTTGCACAAATGCAAGGAAAAGCTGAAAATGATACAGTCCCAAATCCCCTACTGGAAAAATTCTAGAGCATCTACAATTACAAACTTACTTTGTGTTCTGCTGCGCTACCATGCAGACTTTTAACACCGTAGGGCACTGGTGAAAGCTGACCACCTGATTTTACAGATTCAGTATGTGTTTCCTGCAAAGGTACAGCATGGCAATAAATGTCATTTTGATGGAGAAAGTTGTGTCTTCACTTTCTTGTTTAAGAATATTAGCCTGATATTTACATTGTGCAAACTTAACTTAAATAAAAGGCAGTCCAATGCATCTGGAACAATAATGCTCATATTTTTGGACTTCCTTCACCCTCTACTAAACTCAGACCAAACCAATCTCTATCTACATAACAATAATCTAACATAAGTGTGCATTTCCTGTACATAACATTGATTTTCTGTAACGTTTTACTATCTTCTTTTGTGTCACATTGGTCTGGATGTTTGCTGGCATGAGTTATGTAGGTGTGATGTGAGTAAAACTGAGTTTCAGATGGGAAACCCAGAAGCCTGAGGTCAGAGAGGATGGGGAGGGTGACGATTGATGGAAACTGGAAGACATTGAAGTGTGGAGTCCAAAGGATGAAGGTCACATTGTTGGAAACAGTGAAACACATAGCTGGCACAGATCTGTGCAGAAAACTAGGGTAGGGAAGGAGATATGACGGAGAGGGCAGAGAATGAGATGGAATAAAGGAATGAAGGGAAAAAGGGAAAAGCAGCAGGGGGAAATGGGAAAGGAGCAGTCAAGAAGAAAGGGAGAGAGAGGGCAGGCTGAGGGGAGATGAAGAGGAAAAAAAGGGTTAAGGTTAATAGTGTTAGAGGAAGTAACCCCATTCACTAACCCAAATGCAGAGACCGTGGGAGAAGAGGCGAAGGAAGGGAATGAGGAAGGGGAAGTATTAGGCTGGAAATAGAGGGGACACTACAGAGAAGAGGATGGAAAGACAAATATTTTGAAAAAAGTAAATACTTATTATTTACAGATAGTGAGTTAAAATGTAAGTAAAATCATGAATTATTTATTTTGTTTTAGGCAGCACAGAGGGGCCGAAAGGCCCATTTGGACATGAACATGTTGATGGGGGAGATGATGGTGTAATGGTAATGTCACTAGTCTAGTAATCCAAAGGCATAGGCTAATGCTCTGGGAACATGGGATCAAATCTTTAGCTAGAAGTGCCGAGTGGATGATCCATCTTGGCTTCCTCCGGAGGTCCTCAGCATCACAGGTGCCAGTCTTCAGCCAATTCGATTTACTTCACGTGATATCAAGAAATGGCTAAAGGGCACTGGATACTGCAAAGGCTATGGGCCCTGACGATATTCCAGCAATAGCACTGAAAATTTGTGCTGCAGAATTTGCCGCACTCCTAATCAAGCTGTTCCACAACTACCACAACATTGGCATCTAACCGGCAATGTGGAAAATTGCCCAGGTATATCCAATACACAAAAATGCAGGACGAATCCAACTCAGCCAATTACCGCCCAGTTTACTCTCAATCATCAGTAAAATGATGGAAGGGGTCATCAACAGTGCTATCAAACAGCAAAATCTGTGCAGCGATGCTCAGTTTGAGTTCCAGCAGGGCCACTCAGCTCATTACAACCTTGGTTCAAACATGGACAAAAGAACTGAACTCTTGACATCAAGGCAGCATTTGACCGAATGTGGCATCAAGGAGCCCTAGCAAAACTGGAGTCATTGGGATAAAAGCAAAAAACTGCGGATGCTGGAAATCCAAAACAAAAACAAAAATACTTGGAAAAACTCAGCAGGTCTGGCAGCATCTGCGGAGAGGAGCACAGTTAACGTTTCGAGTCCGAATGACCCTTCAACAGAACTAAGTAAAAATAGAAGAGAGGTGAAATATAAGCTGGTTTAAGGGGGGATGGGACAAGAAGTGCTGGATAGAGGGCCAGTGATAGGTGGAGATAACCAAAAGATGTCATAGACAAAAGGACAAAGAGGTGTTGAAGGTGGTGATATTATCTAAGGAATGTGCTAATTAAGGGTAGAAAGCAGGACAAGCAAGGTACAGATAGCCCTAGTGGGGGTGGGGTGGGGCGAAGGAATCAAAAAAGGCTAAAAGGTAGAGATAAAACAATGGATGGAAATACATTTAAAAATAATGGAAGTAGGTGGGAAAAGAAAAATCTATATAAATTATTGGAAAAAAAAGGGGGGTGGAATTGGAAAGGGGGTGGGGATGGGGGAGAGAGTTCATGATCTAAAATTGTTGAACTCAATATTCAGTCTGGAAGGCTGTAAAGTGCCTAGTCGGAAGATGAGGTGCTGTTCCTCCAGTTTGCATTGAGCTTCACTGGAACATTGCAGCAGGCTAAGGACGGACATGTGGGCATGAGAGCAGGGTGGAGTGTTGAAATGGCAAGCGACAGGGAGGTCTGGGTGATGCTTGCAGACAGACTGAAGGTGTTCTGCAAAGCGGTCACCCAGTCTTCATTTGGTCTCAATGGGAATTGGGGGGAAAACTTTCCAGTGGTCGGAGTTATACCTGGCACAAAGGAAGATGGTTGTGGTTTTTGGAGGTTAATCATCTCAGTTCCAGGACATCACTGCAGGAGTTCTTCAAGGTAGTGTTCTCATTCCAACCATCTTTAGCTGCTTCATCAATAACCTTCCTTCCATCATAAGGTCAGAAGTGGGGATGTTCGCTGATGATTGCATAACGTTCGGCACCATTCATGGCACCTCAGGTCCTGAAGCAGTCCATGTCCAAATGCAGCAAGACCTGGACAATATCCAGGCTTGGGCTGACAAGTGGCAAGTATCACAAGTGTCAGGCAATGACCATCCTCACCAAGACAGAGTCTAACCATAGCCCCTCACCACCACCTTCTCAAGGGCAATTAGGGATGGGCAATAAATGCTGGCTGAGCCAGCGATGCCTACATCCCATGATTGAATAAAAAATAGATGGTGAGCTGCCTTCTTGAACTGCTGCAGTCCATATTAGTGCTGTTAGGGAGTAAGTTCCAAGGTTTTGACCCAGCAACAGTGAAGGATTGGCCATATTGTTCCAGGTCAGGTTACAACTGGATGTGGCAGGACCGCAGCACTTTGATCTGATCTGTTGGTTGTGAAATTCCAGAGCTTACAGCGGGGGAAGTCCACAATGGTGGTGTGGTGAAAATCAGAGAGGCACAAGACGTCAAAATTGGAGGAATGTAGAGATCTCAGAGGATTATAAGCCTAGAGGATGCTACAGAGTTTGGGAGGGGCAAAGTCATTGTGGAATTTGAAAACAAGGATGAGAATTTTTAAATTGAGGCATTTCACTGTACTCCCTTTAAGACCAATAGAAGTCAGAAGCAGCAGGGTGATAGGTGAACAGCCCTTGGTTTGAGTTAGGATACAGGCAGTAGAGATTTGGATCAGCTCAAATTTACAGAGGGTGCAAGATGGGAAGCTGGCCAGGACAACATTGGCATAGTCGAATCTGAAGGTAACAAAGGTATAAATGAGGGTTTAATGATGCCATTCTGCTTCTCTTATTCCCCATTCTATTGTACCTGCCTTTCACAAAACTGGATCATGGAAACCTCACTGAAAGTGATCTATGCTCTCTGTTCCTTACAAACCATTCCACCTCTCCTCCTTTTCAGGATGTGCTCAAGGGAAAAGCAGCAAAGGAAAAACAGCCACTCTTCTATGCATCCACTTCTCAGCATACTTTCATTCAGTCTTGCAAACTAGCGCCAGTCTGGAGGTATCCACTTGCAAGGAAACGAAAAGGCAGTGCATTGGCTGACAGCATAAGTAAACAGAGGTAGTTAGGGTGGCAGGGGAGCGAAAGACATTTCTGACTGAGGACTCAGGTGATATCAACCCTCGATTAAAGAGTCCTGGGAATTTCCTGAGAGGTTTGACTTTTAAAAGAAGAATGTCTCCCAGCATCAGGCATATGTCCAATCATATGTGCAGGCCATGTCAATCAGTTGGCTAGAAATTGAATAATCCACCATCCGCTAATAGAGAGTCTTGTCAAATGGTTTTACAGCATTGCAGCTCACCATTGACTCTGTGGCAACTGTAGGGCTATCTGTAGCAGAGACATCCATGCTGTCTAAGTGTAGTCTGATGCTCGCATGCCTGTTAGAGGTGCCTGGCATGCTTAATTGGAAAGGGTCATCTATTCCCCCTGGTGCTCATACATGGACAAGTATTTCACAGGAATTCCCTGATCTGATTGGTATCATTAGGTTTGCTTTCCCGCAAGTCATTGGCCAGTTTCCTCTACTGTATCATGGCAGGGGAGGAGCATGGGTGTTGCTGCTCCCTCTCAGGTTTACAATGCCTATCAGCTGACTCAAATGAATAGTTCCAAAGAACACTGATTTGGCAGCTATGTTGGGTGCTGCGAGTGCAGCAATGTCAACAGGCTGGAAAGGATTACTTTTGCATGGAAAGGAACAAGTTGTTGTCATTTACCCACCAATTATCAATTTTCTCTTGGATGGAGTATGAAGTTAGTTTTTGCCCTATTTGACCTGAGAAGCCCAGGCTGCATTGACTGGCAATCTGGCACAGTAAAGTTTCATGAGTACTGATAAACTAAAACTCATTTTTTTTGCTTTGGGAAACAACAGAGAAAATCTAATGGTATTTCAAAATAAGATAGTCAACAAAATTACTTCTGTACCCTGGTCACAAACTTCTGGTAGGGATGCACACACTGAACAAAGTAAGGTTCCTACCAATAGATTGCCAAGCTTTATAAAACAAAATCTCACCCTAAAATATTGATAAATGCCACACTTACAGTCCCTTCTTGAAAAATTCTGGAACACCTCTTAGAAACTTACTTTTTTATGATCTAAGCCGTGCCAGCTTACTGTACTGCCACGATGACTTTTAGCAGCATGGGACCCTATTGATTTTATGGATTGGGATGGTCTTTCCTGAAAGGGTACAAAATAGCAATTAATAAATGGTTTAATATGATTCACTAAGAGACTATTAGCTAAAATTAAAGCTTGTGGAATTGAAGGCAACTTATTCACCTGTCTAAGAGATTGGCTAGGTGGTTAAAAACAGAGTAGCTATAATGGGTGCGTACCTGAATTGGGAGGAAATGGTAAGTGGTATCCAATAGAGATCTGTGCTGGGGCCTCAACTGTTCACTACATTTATTAATGACTTAGATAACACAATAGCAAGCCGAATATTCAAGTTTTCCAATTATACCAAGATTGGTGGCATGGTGAGTAGTTTACACAGGAGTGTAAAATTACAGAGAGATATTAATTGATTAAGTGAGTGGGCAAAACTGTGGCAGATGGATTTCAACACAGTTAAGTGTGAGGTCTTCCACTTGGAATAAAAGAGGATGGATCTGAGTATTGCTTTCTGCGGAGGCCCAAAGAGATTTATGAATTAATATACACAGGACATAAAAATTTAGCAGGTACAAAAAAGCATAATGGGATATTAGTCTTTATAACTGGAAGGCTACAGTTTAAAGGGGAGGAAGTTTTGCTACAGCATCCCATCCACCTAAGAGACCTCTTTCCCCCACACCTGCCATAGTTGTTGGATCACAGCTGCAGCTGCTGGCTGTCCAGTGGAGGAGATGCTCTTACACAATGACAGCAGCTGACATCTGTGGCCTTTTAATGAGCAAAAATTTAGAGGGCGCCACTATTGTTCCCTTATGTCTTTATTCATTCATGGAGACCCTTTTAGTGGAATATATTTTCCTTGCACTCTGTTGAATATCATTTTAAATGTTTCCCATTGTTGTTCTACATCGTTGTTTGCCAATAATGTTGCCCATTTCATTTTCCCAAGTTTTAGTCTCAGCCATAAAAATCAGCTTTTCTCCATTCTATTAACTTGGTTTTTATCATACTTATGTCCTTCGATAATCATCATCTTAGAGTGTATCACTGCTGCCTCGATGCTCCTCTACTTTTACTTCTCTTATCTGCCCTGGTTCATTCCTCAGTACTAGATCTAATAGCCGATCTTCCCTTGCTGGGCTTTTTACATATTGGGTGAGAAAACAGTCCTGTACACATTGTAGGAACTAGAAAAAAAATAGGGGGTCATCTCGACAATAGAGACCATAATGTAATATTCTATGGAATAAAGACACAAGGGAACAATTGAGGGTTAGGAAAGAGGCATACATTAAGAACATAGGAAGCAGAGGGGTGCATAAGAGAGGATACAAAGAGATTAGGAGCACAGTCAAAATAAACTGGAGGGGGTATCCCAAATGGAGCTTATAAACATCTGAGTGGTGCAGCACCATTCGACTGTATGGAATGAAAAATTCTTAAAGAAACAGACCACAAAGAAATGTTGCTGTTCTGGAATGGGGGAATTTGTGATCGTAAATGGGGATTTAACTAGAAGGAAAATTCCAATATATGCTAAGATTGTTGAGGCTCACATGGTGATGTGTATTTAGAAACTTCATTTGGGATTTAAAAAAATGATAATTAGTAAACTCAGTTCTAAATTTATACTTAATTCTATGAACATACCATCTTGTTCTCTACATTTTCCCCAAAGTGTTGCTTACTAAGGTTGACATTCACTGAAGAGTGAAGATCTGACTTTGTCAATTCTGGTTGGGGCTCCTAGAAAAGTATGAAATTACCATTTATCAACAAATATTTCACAGTATTTGATATAGTAATTCTACCCCTCACTTTTTATGACAACAGAGGGTAAAGATTTCAGCTTCATGGGTTGGGTATGTGCAAGTTGGGTTTGTGCACCATTAATATCCTGGGGTTATCATTGACCAGAAACTTAATTTAAATACTGTGGCTACCGTCAGAAATTCCAAAGCCTGGTTATGAAGAAGACACTGAGACTACAATGCTTTTGGTAGAGGCTGTTTATTGCTCGGCACAGAACTTACTTTTCCACTCTAACACAATCTCCCCCAATTCTGGAGGACTCTTCTTCATATGCACATCAGAGTTTAATAAATCCTCAACACCTGTTCGCCTTATTACCTTAAACTACTAGGTATTTAATATTCATCAACAGAACCTATTAGATACTAACAGATTCCCCTCTTCTCTTTAAATTAAATTGATGTGCAAACAGAAACTATTCATAAGAAAAAATACAAAATGATAATACATGTTATCTTATCCAATCAATCTTTAACATGCTCCATATCCCACCCCCGTCTTGAAAGCAAAAAAAAAAATAATGTTATAACATGAAAATTTCTGTGTTCTCATAATTCATTATCACAAAAGCGTCCCAGTTCGAAGATATCCAACAATTTCTTTGGACAAGCAGTTCTGATTGTGAAACAATCGACAGCTGGTGACTTTTGTCGATCATTTTGTTTTGGAAATCTTCTTCCTTTCCAACATCTCATTTATACTCACAAGATCAATCCTCAACCTCTTTTCCGTGGCACTCTTTGCCGAATGGACATTGTCCCAGAGAGAACAGCTCTCTGTCTAGCATACTATAGGCAAATTTTTCCCAGGTTGCCCCTTATATGGGATTCCTTTAAAATGCTTGATAAATACTTAGCCATATCTGTCACTTCTAACAGCGCAAGCATCGCTACAGCTAAGATGCTTTAACTACTCTCTTTATTTTTTCGATTCCCAGGCCAATGGCAACAACATTTATCGTTTCTTCTCACTAAAACTAAAATTAATCCTGTTGTATTTGGATAACCATTGAGAAGGTCAGCATGTGAGCCATCACTAAAGATAACTAATTTATTCCCATCTGGGTCACTCAGGTCTGGAACTCTGAGCGTGCATTCTTCCAAACTTAATTTCTTCAATGTCTTATTTGCTTTGAGCACTTCCCCAATGGTAGCATATTTCAGCATGCTGCTCAATTCTAATACATCATAGCACACACCTGTTTTAGTTCGTGTGCATAACCAGTTTAATTCCCCAATTAAGCTTCTTAATTGATCTGCTTCTTCCTTGGTTGTACAGTCTTCCTTTTGAGAGGATCTGGCCCGATTTATTGGAATCCTATTAACATTCTCTAGGTAAGACTGTTGAGTCAGGATTATTCCCAACTGAGTCTGCCTAATGTCTAACCCTATATAATTAAAAGCTCCAGAAGCCCGACTTCCAATTTTGAATTACTTTATAATTTTACCTATCACAAATTTCTCAAATGCCACAGATCACACCCCACCACACACCCCTGCACCGCTCCCCCACCTCCCCACAGGAAATCATCTCCATGCATTAAGAAAATGCCTGTTAGTTTTCCTTCATCATACCAATGAAACATTGCTGGATCTGCTTTTAGCTGAAGACAACCAGCTTTTAGTAGGACAGACCGAACTGAAAAATACTATACCCTGGACAGTAAACAGACTTATTTAGCCTCCATAATTTCCCTTCTATTATCTCAAAATTCTTTTGGAGGTTTTAAGAATACTTCTTTTGAAATTGTTCCCCTCGTAAAAATGCTGCTTTGATGCCAAGGGATATACATTCCTATGAGTATGTTGCAAAAGTGTTAGGAAAGTCCTTAAACTTACTTTTCCTGCTGTTGGGGAGTCTACTTTAACTTCCTGGTCACCCAGTTGTTCCTCAAAGCCCCGAGCTACAAGTCTGGCCTTAGCTTTATATGTACTATCTGGAAGTATTTTCACCATACATGACCGCTACCATCTAGAAGAACAAGGACAGCAGATGCATGGGAATACCATCTCCTGGAAGTTCCCCTCCAAGCTAAATACCACCCTGACTTGAAAGTATATCGCTGTTCCTTCACTGTCGCTGGGTCAAAATCGTGGAACTCCCTCCCTAACAGCATTGTGGGTGTACCTGTACCACATGGACTGCAGCTGTTCAAGAAGGCAGCTCACCACCACCTCCTCAAGGGCAAGTAGGGATGGGCAATAAATGTTGGCCTCGCCATCGACGCCTATATTCCATGAATGAATAAAAAGAGAAGGTACATACCCATCTATGGGATAACGCTGGCCGTCTTTTGTCTGGTACCTCCGTGTAAACGCCAAACTCTCTACAACTGTCAAATTCTTTTTGTTTTGCCTCATTTACCAATTTACCATCTAACTTGTTAGTAGCCACTAGAGCTTCTCTATCGTAGGGACTCCTGCTTCTTGGCCAGGATTTTCCTTTTGGGGGGTGTGGTAGCGGGAGTGGGCGCGGGTGGGCGCGGACCCGATCGCCGCCCACGATCAGGTCCGCTCTGCCGTTTTACGTGGGCGGGCCAATTAAGGCCCGCCCAGCGTATTTGCTGACTCCCGTGGATAGCGAGAGTGTGTGGGCCGCGGCAGGCGTGCACAGAGCGCCGGGTCCAATGTCGACCCGGCAGTCTGTTTAAAAGAAGGCCTGGTAGCCTTCTGTAGACTGCTCACATGGCCAGTTCTAGGCCACATCAGAGGGGTTCAGGTGTGCAGGCCAGGCTGCAGGGAAGGCCAGAGGAGCAGGCCAGGCTGCAGGGTAGGCCAGAGGAGCAGGCCAGGCTGCAGGATAGGCCAGAGGAGCAGGGCAGGCTGCAGGGACTGCCAAAGCGCCCCTTGTTTTTCTGATGAATGCCTTGCTGCCCTCCTCAAGGAGGTGGCAGCACAGCGGGAGGTGTTGGTCTCCCAGGATGGGAGGAGGAGGCTCCCCCCACATGACCAAACTTGCCTGAGAGGAGGTGGTGAACTACTGCGACGTGGTTCGGCGCACCTGGATCCAGTGCCGCAAGTGCTTCAATGATTTGTTGCACTCTGGCAGGGTGAGTACCATCTTGGCATTGGGCATTTAACCCAGCAGGTAGCCTTACCACCGCCCCCCACCCCCCCCCAAGGGTTTCCTGTCGTGACTGCATTAAATCATTTAGGGTATTTTTCCTTTGCTGGGTGGCCAAGCAGATAGTGTCCATGCTGAGGTTAATCTGAGTAGGTCATGAGGAGATGAGTTCTCCTCCACACCATGTGTTCTTCTTAGTCGCACATGACTAGTTTGGGGGCAACCTGGAGGAGCTGCAGCTAGGCACATACTCAGAACTCCAGGACATGTCCTATTCAGGGTCATGAGATGGTGGAAGGGGGGCCTCAAGGTGTCGTGGCAAAGAACCATCTGCTGCCCTCTCGCTGCACGTGTTTGCACCTCCTTGCTATGGGAGGAAATACTGTGTGTTTCCTAATGTGATGTAAGCAGCATGTGTTGGCGGGAGGGGTGGGGAGCAGGCTTAGCATCTTGGTCTGAGTGATCAGCAGCAGCGGGGAGAGGAGGCACTGGAGGCCTGATATGCCCCACTCTGGTTGGGGTGTGGAGAGTGCGAGCAGAGTCCATGTGCAATTTGCCCTAATGAATGGTCTTCTATGTTTTTCAGAAGAATGCTCATAATGGTCCAAGCTGGTGAGGACTGGAGGCGGCCATGCACAGCTCTCCATATTAAGCCATTTCGAGCAGGAGGCCCTTGAGCTAGAGGGCACCATGCACCCAGGTCTACTGGTGTCGGTGAGGCTGGGGTGGCACGGCCAGGTATTTAAGGCCAACAGTGAGGTCAGCATTGTCCTCCCAATAACCGTAGCATTGAAGATTGTTAAATTAGTTATTGTTGCAACATTGCTGGGCCATTGGTTCTGGAAGGTTGAGCGCAGAATGGGGGCAGACATGAAGTTTGTCAGTGTGTGCACGCTAACTGATCCACTGTCCTTGTTCTTCCTTTCAGCATCACCTGAGCATTGCCAGGAGAAGGAGCAGCAGAAGCCCCCTCTCACACCTGAGGGCCCTGAGGTCTCACCAGCGTCACACCATTTTTGCGAGGCAGGCACCAGTGCAGATACTAGCACCTAGGTGGGAACTCGAACATTGGCTAGTGTTCCGGGGCACAGTGGTGAGGGCACTTCACAGTCGCTGGAGGAGCTGGCAGAGACAGAGAGTGCCCATGGCACCAGCAGTTGGAGGATTGCAGGGGACCAGGCACATGCTCAGTTGGTTCCTGATGATGTGCCTCTGGAGTTGTCCGTGACGCAGCAGGGGCAGGAAACGCGGCCGGGTGTGCGGGAGTATCTGGGTGAGATACATGAGGCTATGCTTGGCTTGGTCCCCGTGGTGGAGGATTCTAGGAAGACCATCGCCGAAGCAATGAGCTACATGTCCGAGTGCCATGCGTCCTCCATGGAGAGAGTGGCGACTCTCGTGGAGAGCCTACTCCAGGAGACCTGCCAGGGTTCCCTGGGGATGCGTTCTGACCAGCAAGCCCTCACATCGGCACTGACCTCAGCTGGTCAGTGCCAGTGTGGGAGATGGTGTGGGCACCAAGCTTCCCAGCTCGTTGCACATCCATCCACGGTGAGCAGGGAAGTCCGAGGCGACCTCACTTTGGCGCAGCAGCTGTCTGTCGTCTCCGCGGGCTCCTCTCAGGGCGCTCCAGATGAAGGCACCAGCTCCTCCGCCCCTTTCCCAGTGACTGTATCATCCGGTGAGGCTGCAACTGCTGGGGAGATGCCAGCTGTGGAACTAGCAGCTCACTCCCAGGTGGGGCCAGCACAATCTCCATGGGCCAGAGGACAGCCGCCAAGGTCATCAAGGCCAACAGGACAACAGAGTGAGCAGGCTGTCTCAGGTGCCACCTCGATCGATGGGGCAGCACCATGACGTAGCACCCGGAAATGAAAGCATAGGGTACATTAGGCACACCAAAGGTTTTTCACTGGTGCTTTTCTGTTGGCCTGAGATTAGGTCCTTATGATTTATTTTGGATTGTTTACACTATTGTTTAATAATTGTGAGAACTTCTGGTTCACACATTAAATGTCAGATGTGTGACCATGGCTGAGGGTGGCTCGTTTCTTCTGCATGTGTATGTTTAAGAAAAGTATCATGAGTGTTTAGTTGGACATTCATCTTTATGTACAAGGCCCTTAGTTACTGCTGATGACCTGGCAGATTTTGCACTTAGGTGTCGCGGATCGAGGCGCCAGCCCAGGCTTGTCTTGGGGATCCATCTGTGTTGTGCTAGCTGAAGGTTCGTTGGATTAAAGCCTCCTTGGAGTAGTCCCGGGTCAGCATCTACCCCCTCAGCATTTCCCTGTGCATGCTCATCCTCGGAATCACTGCTGGACTGCTTGTGTGCAGCCACAGCCACTGCGTCGCGCCTTCAACGTCCACTGCATTCCCCCCTTTCCAGCGCAAGATTGTGGAGAGCGCAGCATGCAACCACTATCACCGAGACACAATCTGGGGGGCATTGGAGTGCACCCCCTGAACGGTCCAGGCATCGGAAGCACATCTTGAGAAGACCGATGGCTCTCTCCACCACAGCCCTTGTGGAGGCATGGCTCCTATTGTAGCGACGCTCAGCTTTTATTCTTGGATGGCAGAGAGGCGTCATAAGCCACCTTCTGAGGGGATAGCCCTTGTCACCCAGCAGCCATCCATCAAGCTGGGCTGGAGCACTGAAGAGACCCGGCACCTGGGAGTGTCTGAGGATGTAGGCATCATGAGAGCTGCCTGGGTACCTTGCACAGACTTGTAGAATCAGCATCCTGTGATCACACACTATCTGCACGTTCATGGAGTGGAAGCCCTTCCTGTTGATGAAGGCACCGGGCTCACCTGCTGGCGCCTTGATGGCCACATGTGTACAGTCTAATGCACCCTGGATGCGGGGGAAGCCAGCAATGGCCATGAAGCCTCTGGCTCACTGTGTCTGGCTTGCCTGGTCCCAACGGAAGCGGATGAAGGTCAATGCACGCTTGAACAGAATGTCTGTGACCTGCTTGACACAAGTGTGGACAGCTGATTGGGAGGCACTGCAAAGATCACCCACCGAGCCCTGGAAGGAGCCAAAGGCATAGAAGTTGAGGGCAGCTGTGACCTTCAGAACAACTGGCATGGGGTGTCCACCCACACAGTTAGGGGAGATCTCAGGCCCAATCATCTGACAGATATAGTTCACTATCTCCCTTGATAGTCGGAGCCTTCTTCGGCACTGCACCTCAGTCATATTGAGGTAACTGCTTCGCCGCCTGTATACCCTGGCAGCAGGATAGTGGCATCTTCTGTGGCCCCTTCCACCTTCCACCTCATGGTCCTGCGCCCCTTGTGCCTGCACCTGTCCTCCCAAAGGTGGCTCCCCTGGAGGCTGAATGTGCACTCTGGGTCTCCTCCTCCTTCTAGCCCTCCCTTCCTCCTCAGAGGATCTGGCTCCAGTGGACAGATCAGATCCCATACCCAGGCTAAGGGAAGGCTTCCTGAAAGTTACAGGCCTGGAAAAGATTCCTCACTATAGAATGCTGACCTGAAGGCTAAGAGTCCAGAAGAAGCTGCTGGGATGCGTTCTGAAGTACTGCAGATCACACAGGCAAGTTTAAAATACTTTCTCCAATAAATACTTCACAGACCAGATTCATGACCCCACTGAGCCCTCTTATCCCGCCCATGGATGAGGTTAATAGAAAAGTCTCTAACCCGCCTGCCCATGCGCCAACCCAAAGATCGCATGGGCGCCGAAAAATCGGCGTCAGTTGAAGACTAAAGGGCCTTAAGTAGCCCATTGATTAATGGCGGGCACGCGTCGGACTTCATTGCACGTCCGCCCAGTGAAATATCGCGATGGTGCGTGGTGATGTTGGGACGCTCGCCCAACGTCACCGTGCGTCATTTTATGTGCGGACATGCAGGCCCTGCCCCCCCCGCGCATCAAACGAAAAATTCTGCCCCTTGTGTCACTCCTCACCTGTTCTTTGGTCCTTGCTCTCGTTAAACTGCATCCCCTAATGGATCTCCTGTCCCTGAGTGGACTATTACTACTTGACCTGTCCAAAGGTACCTGGATGAGCACTTGGCACTTCATAACATTCAAGGCTATGGGCCAAGTGCTGGTAAATGGGTTTAGGTAGGGGTAGGTCAGGTGTTTCTCACGTGTCGGTGCAGACTCGATGGGCCGAAGGGCCTCTTCTACACTGTGTGATTCTGTGATTCTGTGATCTGCGACTAGACTTCCTTTCACAAGTTCTTGATCTTTTCCTTGGGTGGTGATCACCATTCGACCCACTGTCTGAACTTACACTACGTTTCCTAGTTTTCCACATTTTTACTTTCCTTCTGCCAATCTATAGATATGATAGTCTGCCCCTTGACTTGTACATTTAGACAGTTTTTGTATTTCCCTGTGGCCTTTCCTGCCCTTCCTACTATGGTGGCTTCTGTCCACTCACTAATCCTTCTGGATTATATGCCACACTAGTTCCAACTTTTGGTAGTTGATCTTTGTGATAAATGGCCCTATCCTGATCTTCACTATCACTTGGTCTACTCTCAATTAGCCCATTATACGAACATATGAACTAGGGGCAAGAGTAGGACACTCGGCCCTTCAAGCCTGTTCTGCCATTCAATAAGATCATGCCTGATCTGATTGTAACCTCCCGCCTACCCCCGATAACCTTTTACCCCCTTGTTAATCAAGAATCTCTATCTAGCTCTGCCTTAAAAATATTCAAAGACCCTGCTTCCACTGTCATTTGAGGAAGAGAGTTCCAAAGGCTCATGACCCTCTGAGAGAAAAATTTCTCCTCAACTCTGTCTTAAATGAGCGACACCTTATTTTTAAACCATGACCCCTAGTTCTAGATTCTTCCACAAGAGGAAACATCCTCTCCACATCCACTCTGTCAAGACCCTTCAGGATCTTAAAGGTTTCAATCAAGTATTCAATTCCCCTCGTAATAAACGATAATGTTCTATTAGCTTTCCTAATTACTTGCTGTATCTGCATACTAGCCTTTTGTGATTCATGCACTAGGACATCCAGATCCCTCTGAATATCAGAGCTCTGCAATCTCTCACTATTTAGATAATATGCCTCTCTTTTATTCTTCCTGCCAAAATGGACAATTTCACATTTGCCCACATTATACTCCATTTGCCAGATCTATGTCACTTTGTAGCCTCCTTACATCCTCCTCACAACTTACTTTCCTACCTATCTTTGTGTTGTCAGCAAATTTAGAAACCATACCATCTGTCCCTTCGTCCAAGTAATTTATATAAATTGTAGAAAGTTGAGGTTCCAGCACTGATCCCTGTGGCACATCACTCGTTACATCCCCCCCAACCAGAAAAAGACCCATCTATGGCTACCCTTATCTGCCACAAACTGTTGTTCGTACAGGTCGGGCATATATGTTTGCAAAGCACATGGTGCATCTTCAGTTTCAATCATCTATTCAGGTTCCTTCAATGTGTAATCAGTGCTAGTAAGCCACATAGCATGTCCTCTCTCAGTTTGGTTACCATGTTGCAAGATTATTGTTTTACCATCAGTGCCTATGACTTTTCCTGGGCCTCTCCATTTTTCTGCCCTTCTCTTTTATAATTCGCCATGTCCCCGGGCTTAAAATTCAAGTCTGATGGCCTGATTCAATACCTCAAAGCTCTCCTGATTTTTTTCTGAATTTTCTAAGATTTTTCAGAGCATTTCATTAATCAAGGTGTGATTTCTCTAACCTATCCCATTGCTAAAATGACTTTCTGCTGCTGTTCACATTGCTACAATATTCACATTTTCATACATACTCCTCAACTCAAATTCTCTTCCATTGTTCGTTAAGAATTTAGCTGGTGTTCCCAGCGCCGTTCCTATCCATCTTTCTATTAGTTTATTGATAATTACTTTTTTGACTTTATTAAAAATTACTGCTGACAGATTAAATCTAGTCACTACATCTACAAAATATAGAAGAAAAATATTTTTTTCTTTATCTCATACTTTGAGGTCCACCAGTATGGTTTCATTGAAGTCTGGCTAATGGAAGACTTACTACTAGTCGTGATGGCATGCTGCTGTACTTTTAACTAATATCACATTTTTCACTAATATTCTCGACAAGGTTAGTGTATTCCTCATCCAGTACTCCTGCATCCTTTAACAGAATCTTCAACCTATAGCCAGAGGGATGTGAAAATTGTCGGTGTAGTTTTGTAATATTTCGCTTCTTCTCCTTTAAATCCCTATGCTCAGGTGTCATTAATACCTCTTTAACATTTTTTCTAGAGATGATAGGCCTTAAAGGGATACAATAATGTCCCGACTGTGTAAATTGCAAATCAACAGATCTACCAAAGACAATTGCTTTACCATGCTTCATGCCCAACTTCATTTGGGACTTTTTCACAGAATGCTTACTTAACAGTAAAGATATTTCACTTGGTACAACATCAGTACTGATAAAGTAATTTACCCCTGCTATATAGCACGGATTTACTTGTTTTTAGTGATTTCAACATGTTACCATCACTGAATCTGAAACAAGTAAGACAGTCATACTCTTTGACTTTACTCCAGTTTCCCTTACTTAAAGAGTCCTTGTAACTCTTTAGCCGTCCACTCCACATACCATGGACGTACACCCACTATCTGGACCTGTGCAATTGAACAAATCTGCGACTAGGGTACTCATTACCAGACTAATGATTCTGGTGACCAATATGATTCTTTCTGACTGGTCAATATTGTCCTCCTCACCTTCCGTACCTTCCATGTCATTTGTCTCAAAAACCCTGTTTTTCATTTTTGGAGCAATTCAACATATAATGATACTTAGAGTTGCATCTGAAGCACTTGTTGACCACCCCTTGGTTATTCCTGGGGTTCATCCTCCTTCTATAATTGCCCAAATGTTACAGCTCCCATAAGGGTTTCTGTCCTCATATGTTTTGTTCATAATTCTCCTGTCGTACAGATGTTTGGGCCCTATATTCGAATGCTCTCAAAATGCTACTAGCATTGTATCTTCCATCTTTGGTGTCACTGCTGAAGAGCCCATCTGCACCATCAAAGCAGCCAGAATTGAGTGCTTTCCCAGAAATGTTTTTAAGGCTTTGGATATTTGATCCAAAAGCATTTCTCCCTCTTTGAATCTAACTCCAGTTAAAACCAAGAGCCTATCCATGTTTGATATCCTAGCACAGTCAATAATTTAAAGGGAAGTACTAATTTAGGAATTTCCAAGTGGAATCGCTGCAATCTCGTACATAGTCGGTTAAACTCTTCTATGGAAGAATCATCCATTTTTCTAAATTTGTTAAAGTCCGACCAAGCGTCATAGGCATTCAATAAGTCATCTTTGATATAAATTTTATCTATGAATTTTGAGGGAATGTCTAAACCCTCTTCGTTGTCCTGTTCCTGAGCATCTAGTTCCGTGAACACTTTGCAGCTGATCTTGCTCCTGGCAGGAAGCAAAAGTACCAGAGTCATCCCTTGCTCCTTTTCACTAGAGACGTAACCTGTGTCCATTCATTGACTTTATTTTTCCATTGACCATAAGGTTCTGTTTCACAAAACAGTGGCGGAAAATCATATCCTGCCACCTTTTCAGTCGTCTTTCTTCAAAGAGTCTCCAATTACAGTCTTCTCTCAAAAGAAAATTAACTCCAATTCGAAAAATATTGTCTGGAAGTAAATCTTAGTCTCCAATCTTCACTTTCAGGCAACCATCCTCTGCTACCAATGTCAGAGAAATTCCCAAGCCTGAGACTCAGGTGCTTTGGTATAGGCTGTTTATTGCTCACCACAGAGCTTACTTCTCCACTCTAACACAATCTCCCTCAGTGCTGGCTGATTCTTCTTAATATACACATCTGAGTATAGTTAACTGATCAATATCCAACACCTATTCACCTTATTATCTTCTACTGCAAGGTATTTAATACCCATCAATAGAACCAATTGGATACTAACAGCTACAAGAGCAGGTCAGAGGCTGGGAATTCTGCAGTGAGTCATTCACTTCCTGACTCCTCAAAACCTGTCTGTCATTCACAAGGTACAAGTCAGAAGTGTGGTGGAATATTTTCCACTTGCTTGGATGACTGTGGCTCTAACAATACTCAAGAAACTCGAAGGCATCCAGGACAAAGCAGTTGTAAATTGGCACGCCATTCACCACCTTACACCTTCATTCCCTCCAACTGGTGACGCACAGTGGCAGCAGTACCATCTACGAGATGCATTGCAGCACCTCCCAAAGCCGTGACCTTTACCATCTAGAATGACAAGGGCAGCAGATGCATGGGAGCGCCACCGCCTGCATGTTCCCCTCCAAGTCACAGACCATCCTGACTTGGAAATATATATTCCTTCACTGTTGCTAGGTCAGTATCCTGGAACTTCCTTCATAACAGCAATGTTGCTGTACTGCAGCAGTACAAGAAGGTGGCTTACCACCACCTTCTCCAGGGCAATTAGGGATGAGCAATTAATGCTGGCCTTGCCAGTGATGCTCACATTCTCTGAAAGAATATAAAAAAAACAATCATATGTGTGCGTCAGGAGCACAGAAGTGGAGTTACTCCATATGGTTACAGTTTATTGCTCCCAGCCAGGACCCATGCTCAAAGAGATCAGCTCTGAAAGAAGCTCTCTCTCTGACTCACGCTGTCATTGAGTGTAGTTTCCTGCGTGGATTAAGAGATCATGGAAGTACCCTTTGTCAGCCTTAGACTGCTAATTTAACTTTAATCAGCATGACCTAGATTTGCTCCTTCAATTCTAAACTCAAACCAATTATTCCATTGCTTCGTACAATTAATGGGTATAAAATTATTCTGTGCTTTTGCTGATAAGATTAGATGTTCTCTCTGCTCCTCCCATCTGTTGGTACAAATTCCTGTAGGGCGCATGCATCAGAATTGCTATTTGATATTTCCTATCTTCTGAGCAGAAATAATTCAAAAAAACATGCACAACTGTGCACATTTGCAAACTTCTCTGTCCTATTAGTCATAATTAATATCTAAAGTATGGATTATGCAACTACTTATATTTATATAGCACCTTTAACGTTGTAAATTTGACACTGAGTTGCATAAGGAGATATTAGGACAAGTGACCAAAAACTCGATCTAAGAGTGCCTTAAAAGAGCAGAGAGAACTAGTGATGTGAATACCAGAGTTTAGGTAGCTGAAGGCACACTGGCCTATGGTGCAGCAATGAAAATCAGCGATGAACAAGATGTCAGAACCTGTGGGCCCTGCCACCTTGGAGGTACTGGTGCAAAGCATGATATCATTCAACATTTTGGGGTTAAAACTTGATAACATAAACCATGAACTTTGGAATTTACAGGTAAAATAAATGAAGTTTACTTGTGGAAAATTCTAGAAGTTTTTTTCTTTGTGAATGACAGAAAGACTGATTATTCAGGGCATTTTGGAAGTTGTTGTTTCTATTGATGGCCGCAATTTGTAATACTGACAGAAGCAAAAATCACTGGGGGTAACAGTGACAGCTGCAACAACATGAAGGAGGAGCACTAAAATTAAAATTATTAAGTGTTTTGGAGAAGCTGTTTCCACTGGCATGAGGATAAGTAATCACAGGACACTAATTTATGGTAATTAGCCAACAATTCAGAGTTGGCGGTGGTGGGGGTGGGGGGGGTGGGTTATGGGGGCAGGAAATGAAGAGACTTTTTTTAACGCAGTGGTTTTTATGATCTGCAATGCACTGTCTGAAAGGGTGGGGAAGTAAATTCAATTGTGACTTTAAAAAGTGAATTTGATATATATTTACAAAAGAAGGATTGGCAGAGCTATGGGGAAACAATAGAGAAGTGGGACTAATATGATAGCTTTTTCAAAGAGCCAACACAAGTACAATGGGCCAAATGGCCTCTTTCTGTGCCGCAAGATTGTATGAATCCAGACATCAGTACTCATGAGATCAATGTGATATATTTTCATTCACTCCATATTTATTGTCGTTCACAATAACATTGTAGAAACAGATGTAATTGGAAATCTTTTGATTCATAACTGGACAAATTAGCTGGAAGATATTACTGAGTGCAGATTGTTTTACCTCTGCAGAGACAGGTGGCTCCAGAACCTTTTGGTCCCCATCATCATTTTGATCCAGTGTCTCTTCATTTTCATTGACAGCTGCCAAGCTAGTGGTCACACTCTTCTTAACCGAGAACTGTTGGTCATTTCTGGGGAATGGAAATACAATATTTGGAAACTATGCTATTGAATCTAGATATCAGTTTTGTGTCTAAAAATAAGTATTGATCTGATATATTCAGTGGAGATAGGGTTTAGAATTCTCAACTCAACAGACCAGATTATTTATTTGCAAAATGATTTTATTACAGTATTATGATACTATAAGTTTAAAACACAGTTGGCTGGATTTAGTGCAGCCTGTCATGGTGGCAAACATTGCAGCCAGGCCCACTTACTCATGGGAGAGGCCGCACATCAGTCTCCCAGTAGGGGGAACCTCCTGCAATTAAGTTGGGGGCTGGAAGCGGCCCAAAAGGGAAACTTGTGTGCACGCAGCGGGATGACAGTTAGACACATTATTGAGCCAATTGACAGCAAGTATCCCTGAGTCCACCGGAATTTAGTGGTGATTAAGAGATTAAATGCAAGAGGCATGGCTTTCCTGTGTCTCCCAAAAGCCACCAGGCAAACCCTTTCAGATTTGCCAGTGGCCTCCCAGGCTCTTTCAAATGCACTAGGTGCCCTATTGAGGGACTTGGCATAAGGAAGGGAGGGTAGACACTGAAAGCCACCCACTTGTCCTTGTCTCTGATCCCCCACCCATGACCCCTCCAGACGGCCCCCATCCCATCCTCACTCACCTGAGCTGAGGGATCCCACGATGGTCCCTGGTGAAAATCCTGGAGTTTTACCTGCTGGTGGTGCTGCTAGCAATGGAGAGCTGCTGGCCTTTGATTGGTTGGCAGCTGTCAGGGCGTGGGATTTCTGCTCCTGGGGTTCAGAATCCCAGGGAAAGCTTGACGTCTGCCAGTTAAGTGCATGCCAGGCACTGAATCCAATCAGCCACCCCTCAGAAGTGACACGGGTTTCCCACCAGTTCTCCAACAATGACATGCAGCTAGATAGCAAACTTAGCATGGTAAAACATTCCAAAGTACTTCAGAAGAGTTTTATCAGATACTTATAATCATATCCGTGCACCCTATTAAAACACAAAAATGGCCCAGATTTTGATGGGGAAATAATGTCGAGTTAAATGTGCAACCGTTGTTAATGTGGAAAGAATCCAATCAATTTGTGACAATGGAGAGACAGAGTGCGAGTTGCAAATTGCTGGATGATTTCCTGCTCCAGTGCCAGCCTGACAAAAACAGGAGCTCGCCAACAACATCCCAATGAGTTTCAAGAAATTACTACATTTGTTCTGTTAAAAAAATTAAACTCACTGCAGGAAGTTAGGGTTCATACTTCATCACATAAGGTTTCTTTTAAAGATAAGGTTTATGTTTCCTGCAATGTCACTCAACCTCACCAATCCAGAAATGGAACAATTGAAATTGTGGATTCTCACTCCTGCAAGTAGAAAATTGTTTCTAGAGATTTATTATATTTAAAACTTAATTTTGTCTTCTTGTTATGGCTTTTTTCTCTCATCTTAATTCATCATTTCTTTCCCTCTCTTTATTTCTCTTCCTTTATCTATTTGAATCTAATACATCCTGGCCAGAATTTTCAGCTCGGCGGGTGGGCACGCGCCCGATCTGACCGAGGGTGAAATGGCACGCAATGACGTTGGCCGAGCGTGCTGATGTCATCGTGCAGTCATGTGATAGTTCGGTCGGCAGGTGCGCTGCCAGCTCCGGCGTGCGCCTGCTGACAATTAAAAGGCCTATTAAGGCCATTAAGTTATCAATTGACGTTAATTTTTCACTACCTGTTCAACCTAATGATTCGCGGGCAGGTGAAAAGGCCAGCGGCCTTTGCACTTTTTGGGAAGCCTCATCCATGGGTGGGATGAGGTTTCCAAATGCAAATACAAATAAAATAAAACTTTATTTTTTAATTAAAAATATGGCCCTGCTCATGTGACAGAATCACATGAGGGGACATGTTTTATTGCATTTTTCTGTTGTTTATTAATTTATTCAATACCTTCTTCTGAGGCAGCTCTGTGCCTCAGGGATAGTATTCAGTGCTCTCTCGCACGCATGCGCGAAGTTTGCACTAGGCCTGCTTGCCCTCCTCCCCCCGACTGCACAGGCAGTGCTCAGCGCTGCCGCTCGTGTTTCATGCTGGCTGGGCCTCAACTGGCCCGCCAGCGTGAAATCGTGGCGCGCTGTCAATTGTGGGTGGTGGTCAGTTTCCTGACCGCCCCTGCCCGCCCCCGCCAATCCCGCACGCCAAGAGCAAAATTCTGTCCCCTACTTCCTTCTCTGTCATTCCAACTGCTTCCTTCTCTACCCTCGTATCTCATTGGTTAAGGAGCTACTTTATGGTTGATGTCATTCACTAAGGTTCTAGATTGCTTGCTCACATTTGCAGCAATTTGGGCTACAAAATATTTTTGAGCCGCAGAGTGAGAGAAAAAAAAACCAGATTTGAGCATATCACAAGATGTTCTCCCCTCCAGCAAATTCTGGAACAATAATTTCTTCCTGGTAGGAAAGAAAACAACAGTGAAATAGAGCAGTTTTGCCTGCTGTGGTTATACTCACCTCGCTGGAGGCATGATCGTGGTGTCCATCATGTAGTTAAGCAATGGGCTTGAAATTTCGACAAATTGATCAGGCTTAATTTCTTTGGGCTCTGGCAAGCAGAAGAAATGATTTAGTATGTTACTTTTACCAGTTGCCTGAAGAAGAAGCATTGAGCAGTATGAAAAAAAAAGCTTGAAAACTATTTGTCACGTGATTGTAGCAATCCAGTTTAAACATGGGAATTTAATTCATGTGTGAGAGTGAAAAGGTCACATTTCTCTTGTATGATAAGCTGCTATTAGAGCAGCCAAAGTGACACTGGAGAAGATGGTAGATAACTGCAGTGCAAAAGTAATATTATTTTCAGATATTGTACAGGTATTGGTATTGCAGCATAGTGATTATGTTACAGGGTTAATACTCCAGAGTTCAAATCCCACCATGGCAGTCAACATTTGCATCCAGTTTAAAAATCTGGAATAGAAAAGATGCTATCAGTAAAAGTTATCGTGAAGTTGTCGGATTGTTGTAAAAACCCATCAGTTCACTACTGCCTTTTAGGGAAGAAACCTGCTGTCTTTATTCTGTCTGTATATGTGACACCAGTTGCAAACTAGTATTGACTCTTACCTGCACTCTCAAGTGGCAAGACCAGCCATTCAGTTGTATCAGGCAACTAGGAATGGGAACACTGAGATACCAAGAAAGAATAAAGGGGGAGAAAAAGGAGTCTTAAATGTCTTTCTATCTTTTTGATCACTTCATCGAATGTTATGCCCACCTTGTTAGTCTTCCTGATAAATAATGAAGCGAAGTAATTATTCAATATTCTGCAATTTGACTGTCATTACTTGTGAGTTTATCTTGTTCATCCCTCAATGGTCCTCTCCCTATCCTGTTTTTTCTTTTATGATTCATGGGTCCGTAGAATACAACATTATTTTATATTGCTTAATAATTTAATTTCATAGTTTCTCTTTGCTTTCCTAATTGTTATTTTGACTTCTTTCCTAATCTCTTTATATCCTCTTTTGTCATCCTCACCGTTATTATGCATGTGCATAGTACATTCTTTTTCTTTTCAGTTTTACTCATTTCTTTACTCATTCATTAAGTTTGATTATTTTTTTCTTGTTTTTTAACAGAATCTATTTCTCGCAATCTATTGGTCAGCTTTTTAAATAATTTTCACTGTTATCTATTTCTGTCTGTCAACTTTTCTTCTAGTTTACCTTCCCTAATTTCATTTACATGCCCTTAAAATTAGCTTTATTCCAATCTATTACTTTGGTCTTTGTCTTACCTCTTTCTCAATCATTATTTAAACTTTATTATGTTGCAATCCTTATTCCTTAGACGTTCCTGACACTTACTTCCTTTATCAGCTCTGGTTCATTTCCCCTCACTGGACCCAGCCTGTTCATCCTTTCCTGAGATGCTCCTTATCTGAGGTCCAACCTAAGGCAATGTAAGTAGCACCCTTCCTAATGGGTTCGATCAAACATCCCAAATATTCAATAACATTCCAATGTGTAGAAAGTCAATTCTCAGCAAAAGTACTTTGAATCATCTCTTTCCCAATACAAGATAATAAAGCAGCTGTAAGTACTGGGTATTTATTGTAATCTTTCCGAGATTGATTCAAGTCACTCAACTGCCACTGTGCATTTGCTTTCATTGGATAGTTTCAGGAAGCCCAAAATACAGTAACCCTGACATTGAACTCCTGGGGGAGAATTTTCACGTCAGTGTGCGGGGGTGCCCCGCACGCCGACATGTAAAATGATGTGAGGTGATGTCGGGTGTGCGTCCCGATGTTGCCGCGTGTTATTCAGATCTTCCGTTCGGCGGGCATGTGCCGGAGACGGCTGCGCGCCCACCTGCGCCCGCTCCCAACAGGCAGAAGATTCTGCCCCTGATTAAAGCTCTCATTAAACCTGAAATTAAAGAGCCTGTGTAAATATCATTCTAATTAAGTGATTAACATATGTTAATTAGAAACTAGCCTCTCCTGATATGTCTGCATGCATGTAGCCAAACTCGCTGGAGTGAAACTTGAAAGTTGAGCTGGGGCTGGCTTCTAGGCTCACTGTAAATTTCCCTGGTTTGAACCATTCCCACTTACACCCAAACCCAAGTCCTTTTTACATCATGGGGACCAGATCCATGCATAGTGCTCCACAATTTGATGATGATCCTATACAATTTTAACATGACTTCAGCAACTTTTGAATTCTTTACCCCTAGAAAAAAAATCCCAATATGTTGTCGGCATTTTTAATTGCTTTGTTGACCAGAGAGCATCGTGACAGGTCCAAAGAGCATAAACAGAGGAGGAGTTGACACAGAGGAAGTGACATGACAAGCGCCATGGAAGGTAGAACCTGAGGAATTACAGGATAGATTTTTAGGATGCTTGTTTGGTGGATAGAGTCAAGTTAGTTTAAGTATTTAGTGAATTAGTTAGTATTCTTTGTGGCTAGTGTATTTTTTATCCTGGTTTAAAGCCTGAAATTGGGCTTGGTACAACTGTTTGTTTGGGCACTATGAGTGTCAATCAGGGACCAATCTGGCATCTGATGCATGCATACGTCTGCTTTGAATCGCTCCGGGCACAATCTTGCTGAGGGAGTTAGCTGGCATGAAGCTAACATCCACTGTAAGTATGAAGAGTCGACAGATGTTGACCCCAATCACTGCACAACACTGATTTCATATCAGCAGTGACACTGTGGAGCCCAATGCTCCAGCAGGCATCCTCCCTTAATCTCACAAAGCTGAACATACATTCAGCAGCAGGAAGGACTCCGCATCTGCACTATTGAAAGAGACCCATTACTTCTAGAATAATCGCTGGTTGATTTCTTCTGGCTGCTGCTACAATTCTACAAGTGCTTGGTCTTTTTATGGTTCTTCTATGTTGCAAAAGTCTACAAGAAGAGGTGTGGCAGGTACTGAAGGACTTGTTGCAGACTTCAATACTTCTGCACATGTTCCAGACATGAGTGTACTAATAGGCTTCCACTTCGCACGTCGCATGACTGAGAGAATGAATAGAATCACACAAAGCAGGTCAAGCTGCTGGAAGAAGGAAGAGGAGGACGATGGGGAGAAGAGCTCTCAGCAGAACAGAAGAAATAGGAGCAGGAGTAGGCCATTCGGCCCCACAAGCCTGCCTCGCCATTTAATAAGATCATGGCTGATCTGCCCCAGGCCTCAACTCCTTTTTCGTGCCAGCTCCTCAAAGCCCTCAACTCCCCAATATTCCAAAAATCTATCTACCTCCTCGATATATACTTTCAGTGATCTAGCCTCCACAACTCTCTGGGGTAAAGGGTTCCAGACATTCACTACCTTCTGAGAGAAGAAATTCCTTCGCATCTCAGTTTTAAATGAGTGCCCCCTTATTCTGTAACTATGTCCCCTAGTTTGAGATTCCCCCACTAGTGGAGACATCTTCTCAACATCTACCCTGTCAAGCCCCCTCAGAATCTTGTATATTTCAATAAGATCACCCCTCATTCTTCTAAACTCTAATGAATAAAGGCCTAACCTGTTTAGCCATTCTTGATAAGTCAACCCCTTCATTCCAGGAATCAGCCTAGTGAATCTCTTTTGAACTGCCTCCAATGCCAGTATTTCCATTCTTAAATATGGGGACCAAAACTCAGTACTCCAGGTGCGGCCTCACCAACATCCTGTAGAGTTGTAACAAGACTTCCCTATTTTTAAACTCCAGCCCCCTAGCAATACAGGCCAAAATTCCATTTGCCTTCTTAAATACTTGCTGCACCTGCACGCTAACTTTTTGTGTTTCATGCATAAGAATACCCAGATCCGTCTGTCTGCCTTTTGATTCTTCCTACCAAAGTATATGACCTCACACTTTCCAACGTTAAACTCCATCTGCCAAGTTTTTGCCCACTCACTCAACCTGCCTATATCCCCTTGCAGATTCCTTATGTCCTCATCACAACATGCCCTCCCACCTATTTTTGTATTATCAGCAAATTTGGATACATTACACTCTGCCCCCTCTTCCAAGCCATTAATATAGATAGTAACTAATTGAGGTCCTAGGACTGCCTTGTGGCACTCCATTAGTTACATCTTTCCAACCTGAAAAAGACCCATTAATCCCGATCTCAGTCTTCTGTGCGTTAACCAATCCTCAATCCATGCTAATACATTACCACCAATACCGCAAGCTCCTATCTTGTGCAATAACCTTTTATGTGGCATCTTATCAAATACCTTCTGGAAACCCAAATACACTATATCTACCCAGTTCCCCTTTATCAACTCTGCTTGTCATATCCACAAAGAACTCTAACAAATTTGTCAAACATGATTTCCCTTTCACAAAACCATGTTGACTTTGTTTGATTACGTTAAGCTTTTCTAAATATCCTGCTATTTCTTCCTTAATAATGGACTCTAGCATTTTCCCAACAACAGATGTTAGGCTGACTGACCTATAGTTTCCTGTTTTTTTGTCTCCCTCCCTTCTTGAATAGGGACATCACATTAGCGGTTTTCCAATCCTCTGGGACCCTCCCAGAATCCAGTGAGTTCTGGAATATTTCAACCAATGCCTCCACTATCTCTGCAGCCACTCCCTTTAAAACCCTTGGATGAAGGCCATCAGGTCTTGGCGACTTGTCAGTCTTTAATCCCATTAGTTTGTCAAAAACTTTGTCCCTCCTGATAGAGACTGTTACAAGATCTTTCCTCCCATTAGCTCTTTGCTTATCTGACATCTTTGGAAAGTTTATAGTGTCCTCCACCATGAAGACTGATGCAAAATATATTTCTTGTCAATTTACTTTCATAATCAATTTTCTCCCTTTTTATTAGCTTTTTAGTAATCTGCTGCTGGTTCCTAAAAAATTCCCAATCCTCTGGCCTACCATTAGTTTTCGCTGCTTTGTATGCCTTAGTTTTTGATTGGATACTCTCTTTGACCATCCTTGTTAACCACGGGTGGTTCATCCTTCTCATCAAGTCCTTCTTTTTGACTGGGGTAAATTTTTGCTGAGCATTATGAAATATCTGCTTCAATGTCTGCCACTGCTCATCCACTGACCTTCCCCTTAGTCTATTTTACTAGCCGGCTTTGGACAACTCTTTCTTCATACCTCTGTAATTGCCCTTATTTAAGTTGAGGACACTGGTTTGAGACCCGAGTTGCTCGTCTTCAAACTGAATTTGAAATTCTACAATGTTGTGACCGCTACCCCCCAGAGGATCCTTAAGTACGAGATCTCACCTCATTACACATTACTAGATCTAAAATAGCCTGTTCCCGGGTAGGTTCAGCAATGTATTGCTCTAAGAAACAATCCCTGATGCACTCTGCAAATTCGTCTTCCATGTTACCCCTGCCAATCTGATTTGTCCAGTCAATATGCAGATTGAAATTACCCATGACAATTGTAGTGCCCTTCTTACATGTCTCCATTATTTCCCGATTTATACTTTGTCCTACAGTGAGGCAACTCTTCGGGGCCATATAGACGACTCCCGCCCGTGACTTCTTCCCCTTGCTATTCCTTATTTCTGATTCCACATCACGATCTATGGCACCTACATCACTACTCACCACTGCACTGATACCTTCCTTTATTAACAAAGCTATCACACCTCCTTTTCCTTTTCGCCTATTTTTCTGGAATGTTGAATACCCTTGAATATTGAGTTCCCAATCTTGCTCACCCTGCAACCACGTCTCTGTAATAGCTATCAAGTCATATCCATATATTTCTATTTGAGCTGTCAACTCATCTATCTTGTTGCAAATGCTGCTTGAATTCAGACAAAGAGCCTTAAGCTTCGACTTTTTACCATTGTTACTCATTCTGGTTCTAATTTCTGCTGCACTCTTCTGCTTATATTTTCTGCCCCTTCCTGTCACACTTTGATTATTGTTTGCCTCTTCACTACCCTGTACCTCTGCTCCCTCGGTTCTTTTTGATTTTTTAAACTTCCCTTCAATTGATCCCTACCCCCTACTAATTAAAGTCCTATCTACAACCCTAGTTATGCGATTCACCAGGACACTGATCCCAGCATGGTTCAAATGAAGCCCTTCCCAATGGAACAGCTCTCTCCTTTCCTAGTATTGGTGCCAGTGCCCCATGAATTGGAAGCCAATTTGCACGTGGCTCAGGTAGTAATCCAGAGATTACTACCTTTGTGGTTCAGCTTTTTAATTTAGCCCCGAGCTGCGTAGTCCCTTAGCAGAACCTCTTTCCTCGTCCTACCTATGTCATTGGTACCTATGTGGACCACGACAACTGGATCCTTCCCCTCCCACTCCAACTTCCTCTCCAGCCCAGAAGACATGTACTTAACCTTGGCACCAGGTAGGCAACACAGCCTTCGGGACTCTGTCTTTGCTGCAGAGAATAGTATCTACTCCCCTAACTATGCTATCCCCTATTACTACTACATTTCTCTTTTCTCCCCCCACTTGAATGGTGCTCTGTACCATAGTGCTGTGGTCAGTTCGCTCATCCTCCCTGCAATCTGTGCCCTCATCCACACTAGGAGCAAGAACCTCATACCCATTGGACAAGAGCATTGGCTGAGGCTCCTCCAAATTCTGGATCCCCATACCTGCCTCACTCGCAGAAGGTCATATCTGCCCAGAAGGTTCAGGGAGTAATTCTCCTACCTGAACCTCAGCAAAGAATGATATATGAACAGTTGCTTGGTAGTACAGAACTTGACTATTGCTGAAGAGAGAGACATGTTGCCAAAGTTTTTCATCTTGCTCTCATCAGGGCAAACACAAGAATGCCAAATAACACCAACAATTTGTACTACAGGAGAAAAGAGTGCTGATTGATTGGTAAGTTGACTCTGATTGGCCGATGCATTGACATGGAGAAAGCAACGGGGAACTATAGACTCCTCAAGCTCCTGGTTAATTCAAAAAAGGCACAAGGCTTGACCATATTCATTTTCTTTGCAGAGAACTGTTCCCTGTGTATGAATGTATGTTGCTTCTAGCAAGTGCAAATAATCCACATTACGCGCTTGATTGATTATCATAATTTGGTTGTTAGTGTAGCTATTAGCGCACTCATGATTATTCAGCAAATGCTGCCTAATTACGGGATCACATCTAACAGTAAATATTTTGTTTTTAGCTTTGCAAGGGCAGGCTGGTTGAGTACGTTCAGTACTCTGCCTATTACGAACAACCAAAGGAACATGCTGTTTGATTCAATCAGCCAATCGTTGAGACATACATCCTATGTACCTGGCATTGCACTGGCACTGAAATTCTTGATGTTGCTCAATTGTGTGGTAGATAGAGATTAGTGATGAATGGATGTTTTCTTACTGGAGAGAAGTATGTAAAGACGCTCACCAAGATTTGGCATTGGGACCAATACTGTTTTTGTTAGACAATTATGACCTGGACATGGAAGTAGAGAATGCAGTTTTGAAGTTCCAGATGATACAAAACTTGGCAATGGGGTAAATAGTGAACAGGATAGTGCCAGACTTCAGAAGGTAAGTGCAAAGTGATACAATTTGGGAGTAAAAATGAGGAGAGGCAGTATAATCTAAATTTTACTATTTTGAGGACGGCTCATGAAAGTGGGACCTGGAGTGCATATCCTCAATCTTTGGAAATGCAACTTGATAAGGTGGCTAAGAAATCATATGGTATACTTCGCTTTGTAAAAAAGGTAATTGAATACAAAACAAGAAAGTCAAGGTAAACCTTTATAAATTCATGTGATATAGATACACCAATAATGCTATTAGGAAAGGAGTTCCAGGATTTTGACCCAGCGAAGGAATGGTGATATAGTCCCAAGTAAGATAGTGTGTGGCTTGGAGAGGAACATGCAGGTGGTCGTGGTGTTCCAATGCATCTGATGCCCTTGCACTTCAAGGTGGTAGAAGTTGTGGGTTTGGAAGGTGCGCAGTGGCAGAGGGACTGAATGTTTAAGATGATGGATGAGGTCGCAATCAATTGGGCTGCTTTGTCCAGGATGGTGTCAAGCTCCTTGAGTGTTGTTGGAGCTACACTCATCCAGACAAGTCATCAGACTCCTGACTTGTGCACTGTAGATGGTGGACAGGTTTTGAGGAGCCAGGAGGTGAGTTAGTTGCTGCAGGATTCCTAGCCCCTGACCTGCTTTTGTAGCCATACTATTTATATGGCTGGCTCAGTTCAGTTTCTGGTCAATGGTAACCTACAAGATGGTGATAGTGGGGGATTCAGCGGTGGTAATGCCATTGAATATCAAGGGAAGGTGGTTAGATTCTCTCTTGTTGGAGACGGCGATTGCATGGTGCAAATGTGACTTGCCACTTAGCATCCCAAAACTGAATGTTGTCCAGGTCTGGCTGCATATGGACATGGACTGCTTCAATATCTGAGGAGTGGCAAAAGGTACTGAACATTGGGTAATATTCAGCAAACATCTCCACTTCAGACCTTATGATGGAGGGAAGATTATTGATGAAGCAGCTGAAGATGGTTGGACCTCAGACACCTGAGGAAATCCTGCAGTGATGTCCTGGGACTGAGATGATTGACCTTCAGCGACCACAGCCACCTTCCTTTGTGTGAGGTATGACTCCAGCCCAAGGAGGGTTTTCCCATTGACTTTCCCATTTTCGTATAGACTTCAATTTTGCTCAGGCTCCTTGATGCCACACTCAGTCAAATGCTGCATTGGTGTTAAGGGCAGTCACTCTCACCTGTGTTGAAATGCAACTTACCTTAATCTTGAGCACGGGGGTCGGGAATTCCAAGTCCCGACTGTCTTCAGACTTCCTGCGCATGCCCAGATCAGGAGGGGACTGAACATATGCAATTCTGCATCTTTACATTCTTTGGACCAAGGACCAGCACAGTGAGCTTGTGCAGAAGAAAAACAGTGTGAAAACCCAGGTCAGGTGACTGGGTGCTGAGCACCATAGCCAGAAAGTGTCCCAGAAAGGGGACAAGGGAGGGGGACAGAAAAGATGTCCCAAACACAGGAAGGGGAAAGGGAAAGGTCCCAAAAGGAAGTCCCAGATAAGGGAAAAAGACGGGACAGAAACAGGTCTCAGTTAAGTTCAGTTAAAAGAGAGGAGAAGAAAAACAGGCCCAAGTTACAGAAAGGGCCGCGGGGAGCAAACTTTAAGCGAAGTGGTCTTTGAAGCAGTAGTGTTCTGTTCATCACGGTCAAAGATCTGAAAATGTGTCTGTAATTTGGTGTTTGGGTGTGTACTCAGGAATCCAAGGGAACGGAATCTCGGGAGGTGGGCCGTTGTTGATGCCGTCCGAGTCTGGGAATTGAAGAGGGCTCAGCAGTATCCCTGAAGATTCAAGAAGGCAGCCGAAGGTTGGTAATTCCATGCTGCGGGCCGTTAGGGTGAAGTACTCTTTGGAGTAGTGGTGATCTGCTTGGCATGCACAAAGAGGTGAAATTGTGCTTATGAGTGATGTTTGAGTGTATTCAGGAATTCAGGGGAGCGGAATATCAGAAGATGAGATTGAAACCCTGCAAGGGGGTCCATTGTTGAAGCTGTCTGGGTTAGAGCAATGTTTGGAGAGAATTTCAAGGCGCGATCTTTGAAGGTGAAGGTTGAAAACCCTTGTGAGGGAGATGGAGTTTCAGTGAGATTGGTTGACTCACGGTGTGACTAACGTCCGGGTGGGTTGTTGAGAAATCCATGGAATCTGTTTTGGTCACATCTGTCATTTATTGTGAATTATGGTGTGTTCGACCACAGATGGCTTGTTAGTTCACATGTACCTCATACTTACCCTGAATATTAGAATATAAGATAGATATTGTAAATTATTTTATCTTTCTGACCATGTATAGTAAAGTTTATTTTTGTTTGTTTAAAACCCATGGAATCTTGTGGCTTTCTTCACTAAGAAAGAATCTTGAATCTCAAACTTTGTCCACTTTAACAAAATGTTATTGATCCCTAACTGGATCTCACCATCAACTTGGGGGTTTGGCCAAGTACCATAACACATCTCACCTTGATCTACCCTATTCAGTTTCTTACTTTCTAAGCTGAAGCTGATGTTTCTATCTTTCCTAGCTAAATCCATCATCTCTCATTTATTTATATTGAAGTTAATTTACCACTGTACTGCCCAATCAGCAAGTTTTCTAATGTATTTTTGTATTATATTCCATTCTTCCTCAGTGTTAGCTACACTCCTGCAGGTTAGTATCATTTGGGAACTTTGCATTACTTGTTCCTAAATAAAAACCATTAATATATATAATGAGTAACAGTGGCCTTAGCACTCACCCATGTGGAACATCAGTTTCTACCTTCCTCCAATCTGAATATCAACTCTTTACCCCTTTACTCACTGCTTTCTATTCTTTAACCAATTCGCTATTTGCTCCAACTCCGCACACCCCAATCTTTTTCCTGAGCTTACCACGTGGTACCTTATCAAAGAAAATCCAAGTATGAGGTATCTAATGCAGTAATATGCTACCTCTTCAAAGAATTTTATCACGTTAGTTAAGCATGACTTAGCCTTTTAGAATCCATATTGACTGTATTTTATTATACTTTCTGTTTTTAGATGATCTTATCAACTTACCTATTTCAGTACCTTCCATAGCACCGATTTTAAGCTGACTGGTTTACAGTTCCCAGATTTTGTTCCACGTCCTTTTTTCTATATAGGAACAACATTCACTGCCCGTCAGTCCTCCGGCATTATCACCCCTCTATGAAATTTTAGCATATACAAACTAGTGAGTCTGCAATCTGCTCCCTAGTTTCTTCGAGTGTTATCCAGACCTGAATTCTTATCTTTTTTGTTTTAGTTTACTAGTTTGTCAATTAATCCCTTTCTGATCAACTCTACTAATATTCTTTCTAAATTCAGAGATAGGAAGATGCGAGACCATGAGGGGATATAAACAAGAGAATGAGAATTTTAAATTGGAGTCATTGGTGGAAAGGTAACCAATGTAAGTCAGCGAGTACAGGGGTATTGGGTGAATGTAACTTGTTGCAAATTAAGATACGGGCAACTGAATTTTGGGTGAGCTCATGTTTACGGAAGGTAGAAGGTTGACCAAGAGAATACTGGAATAGTCGAGACTTGGGCATAAAAGCATGGATCAGAGTTTCATCAGCAGATAAGCTGAGGCAGGGGTAGAGCTGTGCAATAATATGGAGGTAGAAGTAGGCAGAGAAAATAAATGGCCAGGACAATGAGGTTGCAAACAGATGTCAAGTTTGCAATATAGTCTAGGAAAGTGACAGTGTAGGTGGAGGTGACTGAGAAAGCACAAGAAGCAGCAGAGGAGAGAATCTAGTCCCAGGAGGGTACCAATGAATTCAAGTATATAGATGTAACATAGAATTTACAACACAGAAACAGGCCATTCAGTCCAACAGGTCCCTGCTGGTGTTTATGCTCCATATGAGCTTCCTCACACCCCTCTTCATCTCACCCTATCAACATGCCCTATTCACGTCAGGACTAGCAAAGTGCACAGTCTAGTTTTACATTTTTAAGTTTGAACTAAAATGTACCCACTATTAGGAGAACAGGACTTGAAGCAGCGAAAGATATCTATCTTCGTTTGACTAAGCCCCTGCCTCAGTTCATTAACTGCTGAAGTCCTCATCCATGCCTTTGTTACCTTTCGACTGACAATTGAGGTACATTCCTGGCTGGTCTCCATCTTCCACTCTCCATAAACTTAAGCTAATCCAAAGCCCTGTTACCCATATCCTACCTTGCAACAGGTCCCATTCTTCCATGACAGCTCTGCTCTCTGACCTACATTAGTTTCCAGTTGATTCCAGCATTACAGATTTAAGTTTTGCACCTGTCTTTTCACATCCCTCTATGGCTTTGCCCTAACCTCCTCCAGCCCTACAACCTTCTGAGTTAACTGCACTCCTCCAATTCTGGCCTTTTACATCCTCAAGTTTATTGCTCCACCACTGTGGTCGTGCCTTATGCTGCTGAGACCCTAAGCTCTGGAATGCCCTTCATAAACTGTTCCACATCTCTTTCCTCATTTAAGAAACTCCTTTTACCACTTTTGCTCATCTGTCCTAGTATCTTCTTATGTGGCTCAGTGTTAAATTTTGCCTGATAATGTGCCTCTGAAGCACTTTGGGATGCTTTATTACACTTAATATGCTACATAAATGTTTGGGGAGAAGGATGGAAGGGCAAAGGATAGCAAAGGACAGGAACTCAATCAGGATCTATCAGCCCTGAAACCACCTTGTTAACATATGAAATTAGCTCATTTCCTGTTACTTTGGATTTCTTGTCTTATTCATTCCCGATATGTCTCCAATCAGCACTTGGTCACAAATGTTCTCCATTCCAATTCCTTACTCTTCCTGCTTCGTTGGAGTCTTGTACATCACAAACTTAGTAACTCCTGTGTTATGACCAGGATGGGAGGAGTGTGCAGTTGATCTAGCCCTACTACTCTACAGGTCGAACCATTAATTAAAAAAATTAGTTTACTCACCAACATGGCCAATTGTTTACCTTCACTACTGGTACCCAGAATAAAAGAGACTTTAACTAGGCTTCTTTCAATAAACAACAAACTTATTAGTTTATTATAAAACTGGTCTTGTCAAATTGAAAGGCAAAGCTTAACAACATACAGTATGGAATGTGAAATTAGACTAATTACTCTTTTGAAATACCCTAAGTCTCTCTCTCACATATACACACACACACAGACACACAAAAAAACAATGAAAATAAAATAGAAATGGAGGATTTTGGACAAAGGTTGAAAGTCAATGGTCAAAGGCAAAAGATAGTAAGTGGAGTTCTTGAAATGGCATCCAGGTTATATGATTAGTCTCTCAGCACTTATCTGTGAAACAATCAATGACCCTGGCACTGCTTTCCAGGCGGACTTATGGAATATCTGAGGGTACTCTATTCCAGCATGTAAAGCATCTCAGGAGCAGCTTACATTCACTTCCGGCTGTGGGCTGGTTCTGGACTGCAAAAGGCTGCTGCCTTCCTTCTCAAGCAGTTGGTCCTTTTCTTCTCAAAGCAGAACTAAAACCCACTTTTAAAACACAGTCTTCCAAGTATGGTTTATTTTCAGAGCCATAAAACCCCTTTTGTATACAGTTCACCCCGGTCAAGAGGTTGACAGTTATTTTCAACTGCTTAATTACCCTTTCTTGTAAAAGGATGCTTTTTCCAAGAATAGCAATTAGAGTTCTGCATTAACCCTTTAAGGGACAGTGTCTTTTAAAGCAAAAATTCTTGCAGAATGTCCTAAGTCCTTGAAACTCTTTCGAGTTATCAACAGTCACAGATTGCAACTCTTTCGAGTACAATCACAGTTCTTGGTTTCCAGGAGTGGGACATGAACCCACAACCCTCTGATTCAAAGGCGAGGGTGCTATGAACTGAGCCACAGCTGACACCTCCTGGTAAAGGAACAACAAATATGTTCTTCAAGTAGAGAGAGAAGAAAGTAACTACATGGCAAAGATGAACCATTTTCTGTGATTAAAGTGTTCATGGCACCTGTTAACTGGCTAAGATTACGAGCTTTCAAGATCACAAGATACACAGTCACACAATGTGAAAATACATGAGTGCAGTATTAAAAAAATCTGAAAATTTAAAGAGTAATTAATTTTAGTTGTGTGATGGCTTTTGACCCGGAAGCAATAACAGTAAGGAAAGTTTGTAATTACTGTAAAATGTTTGGGAAATCTGAAATTGTTTTTAAAAAATCTTTGAAAAGGACTTGTAAGAGTTTGTTTCAATTGTAAAAGGATCAAAGGTAATTTTCTTGGATAATAGGAAATACTGGTCCATGTGACCTGGAGACCCTTGACCTGGAAACAGTACCAATAGGAAGTAAGTTAAAATACAGAAGCCATGTGGCAGAGGCAAAGAGAAACAGATGAGTTGGAGAGAGGGAGCTGAAAGTTCAGAACGTTCCAGAAAGAAGCGCACAATATAAGGTACATTGTGTGGGCTGAACCCTGTATAAGCAGAAACTGCTGCCTGCATGTGGAGAATCAGTTAAGTCCTTGAAAGAAAAGGACTGGAATTCTTTGAAGGACTGAGTGACTGAAACTGGAGTCATACAGGCGCAGTGGACTGCCTACTAACCTTGTGAGATAGTCTTTGTTGTGTCATGCAAGGCAAGACATATCCATAATTTCAAGAACGGATTTTGTGGACATCAAACAGAGAAGCTGTTCAAAACATTAGTTTAAAAAGGTCACTGTGTCCACAAAATGGCCATTGAATATTGGATGCCACTGCTGTGTGGATTCCATAACCCAGTCAAGGAACTGACTCACTGTCTCACAAGGACAAAAGGTGCATTCCAGCTTTAAAGGTGCTAATTACACATTCCATGAAAAATCATCAGAAGGCATTCCTGAGTTAAATGGGTCTTCTGAAAAAAAATTGTTTTAACTCATGAAAGTGGATGTCTTAATCAATGGGACAGTAATCCAGAAACAATAAAGTAGGGTGTGGCTCAACAATCTAAGAACCACACCATATTTGGTGAAGAAACCCCAGTTTTGAGGAATCACGTGGTGGAACAGCCATGTTTGTCCTTTTGAATCTTTAGAAAGAAATGCTGTCTGCAGGAAAAGAGACACACAGAAAATACAGTAACACCTGGGTAACATCGAACCCACCCCCAAAACTTCTACCTCCCAACCCCTGCCTGTGTTTTCTCTGGCCTGCACAGCAAATGGCTGTCTACCTAGACATCAACTCACACAAGAACTGACTATTCATCTGGTGAAAAAAAAACGACCAGAAACCAACCTCACCTCTTTAGGAGGATTCCTGCAAACCTCTTCTATCTGGGATGTTGAAATCCCTTAACCGACTCTTTGACCAAAGAGGACTCTCATCAGACCTACAACCTTGATCTTCAGATTACATCAGACAAGTGATATATGAACATTTCCTTATTTTTCCTCTTTGTAACAGTGCACTATCTTTTCCCCTGTAACTTTTCTTGAGTAACTTCGAATGAGTGAAGTGGAGTTCATTTTGGGTTATTTAGTGTTTTTAAAAATAAACTATTACCTTTTTTTAAAATGAATTCCTGAAAGTCTGCTGCTGTACAATTTCTTAACCACATACTAAGGGGGTTAAAACAAACACATACACCACTCCTATTCTTTAAATTCAATGATCACAGACAGTTTGAAAAGGGAACAGGGTTGTCAGCAATTCCCTTTCAACCAGTTGAATCTGTTATTCCATGTGTGATTTATAGTTTGTACTGAATGTGATTTGCCAATCAATTTATGTTGATTCTGATTCAGGTTAGAGTAAAAGTTACAAAAAGAGAAATCTCGTTGGCAATTTCTTCATTTGGGTGTCATTCAGTAAATTTGGTTATTTTGGTATACAGATCCCCATGGGCATCATAACAATTATCAAACTTAAAGCGACAATACCTTTTGGATCAGCTATTGGAATAGCACGATTTCGTGGTCGAATAAGCTTCCATTGTGGAATCTGAAATATCTCTGGTGGATTTGTGAGGGGACAAGACCTAGTCCTTGTCACCAGTACTGGGTGGCTATGTGCGTGGGAAAGTCCATAGTGTCGCAACCTCTCTGAGGATTCAGCCTACAAAGTGCAAAAGAACCGCATAGTCACTGAAACAAAATAAAACATAGGATGGGTATGGTAGTATAATGGTTACAGTCTTTGAGATTTCGAGGTTGTGTATTACTGTATGAACATAAACATAAGAATGTAAGAAATAGGAGCAGGGACAAAATATTTGTTCAACATCTCTGCCATTTCCTCATTCCCAACGATAATTTCTCCTGTCTCTGCCTCCAAGAAACCAATTTTTACTGGAACTACACTCCTTTTCATATAGATATAAAAGCTCTTTCAATCTTTTTTTTCTATTTCTGGCTAGTTTATTCATATAGGGTGAAATTGTCCCAGATTTGCAGTAGGTGTGGTAGCGGGCGAGTAAAATGACATTTTTCCCGCAGCCACAATGGTGGGTTTTCACGCCGTATCTTCCCAAACCCGCCCCATTAGTTATGCATTCCGAGGAAACACCCCATTTCCATGGCGGGCAGGCTCTCATTCACCTGCCACGCCATCACCTCACCACTTCATCATGCTGGGTGCCATATATAAAGTCTAGCCGCATGCACACATCTCAGTGCTTCCAGCCCACGACTACTGCAGGGAAGATGTCCACGAAAGGCAAAAAGACTGCAGCCCCCAGGCTTAATGATGTGTCACCGGAATGCCTTTTGGACACCGTGGAGGCCTACTGCGGTAGCCTCTACCCCTACTCTGGCCATAGAATGAGTAGTGGCATCACCAATCCAACATGGCGGCTGTGGCAGTAGTGGTCAGCGCCAATGCCCAGCAAAAGCGGACAGCCAGTGCTGCTACAGGATGAATGGTCTCATCCGTTCTGCTAGGGTAAGTCACTCAACTCATCACTCTCAACTCACACACTCACAAATCCATCAACATCCACAGTGAACTCACACCTCAAGGGACAACACCGCTAACTTTCACACAGACCATCACATCTCCATCCGGCTCGTACCCTCTCAAGCTCACGCCCTCATCCTGTCCATGGCTCTGCTCACCACACAAGCATTCCATGCAGTGCCATGTGTCCTGCTCACACTCTATCTGTTTTCATGCAGGAGAAGCCTGCTCACATCAGCAAGAAGAGGTCCAGACTGGGGTGGAGGGGGGGTTGAAGTGGCCCATATTATGCCCCTCACTCACTTTGAGCAGCATGCCATTGTGCTGACTGGTGAGGAGGTGGGCTCTGCCTGCAGCGACGGTGAGGTCGGCAGTGAACACCCACCTGAGGATCCTGCATCACATCATCCTTCCCTCAATGCAACTGTGAGTGCTCTCTCTCCTGCTTTTGACTCTGCTGCCATGCACTATTATCTTTACTTTGGTTCACAGGGAACTCTACCAAGGGACCGACACCCTCAGCCAGCCAGTCCCTCAGCTCCATCCAGGTCCTCATCTGCAGCCAAAAGGACAGCTCCTCCAGTGAAGAGGTAGTAAGCAATCCCTAAGACCTGTCACAGCACTTACCCACGCCCTCCACCAGTGCAGAGACACACACCTCGGTGGGACCTAGATCTAGAGCAGGCTTGGTTCATAATCTGGTGGTCACCGAATGGGCACATATCTGCAGCAGGAGAAGGCAGGTTCAGCCAAGCTCCCTGGCACTTGGAGGACTGCTGGAGGGGGGGAGGCATTTGTGAGGTCGGAGTCAGGTGAGGAACTTCTGGATTTGTCGTTCCAACTCATCCTGGAGAGTCAGCAGAAGGCGGGGGAACATCATGCAGAGCTGTTGGAAGCCTTCAACAGAGTGGTAGGTGAGTCGTAGGAGTGTGTCCGCTTGTTCTTTGATGCAGTGGTGCCCACATGTGCGTGTATGGAGGTCTCCATGGGGAGGATGGCGGATGCCATTGAGACCCTGGTCCAGCAGAACGCAGAGATATGTACAGACTGTACTCTATCGCAGGAGCCATGGCAACATGAGAGGAAAAGGGGTGCCTTGACGTCCGTCCAGGTGCTCCTTCCCCTCAAGGCATCAGGCCAAGGCCCTCGGACACCCAAAGGGAGGAGGAGTGGCAGCTGCACACCCCTGGGTTATACAGTGAGGAAGCTCAGAAGCTGTCCTCTCCCTCCGAGCCCCCTTTGCCTGTGAGCCCCTCAACCCCATCCCCTGTCACTGCAGAGGGAGTAGCTGGCCCACGAGTGATTCTGGAGGGAAAAGTGTGTGTGTGGCAGGGCCTTTTGGAGCTTCATGCAAGCACTCTCACACGCACGCGGATCCTTCTCGTGTCACACTCACTGCAATGTCCTGAGCAATTTTAATGCTGCCTGCTGGGGTTCACTTTCAACTATCCATCTGAGCTGAGCTGCATCTCCGCCCACCTAATGATCACTCTCTGCCCAACTAATGATCACATGCAGCATCTGATTTCGCCCACCACGACTGTCGTTTCACTTTCGATTTGGACAGCATGGTCAGGGTTCGCTTTTTCGTCAGCTCCCCATCTTTTCCCCTCCCCCAGTCACCCATTTCCTATCCCCCAACACAGTTGAAGCCCCCCCACCAACCACCGCCCACCCCCCCACCCACACCCCCACTGGCAGCACCTTCCATTTCCCCTCTGTGACCTACCAGCCATAACCCTTTTCCTTCGAGGATGACTAGGTGGAAGTGCATGATCCCTTCCTTCCCAAAAATCCTATCCCCTTCCACATTAATCTCCCTGACCTCCTCCTTCCCACCCGTGTCTGCCTCTGAGTTCCCACCAACCACTCTTGCCATCCCTTCTATCGATACCATCGAACCCTCACCCTCCCACCCTACCGCCTCACTCTTGGTCATTCTCACCATTCCTTCATACCATGCCCACCCTCAGTTCACTCCCCAGGACCTATCAGACCCCTACCTTGCAATTTCACCTGCACATCCCCCCCTCCAGAGCCCAACCGCCCCTCTGGACCCCTTCCCCCCTTCACATCCCTTTCCTCCGGAACCCCTTCGCCCCTGCTTAATCGTCCCACACCCCCGGACTCCACCCCCTCCCCTCCTGCTTAGTCCCTTTCCCTTCCTGACTCCTCCCTCTACCTTTACTTCTTCCGCCACCCTTAGGCCTTCCCCTCCCCCAACTCCTTCTTCCAGCCTTACCTCTTCCTCCAGCTTTACTTCTTCCTCCAGCCTTACTCCTTCCCCCTTCCTGACTCCCTCAGACATCCTTGCTTCTTCCTCCAGCTTCCTCCTTCCCACTTCCCTACTCCTTCCTCCACTATTACTTCTTCCTCCACCCTTACTCGCTTCCCTCTCCGCACTCCTTCCTTCCCCGGACTCCCTCTCCATACTCCTTCCTCCCCTGGACTCCCTCCCCTCTCTGTGCTCCTTCCTCCCTCTAGACTCCCTCCCCCTCTCGGCACTCCTTTGCCTCTCCAAACTCCTACTCTTGCATCTTCCACCCCCTTACACCTACCTCCCCCATTACACCCTCTTCCCCCTGTGCTCCCTCCCCCCACTCCCAACCTCCCCGGACACCATTATTCCCACCCCCCAACGTCATGTCCCCAGACACCTCTTTCTCTCCCAGCCGATCCTAGACCTTCCTCTTCCACCTCCCCAACCATCATCCATTGTGAGCCTCAACGGTGACTATTCAACTTCCGTGAGCCGCTTCGCAGCAGAGCCATGTCCATGAGAATCCACCCAGCAAGCCACGGATGTTCCTCCAGTGTTCTGTTGGGCTCCAGCATCTTCTGCTCCTTGGATGTCCGTGATGTGAACAAGGCCCTGGCGGTAAGTCCCAACTTCCGCACATCACACTTGTCAAGACGTGTTCTACACCGGTGTGTTTTCCCACCAACAATGGCGGACGTTCCAGAGGAGGGTGGATGAGTCTGGCAGGCTGGCCTTATGATATGCTGATGTACTACAATGACGTTCTTGATGCTCAATGGCAGGGAAAGTGGAGTGAATGATCGCAAACTGGTTTCACGACATTGTGAACCCAATTTTTGGCCTTCTCGCTGTATTGTCTGCTCATGCCAACGAACATGCTCGACGCCAGCGGGCATAGACGACTCTGCCCATTAACTATTTTTACCTTTTTTAATCAATGTTTTGATCGCCCTTTGCTTGTTTCTAAAACTCTCCCAATCCTTAGGCTTACTAATATTCTTCGCAACATTATAAGCCTCTTCTTTTCTATCCTTAACTTCCTTCCGATCGGGTGTAAAGTAGCGCAAGAAGACTTTGGGCGAGCATCCCAATGTCATCCCGCATGTGCACAATCTTCAAGTTGGCAGGCGTGGGCGGGTGTCGGAGCTGCGCCCGCCATCAATTAAAAGGTCACTTAAGGCCATTAAAAACCCAATTGATCCTGATTTTACTTTGCCTGTGTGATTTTGCGCTTGTCGCATGGGCAAAACCGGCAGGCGGGCAGCCCACATTTTGCAAAACCTCATCCAAGGGCAGGATAAAAAGGGTCAGCAGCATTGCCAGTGTGACTAGTGAGGAGTTTAAGAGATAGTTTGCTACTGGTTGCTTATTTGAACTTGACAGCTTCATCTCCATTCTGAGCTTCATTCTTAGCATTTCTAGGCTTCATTTCAGGAATCATTGGTGTCTCCAAGGCCCCCAGAGGATTTTGACCGTGTGAACTCTTCCAGGTATCAGACAGCAATCTGTCAGCCTGGCAATGGGGATTGTGCTCGCCACTGGAGGCACCTCCTCTGAGGAGAAAGGGAGGGGCAGAAGGAACAGGAGGCCAGGTGGCCCAATGCAGCTTCCAGGGGAGGGGCCTGTGGGAGGAGAGGTGCAGGCACAAGGGGCGCAGGGACAGCGGGTAGCCCAAGGCGGAAGGGGCTGCTGAAGACACCACTATCCTGCTGCCAGGGTTTACAGGCAGCGATGCAGCTACCTCAACATATCTGAGGTGCAATGCCGAAGGAGGCTTCGCCTCTCCAGGGAGGCTGTGACCTCCATTTGTCACATGATTAGGCCTGAGATCACCTCCACCTGTGTGGGTGGAAACGCCATGCCACTGGCTCTGAAGGTCACAGTGGCCCTCAATGTCTATGCCTCCGGCTCTTTCCAGGGGTCAGTGGGGGATCTTTGTGGAGTGGTCCAATCAGCTGTCCACAGTTGCATCAAGCTGGCGACAGAAGCTCTGTTCAGGCGGGTAATGACATTTATTCATTTCTGTATGGGTGAGGCCAGCCAGGCTGAGCGAGCCAGAGGGTTTTCAACGATTGCTGGGTTCCCTGTATCCAGGGTGCAATCGACTGCGCACACGTGGCCATCATGGCGCCAGTGGCTCAGCCGGATGCCTTCATCAACAGGAAGGGATTCCACTCGATGAACATCCAGATAATGTGTGACCACAGGATGCAGATTCTGAAAGTCTGTGCAAGGTACCCTGGCAGCTCCTATGATGCTTATATTCTGAGACACTCCCAGGTGCAGAGGCTATTCAGTGCTCCAGCCCGACTGGATGGATGGCTGCTGGGTGACAAGGGCTATCCGTTGAAAAGGTGGCTTATGATGCCTCTCCACCATCCAAGAACAGAGGCAGAGCAGTGTTATAATAGCAGTCATGCCTCCACAAGGGCAGTGATAAAGAGGACCACAGGTCTTCTGAAGATGCGCTTCCGATGCCTGCATCATTTAGGGGGAGCATGACAATACCCCTGAGAGCGGGTGTCACTGATCGTGGTTGCATGCTGCACTCTTCACAATCTGGCACTGGCAAGGGGGGACCCACTGGAGGAAGAGGATCTTGAGGCAGCTCCATAGGCCACAGAGGATGCATCCAGTCGTGAATCAGAAGAGGAGCACAGTGAGGAGAACGTTGAGGGCATGGAGGCAAAACTCTGTTTCTTTCAGGGAGGCAGGGACACCATCTTGAGCCAACACTCCATCAGCTAGGCTGCCAAAGATCTGCTTCCACCTCATGCTGGGGCTGCTGCCTCCATCCCAGATGTCTGAAATGCCCATGTCATGTGAACCCAAAGTCCACTCAGTGCCTGTGCAATAAAGTTTAGAGCCACTCAGGTGCAGCAATACATACTAGCGTACCCTGCACCAATAAAAAAGGTAAAGCATACTCAGGCCATTATGACAAAAACAAAATTTATATAATTTTCACAATCAAAACAAATTAACATAACCTTCTCTGGTGTTCGTTTCCACACCAGTAAACATAAACAAAACATTACAGAAGATCGCCCGTGACCAGTCCTTGTGCTCATAGTGCCTTAAACTTGCGATTACGAGTGCGACATCTTGATTGCCCCCCATCTGCCCCACCTTGTTGGCAGCGGCATTGGAGGCAGCCTACTGGCTCTGGTGTCTTGTTGGCCTTGATGACTTTGGTGGTCGTCCTCTGGCCATTGGAGTCTGTGCTCACCCCGCCTGGGAGGGAGCGGCCAGTGCCACGCCTGGCATCTCCCCAGTCATCGCAGCCTCATCAGATGGCACAGTCACTGGCAGAGGGCCAGAGGAGCTGCTGCCATTATCTAGAGCGCCCTGAGAGGAGCCGGCAGAGATGAGAAGCAGCTCGTGCGCCAACGTGAGGTTGGTCTGGACCTCCCTGCTCGCCATTGATGGATGGACACCTAGCTAGGATACTGGGTGCCTCATCCATCTCCCACATTGGCACTGATCACCTGAAGTCATTGCCTCTGTGAGGGCTTGCAGGTCCGAGCACAACCCCAGGAACCCTGATTCTGTCCCTGGAGCTGCCTCTCCATGACAGTCCTCAAGCGAGTGTGAAGTGCCCTCACCCCTGTGCTCTAGCTGAAGATCTAACGCCCACCAAGGTGCTGGTATCTGCGCTGGTGCCTGGTTCAGAGACCGGGTGTGACACAGGTGCAGCTGAAGCCTGGCAGTCCACTGGCGTTAGGGGTGACTCCTTGGGAACCTGTGAACGAGTGCCTGCTGGCGAATCTAAGGGAGAACAATGACAGATCATTAGTTAAAGTCATCACACTGTCACTGTGCATGCCAGGTGCCCTGGTGAGACAGTGGAGATCTGCATCATGGTGCCATCATCTTTCAATGATCAATGGGGACTCCGGTTTTGAGTCTCCCATCAATGAAGAGACTACACAAGAATGTTTGCACCATCCGATACTCTCACCTCTGTGCACTGCACTCTTACCTTCGTCTGACACCCCAGCCTCTCTATAACCAGATGACTGAGGTGCATGGCGCCTCTCCAGCTCTAAGGAATTCTGCTAAAATCTCATAAGGATTAGGAGATATGGGGGGCTTCCACCCGTCCGTGACCTCTCAATGTTGTTATGGCTTATCTTCTCCTGAACGGACAGAGGAGCATTGGTGAGCCCACTCTCTACCTGCAGCGCCATTGCAGCCTGGCAAACCCCACCTGAGGAACACCTTGCAGGGCACATCCGAGTCGTTTCCCTCGAGCTGCAAAGCACTCAATCCAAGCAGCCAGGGCTCACCCCCTTGGCCAGCTCTGACATCATTGACAATCGGCACTCAGACTCTAACACCCCTGAGCTCCACGGGGGTTGGACAGCCCTTAACACTTCACCATAGTGATCCATGCCAACATGGTACTCACCCTTCCCGAGTGCAGCAGGTTGTTGAACCTTTTGCGGCACTGCACCCAAAAGTGCCGCTCAACGTCATGGCTGCTAGCCTGGACTGCCACCTCCTCCCAAGCTTTTGTTGTCAGGTGCAGTGGCCTCCTCCTTCCATCTGTGGGGATGAGGGTGTTCCTCCTGGCAGCCACCTCCTCCAGGAGGACCGCAAGGCACTCATCCAAAAACCAGGCGGAGGTGGGTGGTGGAGGGGGGTGTGCTGAGTCCCCACCCGACCTGCCCTCCCGCTTGGCATCTCCTGCCACAGTTGAGGCCATAGCTTCGGTCTTCAGCACAGAAGATATGTTCTTCCCTGGCATCCTTCAAGGAGCTGCCTGTGCCATTTTTAAACCACCCGCCGGGTCGCCATTGGACCCTGGCCCCGCCTGGCTCTTCCCAACCATTGGGAAGACACATTTCACGGTGGGTGGGCCTTGATTGGCCAGCCAGCATGGAATCGTGGTCATGGGCCGATCACAGGCAGGGTCCTGTTTCCTGACCAGTCCTGGGCCTGCTAATCGCAGGCGCCCGCCAAGGGTAAAATTCAGGCCCATGTGTTTACTCTGAAGTTGAAGTAATAGTGAGTTTAGATTGCGGTTTTTGGGTGTTTCAGGAAGAGATACCAGCTGAAGAAAAGCATCTAGTGAATGCTTAGAAGTCCCCCAGAAGAAAACTGTTTGAAACTGAACTAACCCAAGCAAGAAACCTTGGTTTAAATAACTGAAGAATAAGTGGTTCTGAAAAAGAGTCATACAGACTCGAAACGTTAACTCTGTCTTTCTCTCCACAGATGCTGTCAGACCTGCTGAGTTTTTTCCAGCAATTTTTGTTTTTGTTCAAGAAGCCTTGGTGTTGCGACAGTGGTAAATCTTCATTGGGGTTTTGTGTCTGTAAGGGTTACTGGGATAAAAGGAATAGTGTGAGTTTGAATCATTTTCTGGTATCTCTATGGAAATCTTTCCAATCTTTTTGTCTAGTGTAATATGGTTCATTTTTTCTTGGCTTAATAAATGTTTTATTATTTGTGTTAGAAGTATACTGGTAGACTCTTATGAATGTATTCAGTAACTGACCTCCACGGTTTCTAAAAAAAAAGTGTGAGGATCTACCAAGTCAGGTTTCAGTCTGGGATCTGACCTGTCCAGTATTAACATCAGCTGGGATCATAACAATATGTTTGAAGTCACGAATGGTAAGTGAATGAAAGCTCTTTCTTTCTTATAAATCTAACTTGCTGCTATTCACCTGATCTATAATATCATCACCAGAACAGCAGTCAGGGATAAAATGTCACATATTGTAAATCAGCGTATGCAGCAATTACCATTTGTCCAAGTAAAGAAATCCTCTTGTCTGACAGCTGCAGTGGGAAGTAAGTAGCGTACATCATCATCCGTGGCATCACTGGTGTAACAAGACCTACAACACAAGGAACATAAAAACATTGCTCACTTCTTTTAAACCACAGTGGAACACTTGGTTAACTTTCATTTCCTACATTACAGCAGTGCCTACATTTCAAAATTACTTTGAATCTTCCGCTCTGGAAGCTAAGTTTGGTGGTGGTCGCGGAAATTGGAGTGATTGCTGCTAGTTGTGGCGGGGGGAGGGGCGTGGGGGGTGGTGGAGGTGGGGGTGTGGGGGGTGATGGAGGTGGGGGTGTGGCGGTGGACAGGATAGCTGACCACGTGGGACCTTGCACTGGTCAGCTCATTAAATATGCATCCATGCAGAGCTCGCTGCTTCTTGCAGCGGGGTGGGTAGTAAGTCGCCTCATGGGCTCGAAGGTCTGGGCGCCATATTTAAAGGGCAACCGGACAGCTATTCACTCAGTGAAGGCCAGGAGCTTTGGATTACTCACCCAGGATGTCACAGAGAAGAAAACAACATGCAGCCCCACAGTTCATCGATGCATCCCTGCAGACGAGGTGATGTTTCCATGGGATGGCAGCAGGAGGGCCTCCTGTCTGACCACAGTGACCTGGACAGAGGTTGCAGCAGAAGCTAGTGCCCGTGAGATCCAGTGTGGAAACGCCCAACAGTGTTGCAAGAGAATGAATGATCTGCAATGGTCTGCCAGGGTAAATGCACCATCTACTCACTGCAAACTGACATTCCCATATGGGCATCAGACAGTCTAAGTGCATGAGTGCACAGGGATACCACACAAGAGTTTGGGTTGCAGCACACACCAGCAGATGGGACATCTGCACTGAATGTGTGCCATCCACTTCATGTTCTCAATCAGTTGCAGGACAATGGGCTTCTTAATCACTTACGGGAGATGGCTCAGCGATTGTCAGGCATGTATGCTCCTGAATTGCTCATGCAACCATTGGCTTGACAATCAATCCTTCTGCCTTTCTGCAGGAGAAGAATGCCCACTACAAGCGTGAGCGCTCCCAGAATGGAAGTGGAATTCTGGATATCAGAGTCTTCATGTCTTTCGAGGAGATGGCTGCCCAGCTAGCTGGGAAGGGGCAGGACCATGCCTGTGCTGAGGGCGAGATAGAACTCCACTAAGAAGCCAGTGAGGGTGCCTTCAGTCTGCAGCTATCAGCTGCATGCACTGAGTGAGAGATGTGTTGAATTAAGGAGCCTGCTTAGTCAATCACTAAATCTTTCTTTTCTCCATTCCAGGTATCAACAAGAAATTGGGGGAGAACAGCAACCTGGACCAGCTATAGCCCCCTCCCAAACCCACCTCTGAGGGGCATGCTTCAGAATCCTCAGAGGATACACTGTCACGGCATTCACCTGCACCCTCCATCAGCACAGATACACTCACCCTCAGTGGGTCGAAGTTCTAGAGTAGGCTTGGGGTCACAATCGGAGAGCACATCACTGACATGGGTCCGCAGCTGGCAGATGAAGTGACAGCCGAGGCCTCTGACACTCGGAGGACCGCTGGAGACCAGGCCCCTGATGAGCCCCAAGGAGATGGTGAGCCTGTGGACTGAGCCCTAAGAGACCTGTTGGAGATACAGAGACAGGCAGGGGAACATCTGGCAGACTTTCCAGAGGTCATGCACGGACTGGACCAAAGGCTGGAGGAGTCTACCCACATTTTGTCTGCTGTCATGGCTCCAGCGTGCAAGCACTTGGCTGCCTCTATGGAAAGGATGGCAATTGCCTTGGAGACCCAAGTCTAGCAGAATACACACTGGCTGCCGGATATGCACTCAGGACTTGCTCTGCATCCAGGTGCCCCTTCTCTTCAAGGAATCAGGAAGGTGCCATTGGGCATCTACATGGAAGAGGAGCACCAGCCAGGCACCTCAGGGGCTTCATCCCAGGACACTGCAAGGGTGCCCTGCCACTCCACCCGCTCTCTGCCAGTGACCCCATCGCCTCCAGCAAGTCAGGCAGAGGACGGTGTACCTGCACCTAAGCGGGAGACCCTTAGCAGACCGAGGCCCTCTAGACCTCAGGCCACCAGAGGACCCTGCCAAAGTCATCGCAGTCAACTGGGCATAGCAGTCAGCAAGCTGCCTCCACCTCAGCTGCAGATGTTGGGGCTGCAACTAGATGTAATGGTAGGCAACAAAAGATTAAAAAGTATTGAAGACACACAGATAGCACGTGAGTACAACCATTGTGTACAGTTTTGGCACTTGTGAATATATGTTCATTTCTGCTGTTTGGAAACGTCCTGGATTCCATTTTGCTGCTAGTCGCTTCAATGTTTGTGGGCATTTAAGGGTCTGGAATGCGGATCCCCATCAGAGTCCGATCATGATGTCCCATAGATTCATTTCTGTCATATTATCAACATAGTGATTACTCAATAATCCCACATGTGCATGATTAAGCACTAGCCATCAATTATGAGTGTGCTGCCTGGCCCAGCATCATACAAGCCATTACTTGCAGCTCACCATGTTCTCACCTTTGAAAATGTGTTCATTGAGGCCATTGCATTTCTTGCTGTTGTTGTCCTGATGTCAGATGATGGTGGATACCACGAGTACTTGAGGGGAGTTTCATGTAAGCGCAAGGAACACAGTGGATGCAGTTTCAGGACTGAGAGACTGAAGCTCTACACTGTTTTCTTAATAGTCAAAAACCAGAGGCTTCTCTACATTCTGTAGGAAGCTGTGGTGGACACTTCCAATCATCAATGGCCTTCCTTCGTGATTTGTCATCTTGAGCTAACTTGCAGGTGAAGGCAACAAGGAGGCAACGGGCAAGTTAGCCTTGACTGCAAGAGGGATTTGAGTGTAGATTTAAGAGGGATGTGTGGAGTTGCCTGAAGCCTTTGTCAGATCTCACATGGAGATTTGTTTGGCCTGTTGGTCTCCTTGTCAAACGTGGCAGTAGACCTCGCATAAAGGGTTCGCAACCAAAGTGCATTGGACATCATTGAAGGACCAGGATTTCAGTGCATGAGGAGAGAGAGAGTAGAATAGGCCTGTGTGCTGGACCATGCTAAGGACTGTGAGCCTACCCATGTGAAGCATCAGCAGCTCTAGCAGACCTATGCAGGTTACATGCAGGAAAGAATCTTACATTGGCTAAGGTGTCCACAATGATAGATCATGGTCTTGCACTAATGAACCATCTAGGCCAGAGATTGTAGGGTCTCTGCAATTGGAGGATCTGGAGTGGTTGCACCTCAGCAACCCATAGTACAGGTGAGGCATTCTCAGTGAGTGGACTATAAAGTTCCCTCAAAAATTATTGGCTTCATAAAGATGTCAAGGGATATGGGTTGACTATGAGTGAGTGGTGATTGGGGAGTAGGAGCACGATCTCCCTGATCAGTCTGCACGGAGGAGTGATCTCAAGGGGCCAAATGGTGTTCTTATGCTGCTCCTCCCTGTGGACTCATCTATCTGGTTCTGCCTGAAAGAGTTCTCTGCCAGGTCGGCCTCCCTTTGGGAGCAGGTGTCAGGGTGACACAAGTGCATCCTTGCCAAGTTTAGATTTGATATTGCTTCCAAACTGCCATGAACACAGACATTGTGAGGGCATGGGTGAAATCAGAATTCAACTTACAGGTGTCTGAGGTCATAGGAGAATGGAGTGATGTGCAGGTTTGAATGCATGCATTTAGCGCCAGGGGTCTGCATAATAGCATAGTTTGGCGCATGCAAAGGATCAATCCAACAGCAGGGAATGAGGTAATTCATGAAATTTAATTCAGCTATAATGAATCAAGGTAGATTAGAGAAAAATAATGTCCATAACCAAAAAGTGCTGGGGCATTCCAGTCAGCAGAGTATAGAAAACCAAAAAATTAAAGAAATGTGTTGGCAGCTTACTCTGCCTGGAATCTGGTAGCTATTAGATTCGCACGGGCCTGTCTGCCACATCGTACCCCTGCTATGGCCTCTGCTTGAGGCCTGGCGAAATCCTGGCCCCTGTCAGCTCCAATCCCTTCACCGTTCTCAACATCGGACGAGAGATCCCGCTCCTCCATGTCTCCCTCAGCCAAGAAATTCCCCTTGTAGTGCTAGGTTGTGCAGGGCGCAGCAGACACCTATGATCTGGGACACTCTCTGTGGTGAGTATTGGACATCCACGCCTGAGTGGTCCAAACATTTGAATAGGTTATAGTCTGCTGAATCATGGACCTGGTGGAGGCATGTGCATCATTGTAGCTCTCCTCAGCAGCACTCTGTGGACGGTGAACTGGCTTCATGAGCCAGGTCTTCTGGGGGTATCCCTTGTTCCTGAGGAGCCAGTCTTGCAACTGCTGAGGTCCTTTGAAAACCTGTGGCACCTGGGAGTGGGTCAGAATGTGGGTATCATGAGAGTTCCCTGCGAACTGAACACAAACATGCAGGATTTACCTTCTGTGATCACAGATCAGTTGCACGTTCAAAGAGCGGAATTCTTTTCTATTGATGAATGTGATTGGCTATTGCCAGGGAACTCTCCAGGCCACTGTGTGCAGCCAATTGTGCCCTGCACTTGCAGAAAATCCGAGAATGTTTCAAATCCCTATGCCCTTGCAGCCTGGCTTTCAGGATCCAGGCAGAATTGGATAAATTGGTGCATTCTCATGAGTAGGGCATCTGTACTTGCATGTCGCTGACTGGGAGGTGCTGCACAGGTCCCCAGTGGAGCCCTGGAAGGATGCATTAGCAAAGAAGTTTAAGTTTGTCACTTAGACAAATTCAGGATAATTAAGGAAAGCCAGCATGGATTAAGGAAGGGAAAATCATGTTTGACTAACTTGCTGGAGTTTTTTGAGGAGGTAACAGAGAAGGTTGATAAGGGCAATGATGTTGATGGTATATTTGATATAGGCATTTGATATAGTGCCACACAACAGACTTGAGAGCAAAATTCTAGCTCATGGAATAAAAGAGAAATTAGGCACTTGGATAAGAAATTGGCTGAAAAGTGACAGGAAACAGAGGGCAGAATTTTATGCCTCGCAGGTGAGCACGCGCCCAACCCGAATATACATGAAATAACACAAGATGACGTCGGGTGAGCGTCCCAAAGTCATTCCGCATGCGAGCAATCTTCAGGTCGGTGGGTGTGTGTGGCAGTCGAAGTGCACCTGCCGAAAATTAAGCAGACAATTAAGCCCATTAAGAAGGCAGTTGAAAGCAATTTTTCATGGCCCGTCCGCTTTTACGGTTGGTGGATGGGCCAATCAGCCAGGCAGCCTTTACATTTTTGTTCAAACCTCAATCCAGGGCGGGATGAAATCTCCGTTGGGAAATAAAATAAAAGGAGATATCTGGGGACTGTTTTTTTTGTGAGTTATGCTTTCAGATGCTTGATTGTGCTGCATGCACACATTTTGCATCATTTTTGTTCTTTCATTTATTCTGTGGGTGTCTTCAGCTCTCTGAGCAGCTGTCTTCCTTCAGGGAGCTCAGTGGAAGCGCTCACCAGCATCCATGGTGATGGTGGTGCCCGTCCTCTTCCCGCCTCCACCAGCGGTGCTGAGCCTTTCTCAGGGCTCATTTCATGCTGGCTGGCTGTTAATTGGCCAGATACCGCGAAATCGCGGTCGGGAGCCCATTTCCTGTCCGTCCCCGGGCCTGCTGAACGCACATACCCGATGAGCGAAAAATTCAGGCTAGAAAGTAGTGATAAATGGTTGCTTTTCAGATTGGAGGGAGGTTTGTAGTGGAGTTCCCCAGGGGTCACTGTTAGGACCCTTGCTCTTCCTGATATATATTAATGACCTAGACTATGGTGTTCAGGGCATTGTTTCAAAATTTGCAGAGGATACGAAGATTGGAAATGTTGTCAACTGTGATGAGGATAGTCGTGAACTTCAAAAGAACATAGACATGTTGATGGATTGAGCAGACAAGTGGCAGGTGAAGTTCAACGTAGAGAAGTGTGAGGTGATTAATTTTGGCAGGAACAATATGGACAGACAGAAGAAAGTATATAAATAAACTCTAAAGGAGATGAAGGAACAGAGGGACGTTGGTGTTGATGTACATAAGTCGTTGAAGATGACAGGGCATGTTGAGAGAGCAGTTAATAAAGCATATAGTATCTTAGGCTTTATTAATAGGGGCATTGAGTATAAGAGTAAGGATATCATGTTGAATTGCTATAAGACACTAGTAAGGCCTTATCTAGAACACTGCATCCAGTTCTGTGCACCATACTTGAGGAAGGATGTGAAGGCATTGGAAAGAGTGCAGAGGAGATTCACAAGAATGATTCCAGAGATAAAGAACTGTAACTATGATGATAGATTGGGGAGGTTGGGACTGATTTCCTTGGAGAAAAGAAGGCTGAGAGGAGACTTGATAGGGGTATGGACAGGGTAAATAGTGAGAAACTGTTCAAGAGAGAATTAAGAACTAGAGAGCACAGATTCAAAATAATTGGCAAAAAGAGTACTGGTGATGTGAGGGATTTTTTTTTGCCCAGAGGATGGTTGGAGTCTAGAACAAACTTCTTGAGAGGGTAGTGGAGGCAAGTTCGGTGGGGGTATTTAAAAGGGGATTAGATTGCTATCTGAAAAGAGAGAATGTGCAGGGTTATGGGGATAAAGCAGGGGAGTGGGACTAGGTAGAATCCTCTTTCACAGAATCAGTACAGACTTGATGGACCGAATGGCCTCCTTCTTCACTAAAGGTTCTGTGATACTGTGAAGGCGGCGATGACCTTCAATGCCACTGGCATGAGATTCCCTCCAAGTCCTTGAGACCGCAGCTCGTTGTGGAGAAGCTGGCAGATGCGAACGGCCACATTCTGAGACATCCGAAGGCACCTCTGGCTTTTTCTTTCACTCCTTTATGGATAATTGCACTCCCTGCGATACATCCGTGGTCGGGCCAATGCTCGCCACTGCAGTGGACCCTGTTCATCAACATCCTGAACTTGATGTCCTGCTGCCTCTTGCTGCTCAGCCCGTTGCTCCTCCTGGCCCTATGCCAACCTGCAATGGCCCTCTTCCTCATCTGGATGACAGCCAATTGAAAGACAGGGTTGCCTGGAGGCTGCATCATCTAGGTTTCAGTGGATCTGTGAACGAATTGAAGTAATGAATCGAGTGAGCATATTCTTGATAGGTTTCTCTCCAACAAAAGCCACCAAGCCAGTGCAAAGCCTTGTGCCTGGCTTCCGTCTAGACATGGCATCTCCACCCCACTCCTTCCAGGTGAAGGACATCCTGGAGGACCAGAGATTGGTGTTCCTCCCATTCACACATAACTGCGCTGGAGGCATTGCTCTTTGACCAGGGTCATGAAAGTCATGTGCAAGAACCCTCCCTTTAGCACTATTTTGCTTGCCTCCAATATCCTTGAGACTCTGTTGAGATAACATTGCCTTGGCATCATAGCAAGATTAACCACATGAGCCCTTGTCAGGCATGAGCATTTACCCATGAGGATGGAGTTTTGGAGTCGCAAGTTGGCTGCCGTCCACCAGACCGACCCCTTGGGGACATCCACCTCCCTCTCTTCATCACTGCCTCTGACAGCAGCAGATGGCAAATAGCACAGAATGAACGGCAGCTCCACACCTTGGTGGAATCTTGATGTTCTGAGACCCACAAGTCAGGAACAAACCTGCTGCCATGTGGGCTTCACCGTAGAAGAGAACACAACTGAACATGGTTGACATCCAGTTGCCTCATGGTTATTAGGGTGTCCCTTTAGTCATTCACATGTGCTGAACTTGAAATCCACCGACCCGAAAAGACCCTTCTCCCAGTTCGTGGGATTGCACTTACTAACTGCATTCTCCAGGTCAGATTGGAAAAATGATGCACGTCACCTTTCAAACTCATTCCATCACCTTTCACTCTCCCCGTCACCCACCAACATCCTCCCAATCACCTTTGACCCACCGAATATCACCATACCTCTCCCCTCTGTCACCCTTGAACCTCCCCCATTACCCTGGACCCTATTACCATCCACCTCCACATGCCATCTCTCCCCTCTGAGCTGACACCTGTTACCATCCCCCTGCCCACCCTGACTCTGACACCTCCCATTATCCAAGCCGCCTGTTTAGTCCACCTCCATGGCCCCTCCCATGAAACCTTCACATACCAGTCTGTCATCTTGGACCCGCCATCCTACCACATCCCACTCTCCCCTCTGACTGTGACTGTTCCCTCCTCTAACCAGCAAACTGAGTTCAACCCCCAGGATCCCACCATTGACAGCACCAACCCCACCCTCTGGGACACCCTCTCTCCTCCCTTCCTGGGACACACACTCTCCCCTCCATTTCCCCAGACACTCTTCTTCCCCAACCCCTATCCCGGACATTCTCCCTGACCCCATTCCCTGGACACTCTTTCCCCCTGCGCTTCCCCAGATACTCTCTCCCCAACTTCCCTGGACACTTGTCCCCCCGCCTTATTTCCCTGTTCACTCTCCACCCCCTTCCCCGGACACTCTCAGCCTCCCCATCTTCCCCGGACACTCACTGTACCACCCCTTCCCTGGACAGTCTCCATCTACTTCCAGTCTTCGCCTACCTCCCTTGTCTAGCCTTTGCTCCACCCTACATCCCCTCCACCCTTTCTCTATCTCCTGATTCCAGCCGCTGTGCAGCTTTTGCTACCGGAACCCGATATAAGTCAAGTCATGAGCAGTTCCCAAGAAGGCGAAAGCAGCATGTACTGACCTCAAAGTCATGGAAGAAGTAAAACTCGCCAGGTGCACATCATTTATACACAGTCATAAAAGTGAATGTTCTAATTTCTGAGTGGCCGGGAACTTAATTTGGCAGGGGAATTTAATTCCGACAAAGTTGCCTTTTAGTGAGCATGCATGACATGATACCTGCCTCCGCCTTTAACCCACCTTTAAAGCCCCAAGAACAAAATTCCAAAAGTTCAACCCAATGTTGGGAAACTGATTTTTGGCCTCATGCCAAAATAAGCTCCCTTTTCCGCCACGCTTCCCGCTGCTGGCAGGACCGGAAGATTCCGCCCACAGTATCATACAGCATGCATGAAGGCTGTTCAGTTCATTATTACTATGCCAGCTCTTTCAAAGAGCTGTCCAAATTAGCCTTACTTCCTTGCTCTTTCCTTGTAACCCTGCTTTCTCCTTTTTAACATATATATACGTCTCTTTCGAAAGATAATGTTGAATGTGCTGCCACCATTTTTTTGGATAACACATTCCAAGTCATAACAGCTTGTTGCATTAAAAAAATTCTCCTCCTCTCCAATTTGGTTCTGTTGCCAATTATCCTAAATCTGTGTTCTCCAAAAAAGAAACACTTTATTTGGAGCGCTGCAATTCCCAGTTTGAAGTGAAAAGGTACTTACTGTGATTTAGTCAAGGGTTGTGTCTGTCAAAAAAAGTTGACCGTGAGATTGCATGAGATAATATAATGCTCAAGCTAAATTTTAGATAGGAACACGAGGAGCCCATTCAGCCCCTCGAGTCTATTCTGTCATTCAATCGGATCAGCGATGTATACCTTAATTACTTATCTGTATTTCATATGTCTTGATACTCTTACCCAACCAGAAATGACAGGAAGCAAATCAGAGTCACATCAGCAGCATACTTAATTGAGGAGAGTGAATCAGTGTCACTTAAAATTATTTCGAGTTATCAACAGTCACAGATTGCAACTCTTTTGAGTACAATCACAGTTCTTGGTTTCCGGGAGTGGGACATGAACCCACAACCTTCTGATTCAAAGGCGAGGGTGCTATGGACTGAGCCACAGCTGAGTGTCACTTAAGTAGCACAGAGAACAGGAGGGAGTGAATTGGTGTCAGCTCAGCGGCACAGGGAAATGGAGGGAGAGAGAATCAGGGCACCTCAACAGAAACAGAGCAAGACAGAATCACTGTCACCTTGGCAGTGCAGTGATTGAAAGGACATGAGTCTGGGTGCTTCTGCAGTACAGGTAAGGGTAAGCAACAGGTCAAGGACATCTCTGCAGTGCTATCTAAAGATGTATTGTGTAGTTAAAACACAGATAGCACTGAATTCAGCTAGACTCATGCAAAGGTAAAATATACAATGACAAACATAAGCTCAAGTCTAGCTGGATTATTATCTATTAGCATTGTTTTTTCTTGAGGAAAATCAAAATTGATTGCTACAGCAAAGCATTTATATTAATCAGTATTGTTACTTTGCTGAATTTCCCTCCTATTGTTGTTATGGCAGGGAGAGATACTATTGCTAAGTTAAAATACCAAAGAAAGCAATTGATAAAGTGTCTCCCAGTAATGTCAACAAGAAAAATACAGATCTGACAGAGCTTGAGCAAAAATTTCAAACCCTCATCAACCAGTCCAATAACTTACTCTCTGAAAAAGATTGAGATGCGGTGTGAGACACACTTGCTGGTCGTTGAATTACTGCTTTGTTTTTTTCTTTATTGAGTTCTCCTTCCTTATTCTTTTTCTTCCCAATATCTTTTGATTCTGTTCTTTCTGAGAAAATACATTAAAAAGTTACTGAAAGCACATGCACATTTCCTTGTTCTGTTTACTAGGCTGTCGATCTTATTGTACACATGGACACATGGAGAGGCTGGGGATGAACTGAAAATGTGCCCTCAATAGTTGGCTGGCAGTGGGGTTGGAAGAGAGGCAAACAATCATTTTAAGAGTGACATAGGGCTGGTCCACCAACTGGATTTAAACCTGTTGCTACTTAGAGGAGGGGCAAAAGCAGCACTAGAGGAAGGAGTCAACCCGGAGCCAGACCGAAGAAACAAGCAACATGCCCTCTAAACAGAGATACAGAGCAGTTAGGATGGGTTTTTTGGGGTTAAAAAGAGGCTAGAGATCCACCAAGAATATGGTACACACTGTGGAGGGAAGTAGTTGTAACAGTGATCGCCACTTTCCTGAACTTCAGGACTCCTCTACAATACAGTAAGTTCAATAACCTCAACATAGCAGTCAAGTTAAGGTGTCTATTTCCCCTGAACCTTCTTCATACATGTGGCAGTCCTTCATTCATTGCACTCAAAGTTCTCTGGGATATTACTATGTATGCTGATCCTATTCTGCACCACCTGCGACCGACCAAATGTACCTCAAAGCATGTTATGCATGAGCAAGCCTCCAAAATTCACTACATCCATCCTTTCTTGCTTTCTGAACCAGTTATAACCTTAAATTTTAACTGAAGACTTTGCCCAGTGTTCACTGTAACACACATGTCTCCTCTCTCACAGGAGAAAGTTATCCATAATCACAGGGAAAAGCAGGCTGTGGGTAGCAATAAGTCCTCATTCAGAACAACTAGTGAGAACCTAGGGAGCCATGTAGCAAAATGCTTTTGGAGTGGGGACATCTAGGATAGTCAGTTGCAGCTGCAGGTTTGCATGGACCGTCTGTATCATTATGAGAAACGTGGCTGGGCACTTGCTAAAGTTATGGAGAGACATCATGATAGCTGCCAAATATCATATCATCTCTTCATTTTCTCCTAGCTTAAAGCAACTGAGGAGGCGGTGGGATGGGAAAGAGACAAATGACCTTGCACCTCTGCCCTGCCGACCACGTCCTCACACATTCACTCTTTCTCACTCACTCACCTACCCAGAGAAATCCATCCTAGGATTGTCGATTGTTTCAATTAAAGTTTTTACTGGCTAAGATAAGGACATAGTTGTGCCAGAAGATTCGGAATGGGGTTGGAGGGGTTGGGAGTGACAGGGTGGTGGTGGCAGTTGAAAATGGGGAGAAGACCTTTCAGCCTCCAATCTCTAGTGTCCTGTTCTGAAGAGGATACAAGATGAGGAGGTAGCACAGAGGCCAGCTTGACAGAATATAGCTTTGACAGAGTACTGAACTCAAAATTCCCTCACTCACTAAATTACCAAGTGTTTAAGGGTTGATTTCTTTCCAAAACCTAGTCAGGCATTGCATTTAGCATTTCACTTAATTTTAACATTTACTTGTAGTTTCTTTAAGTCTTAGTCAGTGGTAATGGTAGCTGGACAGTTGGATAATTAGGTGGCAAGTTGAACTGGTACCCTCGCCAGAAGGGCCTTGCATCGGTTGCTGGAATTCCAGCTAGTATAAATACAGGAGGTTTTTGCTAATGCACGGAGTAAGCAGCAAAGAGGCCAACTCAACAGAGTACAGCTTCGACAGAGTACTGAAGTTGGGAATTTGATGAGCGTGGGAATTTTAAGTGCAAGGGAAGAGGTCTTTTACAGAACAAGGAGTGGTCCAGGAGAAGGAGTGGCACAACGAGACCTGAGAGCTGAAGTCCAGAGGCCTTAATTATATAAGCAGGTAGGGGATTGATTAGTGAGTTTTAAAGCTTCTTTTTTCTCTCTAAACTTGGGCAGGAGTTTAAATTAGTACTGGAGAGGTATAGTATTGTACTAAATGTATAGCTTAACCAGTTAAATGACTTAATATAACTATAAATAATTATTGAGTGATATTTCTAAACTTGAAACCCTAATTAGTTAAAAAAAAATACAATAATGATTGGCAGGGCAGGTGATGTGCTGCAGCTGTGGCATCTGGGAGCTGGTGGACACCAGTGTGATTCACAGCAATCACTTCTGCATTAAGTGTCTGCAGTTCCAGGAACTTCAGCTCAAATTAAATAAACTAGAATCGAAACTCTGGACACTGCGATGCATCAAGGAGGGAGAAAGTTATCTAGACACTTTGTTCTGGGGGCAGTCACATCGCCTTAGGTTAGGTTATTTCAGATTTGGTCCATGGTCAGGAACAGGAGATATTGATTACAAGTGAGGCAGTTATAGGGAAGGTAGCCTGAGTCCTTGCAGGTTCAAGCCTGTGTGGATGAGAGCAGGGACTGCAGTGAGGATGAGCAAACTAACCACAGTTCTGAGGTACAATGGGTAAATCAAGTGGGGGGAGTAAAAAGGAATATGGTAGTAATAGGGGGGTCATAGTTAGGGGGATAGATACTGTTCTCTGCAATCGAAAGTGTGAATCCCGAAAGCTGTGTTGTCTGCCTGGTGCTAAGGTTAAGTACATCCCATTGGGGTTGGAGAGGATCTTAGAGTGGGAGGGGAAGGATCCAGTTGTTGTATCCATGTGGGTACAAACAACACAGGTAGGTCTAAGAAGAGGTTTTCCTAAGGGAGTATGCGAAGCTGCGGATAAATTAAAAAGCAGAACCACAAAGGCAACAAATCTTTGGATTACTACCTGAGCAAATTGGTTTGGTGTCAATAAGGTCAGAGAGTTAAATGCATAGCTCAAAGATTTGTGTGAGGCAATTGGGTCTTGATTCATGGGACACTGGCATCAGTACTGGGAAAAAAGCCCCACTGGGATGGCCCTCACTTGAACTGAGCTGGGACCCAATGTCCTGGTGAAAAGTATAACTAGGGCTGTAGAAAGCTTTAAAATAAATAGTGGTGGTGGTGATAGGGGGAGTAGGGGGCAGGGAGAGGAGTGGAGAAGGGTTCACTGAGGGGAAAAAAGGACAAGCCAATATTGTAGAGTAGCAATACAGGTAATGATAACCATAGTGTGACAAGAAAGGACAAAACATACAAATATAAAAATGCACAAGCAAGTCGGGTCAGAGTAGGAAAAGGGTGAAAAGACAGAATTAAAGGTTCTTTATCTGAATGCACATAGCATTCACAACAAGATGGATGAATTGATTGCACAAAAAAAGTATGATATGATAGCCATTACAAAGACATGGTTGCAAAGTGACTAAGGCTTGGAACTAACTATTTAATGGTATTTAACACTTCAGAACGTTGTGAAGAAAGGGAAAGGAAGTGGGGTAGCTCTGTTAATATAGGATAGGATTAGTACAGTAGTGAGACATGATCTTGACTTGGAAGATCGAAGTGTAGAATCAGTTTGGGTGGATATCAGAAATAGCAACAGAAATAAGTCACTGGTGAGAGCAGTTTATAGCCACCCGCACCCCAACCACCACACTCCCCCCACAACAGTAGCTACACTGCAGGACAGAGTATAAATCAAGAAGTAATGGGGCTTTGTCAGAAATGTACTACAATAATTGTGCGTGATTTTAATCTTCATATAGATTGGACGAATCAAATTGACAAAGGTAGTTTTGAGGATTAGTTCATAGAGCTTATGTAAGACAGTTTCTTATAACAATACATTCTGGAAACAACCAGGGAACAAGCTATTTTAGAGCTGGTAATGTGTAATGAGACAGAATTGATTTATGATCTCATAGTAAAGGATCCTCTAGGCAAGAGTGATCATAACATGATGGAATTTCACATTTAGTTTGAGGGTGAGAAACCTGGGTCTGAAACTAGTGTCTTAAACTTCAGCAAAGGCAATTACGAAGGTATGAAGGCACAGTTGGCTCCAGTGGACTGGGAAAATAGGTTAAAAGGTAAGACAGTAGATAAGCAATGGCAGGCATTTAAGGAGATATTACATAACTCTCAATAAGTTATATTCCATTGAGAAAGAAAGACTCTATGAGAGGGATATACAATCTGTGGCTAACTGAGGAAGTTTAAGACAGTACTACATTGAAAGAAAAGGCATATAATGTTACGAAGATTAGTGATGGACCAGAATATTGGAAACATTTTAGAAACCAGCAAAGGATGACTAAAAATAAAGATGGACATATCCGAATATGAAAGTAAACTAGCAAGAAATATGAAAACAGAAAGTAAGAGCTGTTCAGTGTATAAAAAGGAATACAGCAGTTAAAGGAAACATTGGTCTCTTAGAATGAAACTGGGGAATTAATAATGGGAATCAAGTAGTGGCAGAGACTTTGAACAAGTATTTTGTATCTTTCTTCACAGCAGAAGGCACAAAAAGCATCCCAAGAATGGTAAAAAATCAAGGGGCCAAAGGAACCTAAAAATAATTGCTATCACTATAGAAAAAGTACTAAGAAAGCTAGCATAATTAAAGGTTGACAAGTTCGCTGGACCTGATGGCCGGCATGCTAGAGCCTTAAAAGAAGTGGCGACTGTGATATTGGATGAATTGGTTGTAATCTTCCAAAATTCCCTAGGCTGGAATTTTACGGCCTCGTCGTGGAGGGGTCAGGGCTGCAAAATGTGGTGAGACGTTCTAAACTCCATTTACTTCGACGGGACCATAAAATCCTGTTGGTGTAAAATTTCACCCCTAGATTTTGGAAAGGTCCCAGTGCATTGAAAAACTGCAAATGTCACACCTCTATTCAAGAAAGTAGGGAGACAGAAGGCAGAAAACTATAGGCCAGTTAGCCTAACTTCTGTCATTGGGAAACTGCTAAAATTCATTATTAAGGAAGCAATAGTAGGAAAATTAGAAAGTCATTACACAATCAAGCAAATTCAACATGGCTTTGTGAATGGGAAATTGTGTTTGTCAAATTTATTAAAGTTCTTTGAGGATATAATGAGCAGGGTGGATAAAGGAGAACCAGTAGATGTTGTATATTTAGATTTTGCAAGGGCATTCAATAAGGTGTCACATAAATGGTTACTATACAAGATAAGAGCTCGTGGTATTGAAAGTCATATATTAGCACGGATAAAGGATTGGCTGACTAACAGGAAAAGAAGATTTGGGATAAATGGACCATTTTCTGGTTGGCAAGCTGTAACTAGTGGAGTGCCACAGGGATCAGTACTGGCACCTTAACTGTTTATGATTTACAATAATGACTTGGATGAAGGGACCAAGTATATTGTAGCCAAATTTTGCTGACAATACAAAGATAGGTAGGAAAGCAAGTTGTGAAGAGGCCACAAAGAATCTGAAAATGGATATTTATAGGTTAAGTGAATGGGCAAAGAACTGGCAGATGGAGTATAATGTGGGAAAATGTGAGGTTGTCCCTTTAGGTAGGAAGAACAGAAAAGCAGAATTTTGGCCTGGATCTTCTGCAAAGCGGCAATCATCATCGGATTGTCACTCTGCTTGAACTTTTCAATGCTCTGATGGTACTCCGCATTTCTGGCCGGGTCTTCCGAGCTTGGCTTCTATGTGGAACGTACAGTCCGATGAAGAACTCCATTGCAGCACTGTAGCATCGGGGGAAGACAAGCAACACCCCCTTTTTATGTCACCAGCTGAAGTAAGGTAAGTTTAAATGTCCAGTGTGAATGTTAGCGAATGGGTGAATGGATGGATGTTAGTGAATGGGTGGGTGGATGGATGAGTGAATGGACAGGATAGTGGGGTGGGTGAGGTAAATGGGTAGGGTGGCAGGTCAGTAAGGTGGTAGGTGGGGTAGTCAGGTTAGGAATGGTAGGGGCTAGTCAGGTGCTCAGGGGTTAGCATAGCTGGGAGGGGGCTTGTTCATGGGGTCAAGGCGGATAGTCGGGATGGAGCAGGGGGGAAGTCAGGTCAGATCAGGGGGATAGTCAAGGGGTCAGGAGGGGTAGTCGAGGTGTCGGGGGGTGGTGGTCAGTTTGAGTGATTCAGGGGGGGTTCAGTTCTATAATTACCCAGGTGTTAGACTCGGATTTTTCTGTCTAACATTTCCTGGGCAATTATCCAGGTAAGTACTGTGGAAATGTCTAAACTCTCTGACTCTAACTCAGAGTCTAGCTCTAACATGGGGAATAGGGAATTGTCCCCTGGGAGTTCAAATTTCCCTGACAATTCTCATGGAGGTCAGTGCGTCAGGGCTTCTACAGTGTTCCGATGTGCCTCTTGGTTCACACGTCCAGTTTTCGACAATTTGGAGACTGGAAGAACTGGGCCATAATTTAAATGGAGAAGGATTGCAGAACTCGGCAATACTAGGTGATTTGGGTGTCCTTGTACAGGAATCACAAAAAATTAACATGCAGGTACATCAAGTAATAGGAAGGTAAATGGAATGTTGGCTTCTATTGCAAGGGAGATGGAGTATAAAAGTAGTGAAGCCTTGCTACAACTGTACAAGGCATTGGTGAGATCACATTTAGAATACTGTGTACAATTTTACTTCCCTTATTTAAGGAGGGTATATTTGCATTAGAGGCAGTTCAGAGAAAGTTCATGAGATTGATTCCTCGGGTGAAGGGGTTGTCTTATGAGGAAAGCTTGGACATGTTGGACCTATACTCATTGGAGTTTAGAAGAATGAGAGGTAATCTCATTGTAACATATTGCCGGTGCATATCTGATGGGCTGATTGGCTTTGTTCTGTGCTGTAAAAATTCTGTGATTTGGTAATTATGATAAGGATTGTGAGGGGGCTTGGCAGGGTAGTTGCTGAGAGGCTGTTTCTCCTCATGTTATTATCTAAGGAAAGATATCCTGGCATTGGAGGCAGTCCAGAGAAGGTTCACCAGGTTGATCCCGGTTATGGAGGGATTTTCTTATGAGGAGAGGTTGAGTAGGTTGGGCCTGTACTCATTGGAGTTTAGAAGAATGAGAGGCGACCTTATTGAAACATATAAGGTTCTTAGGGGGCTTGACAGGGTAGATGCTGAGAGATTGTTTCCCCTTGTGGGAGAGTCTAGGACCAGAGGGCATAATCTCAGAGTAAGGGGGTCGCCTATTTAAAACAGATGAGGAGGAATTTCTTCTCTCAGAGGTTAGTGAATCTGTGGAATTCTTTATCACAGAGGGCTGTAGAAGCTGGGTCGTTAAGTATATTCAAGGTGGAGATAGGCGGATTTTTAATCAGTAAGGGAAGCAAGAGTTATGGGGAATAGGCAGGAAAGTGGAGTTGAGAATTATCAGATCAACAATGATCTCATTGAATGGCGGAGCAGACTCGATGGGCTGAATGGCCTACTTTTGCTCCTACGTCTTATGGTCTTATGTTGAATCTAGAACTAGGAGGCACAGTTTCAAAATAAAGAGTTTCCTATTTAAGACGGAGATAAGGAGGAATTTATTCCCTCAGAAGGTTGTTAATCTTTGGAATTCTCTCCCCCAGACAGTAGTGGAGCCTGGGTCATTGAATATATTGAAGACTGAGTTAGACTATTTTTGATCTTCAAGGGAATCAAGGTTTACAGGGACAGACAGGAAAGTGAAGTTGGGGCCACAATCTGATCAGCCATGATCCTATTGAATGTTGGAGCAGGCTCGAGTGGCCAAATGGCCTACTCCTGCTCCTATTTCTGATGTTCTTATGAGTGTCACATTCACATGGAGGCACTGAGGACCATCTCAGGGGGCCTGTGACTGGTGGCAGGGCTCATGGTGGTCCAATACTATTCCTAATTCCAACAGCAGAGAAGACTTGGCACAATACAGCACTATCTGGAGTAAATCATGGCACAACAGACACCCACCTGCAAAAAAAACCTATCCAGACTCATTGATACATCCAGTGTAAATTATTTGACCATTGGCCTTAATGTGCTGGAGATTGGCGAGAATGGCACACCTAATGGCTTCTAAGAGCTATGGGGCTCCATGTCCCAAGATCTACACCATCAGATATTCCCTTCCACCGATCAGCGTATAGTCAGATCCAGGACACAACACAAGCGTTATGGCTACAGTCCGCTTTCATGATCCCATTCTCTCTCCTAATTACAGCTCATATGATCTTGACAGCCAACCATGCCACCTCAGATGCCTACTCAGTTAAGCATCAGGATACATGCAATCTTTGTTCCGAGTGGATTGTGATATCACAACTTAGTCAGGTACCACTGGTATCCCTGCCCCTGAGATGTCACCCTGATGAAGCAGCAGCATAGATTTAAGGCCAGGGCAAAGGAGTACTTGGAATAGACAAGAGAGTAATCAGCATTCTGTAAATATATATGTGCACAGTACAAATACTTTGTGATGTTAAATCCAGTTTTTTGAGGTAACTCTGTTCTATGCATTTTTTGTGTTTAAGAGGATGGTTGGAGGTCACTTTGCAACTGGGGACAGTTCCTTGTTGTCTTCTTCCTAAATCTTATAATCTCCCTAAGCAGATATCTTTTGAAAGGTCATCAAGGGAAATTACTCAGCAGGTCAGGCAGCTTGGTTAGAACTGAAAAAGTTAGTGATGTAACAATTGTTAAGCAAGTAAGAAGCAGGAAAAGAGGACAGGGGGTATCAAGGATTGACATGGCCTCCAGACTCTGGTGGAAGGAGTCTCCTAATTGGTCATCTTCTCCTTAGTGTAGCCTTAACCCGCTTGCCTCTCACATTTCCTCTTTCCTCTACTCTGCCTCCAATATAAGGAATTGCATGGGATACAACTCACAGTCAGTCCCAGGGAGAGGGCTCCACAACAGAAGGGTGCGCTGGAGGATAAAGTTCCAGTAACTGAACTGTTTTTTGTGCCTGCTTGGACACAGACTTCACATTCACTGAACTTAAGGCAGGTAAAAAGGAGCTAGAAAATCCCCACACTAGTTAAAATTTAAATCTAAGGAAGGCTATGAGCATAAGATAAAACTGCAAATTCACTCAACACACTTCCCATCAAGCTCCCCTACCAGAAAAAATAACTTGCCTGAGGAATATTGTTACAGAAATATGTTTCTGTGTATGTGTGTGTGTGCATGTGTGGGAGCACAGAATTAAAAGTACAAATATTAAAACTATGAATGTACAACCATTAAAAAGTATGAAAGTACAAACACTAAAAGTATGAAAGTACAAAAAGTAACTTGAAGTGAACAACAATCTGCATTTATATAATACTTTTAACATGGCAAAACCATTGCAAGGCACTTCACAGAAGCATAATCAGATAAAATTTGACACCAAGCCAAATACAGGATGAAAGCACTAATGGTAAAGCAAGAAAAAATGGGGATGCAGAAGAGGCCAGAATTGGAGGAGCGCAGAGATCTGGGTGGGGAGATGGGAGATGGAAGTTGGAATTCTTAAGACTGGAGAAGGTTACAGGGATACATAGTGGTGATACCAAGGGCTGGGTTTTATGGGGCACCACTGTCCCTGCTTGTCCCCTGGCCTAAAAAGTTGGGAGGAGTCCACCCACTATCCAATGGATGCCCCTCAGCAATATAATGCTGGGAGCAGCGTTAATTGCCTTAAAGGGAGGCTTCTGCCCCTATCTCAGGAGGAAGTCCTGCCTTAGAGTGCTGCTAGCCAATCAGATGACCGGCAGCTCTGTAGTTACAGCAGCACCAGGTTCGAATGGCGTTCACTGCTGGGGCTACAGGCAGTTCCAAAGAAGAGGAGCTGATGGAGCCTGGACTGACAGGTAAGTCCGGGGTATTGCCGGGGCCAGGCCAGCAGGCCCTGTCGAGGGGTGGAGGGGTGGGGCCAGGTTTAAGAGACCAGTGGGAGAGGGTAATGGGGGAAGTATGACCTGGGGTGGGGTGGGTGTTCTGATGAACCCAGGGGACTCATAATGGAGGTAGCCTTTCCCCCTTGCCTGACACCGGCCCAACAGCTAAAGCTGCGGGACTCTCTGCTTGTCATGGCCCTCCCCCACTGCAGGTAAAATAGAAATGGGGGCAAGATGAGACCAGTAATTGGCCACTTAAGGGTCTGAATAGGTCCAAAGGCTAGCAGGCTGCCCAATGCCTCCAACGTTTCCCATAAAATTTGAGACGGATTGGTGGTGCGTAGGCTATGCGCTGCAATTTGCAAGCTCTCCCGCTGCCTTCAAACCCGCCTGCAAGCGAGCATAAAATCTAGCCCAGTGAACATAAGAAGTAGGAGCAGGTGTAGGCCATTCAGCTGCTAAAGCCTGCCCTGCAATTCAATAAGATCATGGCTGATCTGCCCCAGGCCTCAACTCCTCTTTCGTGCCAGCTCCTCATAGCCCTCAACTCCCCGATATTTCAAAAATCTATCTACCTCCTCTATAAATACTTTCAGTGATCTAGCCTCCACAACCCTCTGAGGTAGAGAATTCCAGACATTGACTACCCTCTGAGAGAAGAAATTCCTTTCCATCTCAGTTTTAAATGAGTGTCCCTTTATTCTGTAACTATGTCCCCTAGTTCCAGATTCCCCCACTAGTGGAAACACCTTCTCAACATCTACCCTGTCAATCTCCCTCAGGATCTTGTACGTTTCAATAAGGTCACGCCTCATTCTTCTAAACTCTAATGAATAAAGGCCTAATCTGTTTAGCCTTTCTTGATAAGTCAACCCCTTTATCCCAGGAATCAGCCTAGTGAATCTCTTTTCAACTGCCTCCAATGCCAGTATATCCTTTCTTAAATACGGGGACCAAAACTATACACAGTACTCCAGGTGTGGCCTCACCAACACCCTGTACGGTTGTAACAAGGCTTCCTTATTTTCAAACTCCAACCCCCTAGCAATACAGGCCAAAATTCCATTTGCCTTCTTAATTACTTGCTGCACCTGCATGCTAACTTTTTGTGTTTCATGCACAAGAACACCCAGATCCCTCTGTGCTGCACTTTTTTGGAGTCTCTCTCTATTTAAATAATACTCTGCCTTTTGATTCTTCCTATTAAAGTGCACAACCTCACACTTTCCTACATTAAACTCCATCTGCCAAGTTTTTGCCCACTCACAACTTATCTATATCCCCTTTTATGATTCTTTATGTCCTCATCACAACATGCCCTCCCACCTATTTTTGTATTGTCAGCAAATTTGGATACATTACACTTTGCCCCCTCCTCCAAGTCTTAATATAGATAGTAAATAATTGAGGCCCTAGAAATGGTCCTTGTGGCACTCCGCTAGTTACGTCTTTCCAACCTGAAAAAGATCCATTAATCCTGACTCTCTGTCTTCTGTGTGTTAACCAACCCTCAGTCCATGCTAATATATTACCCCCAATACCATGGGCTCCTATCTAATGCAATAACCTTTTATGTGGCACCTTATCGAATGCCTTCTGGAAATCCAAATCCAAATACCCTTTATCAACTCTGCTTGTTATATCCTCAAAGAACTCTAGCAAATTTGTCAAATATGATTTCCCTTTCACAAAACTATGTTGACTCTGCTTGTTATATCCTCAAAGTTAACTATGTTGGCTCTGTTTGATTGCGTTAAGCTTTTCTAAATGTCCTGCTATTTCTTCCTTAATAATGGACTCTAGCATTTTCCCAATGACAGATGTTAGGCTGACTGGTTTATAGTTTCCTGATTTTTGTTTCCCTCCCTTCTTGAACAGGGGCGTCACATTAGCAGTTTTCCAATCCGCTGGGACCCTCCCAGAGTCCAGTGAGTTCTGGAATATTTCAACCAATGCCTCCACTATCTCTGCCGCAACTTTCTTTAAAACCCTTGGATGCAGGCCATCAGGTCCTGGCGACTTGTCAGTCTTTAGTCCCATTAGTTTGTCAAATACTTTGTCCCTCATGATAGAGACTGTTACAAGATCTTTCCTCCCATTAGCTCCTTGCTTATCTGACATCTTTGGGATATTTATAGTCTCCTCCACTGTGAAGACCAATGTAAAATATTGCTTTAAATTATCTGCCATTTCCCTGACCCCCGTTATCAAATCTCCATCGCATCCTCCAAGGATCCCATGTTCACTTTGGCCACTCTCTTTTTATATACCTGAACCTCTTGCTGTTTGTTTTTATATTTCTTGCCAATTTATTTTCATAATCAATTTTCTCCATCTTTATTAGCTTTTTCGTCATCCGCTGGTGGTTACTAAAAAAAATCCCAATCCTCTGGCCTACCACTAGTTTTTGTCGCTTTGTATGCTTTAGTTTTTGATTAGATACTCCCCTTGACCACCTTTGTTAGCCACGGGTGATTCATCCTTCTCATTGAGTCTTTCTTTTTGACCGAGATAAATTTTTGCTGAGCGTTATGAAATATCTGCTTAAATGTCTGCCATTGCTCATCCACTGACCTTACAGCACTGCTTTAGACAACTCTTCTTTCATACCTCTGTTGCCCTTATTTAAGTTGAGGACACTGTTTTGAGACCCGAGTTACTTGCCCTCGAACTGAATTTGAAATTCTACAATGTTGTGATTGCTAACCCCTAGAGGATCCTTAACTACTCTCTTATTAATCCCACCTCATTACACATTACTAGATCTAAAATAGCCTGTTCCAGGGTAGATTCTGCAACTAAGAAACAATCCCTAATGCACTCTACAAATTCGTCTTCCATGTTACCCCAGTCAAACTTATTTTCCCAGTCAATATGCAGATTAAAATCACCCATGACAATTGTAGTGCCCTTCTTACACACCACCATTATTTCCAAATTTATAATTTGTCCTACAGTGAGGCAACTCTTCGGGGGCCTATAGACGGCTGCCACCCGTAACTTCTTCCCCTTGCTATTCCTTATTCCCACCAAAACTGATTCCACATCACAATCTATTGCACCTATATTACTACTCACCACTGCATTGATACCTTCCTTTATTAACAAAGCTACCCTACCTCCTTTTCCTTTTTGCCTATTTTTGCAAAATGTTGAATACCCTTGAATATTGTGTTCCCAGCCTTGGTCACCCAGCAACCACGTCTCTGTAATAGCCATCAAGTCATATTCATTTCTTTCTATTTGTACCATCAACTCATCTAGTTACAAATGCTGCGTGCATTCAGATAAAGAACCTTATGCTTTGACTTTTTACCATTATTACTCATTCTGGTTCTAATTTCTGCTGCACTCTTCTGCTTATATTTTCTGCCTCTTCCTGTCACACTTTGATTATCATTTGCCGCTTCACTACCCTGCACCTCTGCTCTCTTTTTTGATTTTTTAAACTTCCCTTCAATTGAACCAGTAATTAATTTTAAAGTCCTATCTACAACCCTAGTTATACAATTCGCCAGGACACTGGTCCCAGCATGGTTCAAATGAAGCCCGTCCATATGGAACAGCTCTCTCCTTCCCCAATACTGGTGGAGGGATTTGAACACAAGGGCGAGAATTTTAAAAACAAGATGCTGCTGCACCAGGAACCAAATCCATGTCAGTGAGCATAAGGAGTGAATGGTGAATGGCATTTGAAGCAAGTTAAGATACAAACAGCAGAGATTTGGAAGAGCTCAAGTTTAAGGAGGGTACAAGGTGGGAGGTCAGCCAGGAAGGAATTGCAATAGTTGAGTCTAGAGGTAACAAAGCACGAATGAGGGTTTCAGCAGCAGAGGGGCTGTGGCAGGTGTGGAGGCAGGCAATATCACAGGGGTAAAATTAAGCAGTTTTGGTGATGGAGAACATATGAGGTTGGGAAATCAATTTGGGCGGCAACTTAATTTTGCAAAGAAATACAATGGTTGTACCTTTGACAACTTTCTCAACCGGTTTGGTGCTGACACTATCCACCACTTCTCCATTCTCCTTTGTAGTTTTTTCTATTGATTCTGCTGAAGGCACTTTGGTTATAACATGTTCTTCATCTGCAAAACTGAACTCTGGCAGCATAGTCTTCAGAAAGGGCCAGACTCTTTCAGACTGCTCAGATCTGGAAGAAATTTGCAAAAGATTGTACACTTTGGGAACACATCAAGAAGAATTGCTCCATACTGGTAGGTGTGCACGTGTTAAAATACAAAGGTATAAAAATCTTGCCTACATTTTTCAAGCAGCAACACAGACAGAAGAGCTAATTCTGAAGAAAATGAGACACTCACCAAGATATTTTCAGTTACGCTGCCAAACCTGTACATACAGAGACATCCCACTAAAATATCAGCACAATAGTCACCAGCACGCTATCAGGTTTGACAGTAGTCCTTTATGCTTCATCGTTTTGTAATCCTGCAATAACTGATATTTCTAGTCATAAAGATAATAGTCATCCCACATAAAGTTTTGGGGGATCAGCAAGGTGTCTAACACATTGAAATCTATCCTTGTGCTTAAGAGTTTCCAACTTAAGCAACTGAGAAAATAACATGGTAGAAGGTACCTGAAATGGTATTTACAGTGGATCAATAACTTTGTATTTACATAGCACCTAAAAAGAAAAAATAATTTAAAAAAAAAAAATTTTTTAAATGTAAATTAAAAACTAGTTGCCCATTCTAATCCCACCACAAAATGTCCTAAGGTGCTTCACAGGTGCATTATCAAACAAAATTTGGCAATGAGTACATGATGAAGTATTAAGATAGGTGACACAAAGCTTGGTTAAATGGTAGGCTTCAAGGAAAGTCTTAAAGGGAGGGCACGAAGTAGAAGCAGACAGTATTAGGGAAGGAATTCTAAAGCTTAGGGCCTAGGTATGGTTGAAAGCACAGCAGCCAATAATAGAGCAAGTAAAATCAGGGATAAGTGGGAGGCCAGAGTTGGAGGAGCACAGAGATCTCACAGATCTGTAGAAATGAAAAAAGTTACATGGAAGTTACATGGAGAAGGTACTGCTGATGTTTAACCTGGTAGTGTATTGTGCAGTGTGGATCACAGAGTGATCCCAGAACAGAATGCTTCGTAAACTGAATGCTAAATTCCAGAATTTGGTGCAAGTCGGAATTTGTGTAGAGGAGGAAGGAAGTGCTGCTTTTTATTGTTTTTGTTTTACCTCCAGTAGCTAACAATATTTTGTTTTATCCTTAAGTTAGGAAACTGTAACTTGCTATTATTTTACATTACTAAATAAGTAACTAATTAACTAACCAAATACATAAATAAGGTTAGATAAATGTGGCAGGACAGGTGGTGTCATAATTGTAGAAGTTGGGGTTTTGTGGAGAGCACTGGACAACCAAGTCTGCAGTAAATACCTACTGCAGCCCCAATGGGTTATGGTGGACTAGACAGAAGTGCTGCCCAGCCAATACTTCAAAGAGGGAAACAGGACCTGTGCCCAGAGCAACAGCACAAGCACCATTGCTTTATAATGTTTTAAAAACAGACTGGTTGGTGTACAGAAATATCTACACCTTGAAGAACTTTGGCACAGGGTTGTTGAGCTGCAGTCCGAACTGCAGACATTGCGGAGAATTGGTGGGGTAGCTATTTGGACACTTAGTTCCAGGAGGTAGTTACACCCTTTGGGTTAAGTAGAACTTTAGCGATGGTCAATGGTCAGGAACAGAAGGGAGTGACAATGAGTCAGAGAGGTATGGGCATCCAGGACATAGTGATGAAAGACCGTTAGCCCTTGACTTTAACTAACAGGAATGAGAACAAAAACCGCAAGGTGAATGGGAAAACTGATCATAGCATCACAGTGCAGAAAGTCATTCAAGTGGAGGGAGTTAAAAGTAGTAGTGTTAGGAAACAGTATAAGCAGGGGAAAAGATACTGTTCCTGCAGCCGTGACTGGCATTTCTGAAGGTCGTGTTATCTGCCTGGCGCCAGGGTTCAAGGCATCTCTATATGGTTGGAGAAAGGGGAGGGTTCCATTGTCGTGGTCTACTTAGGAACCAACAACATAGGTAGAACTAAGAGTGGGGTTCTGTGGAGGGAGCTTGAGGAACTGGATTCTAAGTTAATAAGCAAGACATCAAGGGTAATAATTTCTGGATTGCAACCTCAGCCATGCACAAATTGGCATAGGGTCAAGCAGATTAGAGAGTTTTAGAAACAAAAAAACGTGCCAAAATGTCGATTTAAAAACATAGAATATAGGAGTAAACTAACCTGCAATATGAAAAAGAGATTTTAAAAAAAGCTTTTGTAAGTATAGATGAAAGAGGGGAATAGCTAAAGTAAACAATGGTCCCTTAGAGGCAAAGACTGAAGAAATTATCATGAGGAATGAGGAAATGGCAGAGACATTGAACAAATATTTTGTGTCTATCTTCATAGTAGGAGTCACAAATTACATTCCAGAAATAGAGGGTGACTAAAGGTCTAATAAGAATGAGGAAGTAATTAACATCAGCAGGGAAAAAGTATTAGAGAAATTTAAGGGACTAAAAGCCGACAAATCCCCTTGACCTTACAGCCCCACATCTTCAGGTTCTAAAAGAGGTAGTTGCAGAGATAATGGATGCATCACTTATGGTTTTCCAAAATTCCCTACATTCTAGAATGGTCTCAGCAAATTGAAAGTTGGCAAACATAACACTACTATTCAAGAAAGGGCCAAGAGGGAAAACAGGGAACTAAAGGCCAGTTAGCCAGACATCAGGAAAATGCTGGTATCTATTATTAAGAAAGTTTCAACAATCCACTGAGAGAACCATAGTATTGATCAGACTGAGCCAACATGGCTTTACAAAGGAAATTTGTATCTGACAAATTTATGAGAGGTTTATTGAGCATATGTCTAATAGCATGTCTAGGCAAACGGGGGTGCAGTTGAGCTAACTGAGTGAAGACTTGGAGTTTGGTGAGAGGGGAGTTTTAAGTGTTAATTTTGTTCTTAAATTTTGCTCTTACAATCTAATCTAGTCTGTAATGAGCAGTAACCGGAAAATACTATGTAAGAAGGCTCAGTTCTTTGTTTGTTGCAGTTTGGGCAGGGTAAACTCACTCTCAGCTGTATGGGCTGAGTAGTTAATTAGCTAACTGGTTGAATCTGGTTACTGTAGCTCCAGTTCAGTTTACTATAAATTCAGGGTTCTTTAGAGAGTTTGGTGAGGGGGGAGTTTGGGAAAGAATGTGTTTGTTTCCTTTTTTTCTATCTTTCTCACCCCATAGAAATTGGTTGTTGCTCTACTACAGGGAAAGGATGAGCTGTTTGATGAGTATCTGGTAAGTCAGTAAGTTCTATTCTATCCCTAAGGTTTAAAAAAGTGCACAAATTGGTGGTAAAGTTAAAATATATAAGAAAGCAACATAAGTAAGTGATTAATATAATTAAGTAATTATTTAAAACACATTAAGGATGGTAGGACAGGTGATATGTCAAGGCTGCAGCATGTAGGAGCTCCTGGGTAACACTGTGATCCAGGGCAAACTTGTCTGCAGTAAGTGTTTGTGGCTTGAGGAACTTCGGCTCAGAGTCATTGAACAGGAGGCTGAGCTGCAGACTCTGCGACACATCAGGGAAGGGGAAAGTTACCTGGATGCTTTATACCAGGAAGCAGTCACTGCTTAGGATAGGGTCTGCTGATTTGGTCAGTGGCCAGGGACAGGAGGGTGTGACTGTGAGTGAGGCAGGTAAGGGGACCCAGAGGGCAGGAGTATGAGCCTCTGCAATTGTCCAATAGATTTGAGGTTCTCTCAGCTTGCTTGGATGAGAGCAGGGGCTGCAGGGTGGATAAACAAACTGACCATGGCACTGTGGTACAGGAAGACATCCAAGTAGGGGGAGCAAAAAAAGGAATGTAGTGGTAGTAGGGGACAGTAAAGTGGGGAGGATTGGCTCTGTTCTCCGTAGCAAAGAGCGAGAGTCCAGACGGCTTTGTTGCCTGCCTGGTGCCAGGGTTTGGGACACTGGGGGAGGCGATGGCATAGTGTTATTGTCACTAGACTAGTAATCCAGAGACCCAGGGTAATGCTCTGGGGACCGGGTTTGAATCCTGCCATGGCAGATGGTGGAATTTGAATTCAATAAAAATCTGGTTTCATGGTCATCAATTACTTCCATTGTTGTAAAAACCCAGGGAAGAAAATCAGCTATCCTTACCTCGTCTGGCCTAGATGTGGCTCCAGACCCACAACAATGTGGTTGACTCTTAAATGGCCTAGTAAGCCACACAGTTGTATCAAACTGCTACAAAGCCTCAAAAGGAGTGAAACCGACAGACCACCCGGTATCGACCTAGGCACCGGAAACAACAATGGCAAACTCAGCCTGTCGACCCTGCAAAGTCCTCCTTACTAACATCTGGGGGCAAGTGTCAAAATTGGGGAGCTGTCTCAGACTAGTCAAGCAACAGCCAGACATAGTCATCCTCATGGAATCATATGTTACAGATAATGTCCCAGACACCACCATCAACACCGACAGGATGGAAACAGCAGAGGTGGCTGCACAGTGGTATACAGCCCAGAGGGAGTCACCCTGGGAGTCCTTAACATCAACTCCGGACCACATGAAGTCTCATGTAATCAGGTCAAACATGGGCAAGGAAACCTCCTGCTGATTACCACGTATCGCCCTCTCTCAGCTGATGAATCAGGGGTTCTCCATGTTGGACACCAGTTGATGGAAGCACTGAGGGTGGCAAAGGCCACCCTCAGAATTTACTCTGGGTGGGGGACAGATGCATCTGTCCATGATGGTATCGGTAGGAGTGACCACCGCACAGTTGTTATGGAGATGAAATCCCGCCTTCACATTGAGGATACCCTCCATCGTGTTGTGTGGCCCTACCACTGTGATAAATGGGATAGATTTTGAACAGATCTAGCAACTCAAGACTGGGCATCCATAATACTCTGTGGGCCATTAGCAGCAGCAGAATTGTACTCAACCACAATCTGTAACCTTATGGCCTGACATATCCCCCAACTCTACCATTACCACTAAGGGATCAACCCTGGCTCAATGAAGAGTGCAGGAGGGCATGCCAGGAGCAACAACAGGCATACCTAAAAATGAGGTGTCAACCTGGTGAAGCTATAACACAGGACTATTGCGTACCAAACAGCATAAGCAGCAAGTGATAGACAGAGCTAAGAGATCCCCCAATCAACGAACCTGCAGTCCTGCCACGTCCAGTCATGAATGGTGGAGGACAATGAAACAACTCACTGGAGGAGGATGCTCCACAAATATCCCCATCCTCAATGATGGAGGAGCCCAGCACATCAGTGCAAAAAAGTAAGGCTGAAGCATTTGCTACAATCTTCAGCCAGAAGTGCCGAGTGGATGATCCATTTCGGCCTCCTCCGGAGGTCCCAGCATCACAGATGCCAGTTTTCAGCCAATTCGATTCACTCTTCATGATATCAATAAAAGGCTGAAGGCACTGGATACTGCAAAGGCTATGGGCCCTGACAATATTCTGGCAATAGGACTTAAGACTTGTGCTCCAGACAATGCTGGGTCCCTAGCCAAGCTGTTCCAGTACAGCTACAATACTGACATCTACCCAGCTCTGTGGAAGATTGGCCAGCTATGTCCTGTGCACAAGTAGCAGGACAAATCCAACCTGGCAAGTTACCACCGTATCAGACTACTCTCGATCAATAGTATAGTAATGGAAGGGGTCATTAACAGTGGGATCAAGTGGCACTTGCTTAGCAATAACCAGCTCACTGACGCCCAGTTTGGGTTCTGCCAGGGCCACTCAGCTCCTTAACATCATTATGTCCTTGGTTCAAACATGGACAAAAGAGCTGAGCTCGTGAGGTGAGAGTGACTGCCCTTGACATCAAGGCCGCATTTGACCGAGTATGGCATCAAGAAGCCCTAGCAAAACTGGAATTAATGAGAATCAGGAGGAAAACTCTTTGCTGCTTGGAGTCATACCTAGCACAAAGGAAGATGGTTGTAGTTGTTGGAGTTCAGCCATCTCAGCTCCAGGACATCACTGCAGGAGTTTCTCAGGTAGTGTCCTCATCCCAACCATCTTCAGCTGCTTCATCCATGACCTTCCTTTCATCATAAGGGCAGAAGCGTGGATGCTTGCTGATGATTGCACAATGTTTGGCACCATTCATGACTCCTCAGAATCTGAAGCAATCCATGTCAAAATGCAGTAAGACCTAGACAATATCCAGGCTTGGGCTGATAAGTGGCAAGTAACATTCGTGCCACACAAGTGTCAGACAATGACCATCTCCAACAAGAGAGAATCTAACCATCGCCCTTTGACGTTCAATGGCATTACCATCACTGAATCCCCCACTATCAACATTCTGGGGGTTACCATTGATCAGAAACTAAACTGGACTAGCCATGTAAATACTGTGGCCAAAAGAGCAGGTCAGAGTTTAGGAACAGTAACTCATCTCCTGACTCCCCAAAGCCTGTTCACCATCTACAAAGCACAAGCCAGGAGTGTGATGGAATACTCCCTACTGGCGTGGATGAGTGCAGCTCCCACAACACTCAAGAAGCTTAACACCGTCCAAAGCAGGAAGATGTAAAATCCATATGGGTGGTGGTCAGAAATGACAAGGGGAAGAAGACACTGGTGGGAGTAATCTATACTGTAGGACAGAGAATAAATCAGGAGGTAATGAGGGCATGTAAAAAAGGCAGTACATTAATCATGGGTGACTTTAATCTTCAGGTAGATTGGGAAAATCAAATTGGGAGAGGTAGCCACGAGCAGGAACTCATAGGGTGTATTTGGGACAGTTTCCTCTAACAATATATTGTGAATCCAAACAGGGATCAGGCTATTTTGGATCTGGTAATGTGTAATGAGGCAAGTTTAATAAATGATCTCAGTAAAAGATTCCCAAGGAAACAGTGATCATAACATGGTAGAATTTAGCATTCGTTTTGAGTGAGAAACTTGGGTTGGAAACAACTGTGCTAAACTTGAATATGGGTAGTTACAAAGGAATGAGGGCAGAGTTGGCTGGAGTGGACTGGGAAAGGAGTTTAGCAGAAAAGACGGTTGATGAACAATGGCAGACATTTAAGAAAATTGTTCATGACTCACAACAAAGATATATCCTAGTGAGGAAGAAGTTAACCAAGGAAGTTAAGGATAGTATCAAATTGAAAGAAGAACCATACAATGTGGCAAAGATTAGTGGTAAAACACAGGATTGGGAAAGTTTTAAAAACCAACAAAAGATGACTAAAAAGTAATAAAGAGGGAGAAAATAAAGTCTGAGGGTAAACTAGCAAGTAATATAAAAACAGACATTAAGAGCTTCTTTAAATATATAAAAAGGAAGAGAGAGGCCAAAGTGAACAGAGAATGAGGCTGGGTAAATAATAATGGGGAACCTGGAAATGGCAGAGGAGTTGAATAAATACCTTGCATCAGTCTTCATGGTAGAAGACACTAAAATCATTCCAAAAATACTAAATAATCAAGGGGAAAAAGTGGGGGAGGAAATAAATACTTTTTCTCTAAGTAATAGTTATTGTACTAGGGAAACTAATGGGGCTAAAGACCAATAAGTCCCCAGGACCTGATGGGTTGCATACTAGGATATTAAAGAAAGTAGCTACAGAGATAGTGGATGCACTGGTAGTAATCTTCCAAGAATCCTCAGATTCATGAAAAGTCCCAGAGGATTGGAAAACTGCAAGTGTAACACCCTCATTCAAAAAGGGAGGAGACAAAAAACAGGTAATGATAGTCCAGTTAACTTAACATCTGTCATTGGGAAAATGTTGGAGTCTATTATAAAGGATGTAATAGCAGAGCATTTAGAAATGCATAATATAATCAAACAGAATCAGCATGGCTTCATGAAGGGGAAATCATGCCTGACGAATTTACTAGAATTCTTTGAAGAGGTAACAAGCAGGACAGATAAAGGGCAATCAGTAGATGTAATATATTTGGATTTCCAAAAGGCATTCAATAAGGCACCGCACAGAAAGCTACTTAGTAAGATAAGAGCCCATGGTGTTGGGGGTAGTATATTAGCATGGATAGAGGATTGGCTAACTAATAGAAGACAGAGTTGGGATAAGGGGGGCATTTTCAGGATGGCAACCTGTAACTAGTGGAGTGCCACAGGGATCAGTGCTGGGGCCACAATTATTTACAATATATATCAATGACTTGATAAGGGAAGTGAATGTACTGTTGCCAAGTTTGCAGATGACACAAAAATAGGTGGGAAGGCAAGTGGTGAGGATAACACAAAAAGTCTACAGAGGGATATAGACAGGTTAAGTGAGTGGGCAAAAAAGTGACAGATGGAATATAATGTGGGAAAATGTGAGGTTATGCACTTTGGCAGGAAGAATAGAGGAGCTGAATATTATTTAAATGGAGAAAGACTGCAGAAAGCTGCAGCACAGAGGGATTTGGGAGTCCTCGTGCATGAATCACAAAATGCTAGAGTACAAGTTCAACAGGTAATAGGGAAGGCAAATGGAATGTTGACCTTTATTTCAAAGGGAATGGAGTATTAAAATAGGGATGTCTTGCTAAAACTATACATGACATTAATTATACCACACCTAGAATACTGTGAACAGTTTTGGTCCCCTTATCTAAGGAAAGATATACTGACGTTGGAGGCAGTCCAAAGAAGGTTAATAGGTTGATCCCAGGTATGGAGAGATTTTCTTATGAGGAGTGGTTGAGTAGGCTGGGCCTGTACTTATTGGAGTTTAGAAGGATGAGTGGCGACCTTATTGAAACATATAAGATTCTTAGGGGACTTGACAGGGGTAGATGTTGAGAGGTTGTTTTCCCTTGTGGGAGAGTCTAGGTCCAGAGGGCATAATCTCAGAGTAAGGGGTCGACCATTTAAGACAGAGGAGGAGGAATTTCTTCTCTGAGTAGTGAACCTTTGGAATCCTTTACTGCAGAGGGCTGTAGAGGCTGTGTTGTTAAGCATATTCAAGGTTGAGATAGACAGATTTTTAATCAGTAAGGGAATCAAGGGTTATGGAGGAAAGTGGAATTGAGGATTATCAGATCAGCCATGATCTCATTGAATGGCGGAGCAGACCCAATGGACCAAATGGCCGACTTCTGCTCCTACGTCTTATAGCCTGCTTGATTGGCACCACATGCACAAACATTCACTCCCTTCACCACCAATGCAGAGTGGCAGCAGTGTGCACCATCTACAAGATGCACTGCAGGAACTCACCAAAGCTCCTTAGCGGTTCCTTCCAAACCTACTACCACTGCCATCTGGAAGGACAAGGGCAGCAGATCATTGGGAACACCACCACTTGGAAGTTCCCCTCCAAGTCACTCAGCATCCTGACTTGGAAATATATCCCCATTCTTTCACTGTCGCTGGGTCAAGATCCTGGAATTCCCTTCCTAACAGCATTGTGGGTGTACCTACACCACGTGGACTGCAGCAGTTCAAGAAGGCAGCTCACCACCACCTTCTCAAGGGCAACTAGGGATGGGCAATAAATGCTGGTCCAGGCAGCAAATCTCACATCCCGTGAATGAATAAAAAAGAACATGCTCAGGGCTGGAGAGAAACTTGCAGTGGGAGGGGCAGGATCCAGTTGTCGTGGCCCATGTAGATGCCAACAACAAAGGCAGGATAGTTAACTGCATAGTTAGCATGACGAGCTAGGCTGATGAGCTAAGCATCAAATTAAGAAGCAGAACCTAAGGTACTCATTTCTGGATTATTACCTGAGCCACGTGCAAATTAGCATAGGACAAATAAGAATAGAGAAATTATTGCATGGCTCAAAGACTGGTTTAGGAGAAGTGGGTTCCGGTTCATGGGGCACTGGCACCAGTATTGGAGAAAGTGGGATCTGTACCACTGGGACGGCCTACACCTGAACTGTGATGGGGCTGGTATCCTCGTGAAACGCCTAACTAGGGAAGTAGAGGGTTTTAAACTGAATAGCAGGGGCAAGGGATCAAATTTGGGAAGATGTGGTAAACCAAAGAATAGAGACAAGGCAAGAGAGAAAGGTATCAATATGGGAAATATAAACAGGCTATGACGGAAAGGGACAGAGTACAATCCTAACAGTAAATCAGCAGATAAGGCTAGACACTACAAAAATAATAAAAGGACAAAACTAAAGGCTCTGTATCTATATGCATGCAGCATTCAAAACAAAACAGATGAACTGATAGTGCAATTAGAAATAAATAAGTACGATCTGATAACCATCACAGAGATATGGCTACAGAATGACATAGATTGGGACCTAAATATTGAAAGGTACGTGGCATTTAGGAAGGACAGAAATTTAGGAAAAGGTGGAGGGGTGGCTCCGTTAATTAATGATGGTATTAGCACATTAGAGAGGGATGACCTAAGTTCAGGAAACCAGGATGTAGAAGCTGTTTGGGTTGAGATGATGAATGATAAAGGCAAGACATCACTTGTGGGAATGGCATACAGGCCCCCTAATTGTAACTACATGGTAGGACAGAATGTAAAAGAAGAGATAATGGGAGCTTGCCAGAAAGATACAGCAATAATCATGGTGGATCTTAATCTACATATAGACTGGAAAAATCAGATAGGTAAAGGTAGCATAGATGAGGAGTTCCTAGAATGTTTTCAGGATTGTTTCTTAGAACAACACATTCTGGAGCCAACCAGAGAGCAGCTACACTAGACCTGGCATTGAGCAATGAGATAGAATTAATCGATAACCTCATAGTGAAGGTAACAGTGGTCGTAATATGATTGAATTTTACATTCATTTTGAGGGAGAAATGAGTGCGTCCCAAACTAGAATTTTAAACTTAAATAAGGGCAATTATGAGGGCATGAAAGTGGAGTTTGCTAATGTGAACTGGAAATGAGGTTAAGGGATAGGTCAATAGAGGTCCTGTGACAGACATTTGAAGGGATATTTCAGAATACACAGAATTGATGTATTCCAATGAGAAAGAGAAATTCCAAGGGGAAGGCCCACCATCCGTGGTTAACTAAAAAAGTTAAAGACAGTATCAAACTTAAAGAAAAAGTACATAATTACACAAAGACGAGTGGCGGGTCAGAAGATTGGAAAGAATATAAAGAACAGCAAAGGATGACAAAGATTAATAAGGAGGGAAAATTACAGTGCGAGAGAAAGCTAGCTAGTAATATAAAGGTGGATAGTAAGAATTTCTATAGATATTTAAATAAGAAAGGAGTTAGCAAAGTGAGCGTTGGTCCTGTAGAGAGTGTCTGGGGAATTGGTAAAGGAAAGTAGGGAAATGGCGTCAGTCATCACTATAGAGGACACAATTAACATCTTAGAAATAGTTGTAAATCGGGAGGGAGGAACTCAGAAAATTACAATCACCAGGGAAGTAGTATTAAGCAAATTGTTGGGGCTGCAGGCTGACAATTCCCCAGGTCCAGATGGACTTCACCCTAAAGTCTTGAAAGAAATGGCTTGTGAGATAGTTGGTGCATTGGTTTTACTTTTCCAAAATTCCCTTGACTTGGAAGGTTCTTTTAGATTGGAAAATGGCAAATGTAACTTCTTTATTCAAAAAGGGAGGGAGACAGAAAGCAGAAACCTACCTACAGGCCAATTAGCCTAACATCTGTCATAAGGACAATGTTAGAAGCTATTATTAAAGTTATAACAGGGCACTTAGAAAAATTCAAGGCAAAATCAGGCAGGTCAACATAGTTTTCTAAAAGGGAAAACATGTTTAACCAATTTACTGGAGTTCTTTGAAGGAGTCATGTGCTGTGGATAAAGGGGAACTGGTGGATGTACTGTCCTTAGATTCCAGAAGGCATTTGATAAAGTGCCACATCAAAGGTTATTGCGGAAAATAAAAGCTCATGGTGTAGAGGGCAACATAATGGCATGGATAGAAGATTGGCTAGCTAACAAGAAACAGAGTTGGCATAAATGAGTCTTTTTCTGGTTGGCAGGATATGACGAGTAGTGTGCTACTGGGACCTCAACTTTTTACAATTTATATAAATGACTTGGACGAAGGAACAAATGGTATGGTTGCTAAATTTGCTGACGACACAAAGATAGGTAGGAAAGTAAATTGTGAAGAGGATGTAAGGAGGCTACAAAGTGACATTGATAGGTTAAGTGGGTGGGCAAAGATCTAGCAAATGGAGTATAATGTAGGCAAATGTGAAATTCATTTTGCAGGAAGAATAAAAAAATAGCTTATTATCTAAATGGTGAGATATTGCAGAGCTCTGAGATTCAAAGCAATTTGGGTGTCCTATGCATTAATCACAAAAGGCTAGTATGCAGGTACAGCAGGTAATTAGGAAAGCTAATAGAATGTTATCATTTATTGTGAGGGCAATTGATTACAAAAGTAGGGAAGTTATGCTTCAGTTGTACAGGGCATTGGTGAGACCGCATCTGGAGTACTGTGTACAGTACTAGAGGAGGCAATGGGGTAGTGGTATTGTCCAGAGACCCAGGGTAATACTCTGAGGACAAAAACAAAAATAGTTGGAAAACCTCAGCAGGTCTGACAGCATCTGCAGAGAGGAATACAGTTAACGTTTCGGGTCCGTATGACTCTTCATCAGAACAAAGGAAATGTAGAAATGAGGTGAAATATAAGCTGGTTGAGGGGGGTGGGACAGGTAGAGCTGGATAGAGGGCCAGTGATAGGTGGAGGCAAAGAAGAGATTGCCAAAGATGTCAATAGCAAAAGGACAAAGGGGTGTTGACGGTGGTGATATTATCTAAGGAATGTGCTAATGGTGACATTAAAGGTAGAAAGCAGGACAAGCAAGCGACAGATGGCCCTAGTGGGGGTGGTGGGGGCAAGGGATCGAAATAGGCTAAAAGGTGGAGATAAAACAATAGATCGAAATAAATTTAAAAATAGGTGGGAAAAGAAAAATATATTCAAAAAATATAAATTATTGGAAAAAGGGGGATCGGAAACGGGGTGGGGATGGAGGAGAGAGTTCATGATCTGATGTTGTTGAACTCAATATTAAGTCCATAAGGCTGTAAAGTGCTTAGTCGGAAGATGAGGTGCTGTTCCTCCAGTTTGCATTGAGCTTCACTGGAACATTGCAGCAGACAAGGACGGAGATGTGGGCATGAGAGCAGGGTGGTGTGTTGAAATGGCAAGCGACAGGGAGGTCTGGGTCATGCTTGCGGACAGACCGAAGGTGTTCCGCAAAGCGGTCACCCAGTCTGCATTTCGTCTCTCCAATGTAGAAGAGACCGCATTGGGAGCAGCAAATGCAGTAGACTAAATTGAGGGAAGTGCAAGTGAATTGCTGCTTCACTTGAAAAGAGTGTTTGGGCCCTTGGACGGTGGGGAGGGGGGAAGTAAAGGGGCAGATGTTGCACCTTCTGCGGTTGCATGGGAAGGTGCCGTGGGAGGGGGTTGAGGTGTAGGGGGTGATGGAGGAGTGGACCAGGGTGTCCCGGAGGGAGCGATCCATGCGGAAAGCAGCCGGGGGGGGCGGTGAAGGGAAGATCTGTTTGATGGTGGCATCATGCTGGAGTTGGCGGAAATGGCAGAGCATGATCCTTTGAACGCGGAGGCTGGTAGGGTGATAAGTGAGGACAAGGGGGACCCTATCATGGTTCTGGGAGGGAGAGGGAGGTGTGAGGGCGGATGCGTGGGAGATGGGCCGGACACGGTTGAGGGCCCTGTCAACCACCGTGGGTGGAAAACCTCAGTTGAAGAAGAAGGAAGACATGTCAGAGGAACTGTTTTGGAAAGTGGCATCATCAGAACAGATGCAAAGGAACTGAGAGAATGGGATGGAGTCCTTACAGGAAGCGGGGTGTGAGGAGCTGTAGTCGAGGTAGCTGTGGGAGTCGGTAGGCTTGTAATGAATATTGGTGGACAGTCTATCACCAGAAATTGAGACTGAGAGGTCAAGGAAGGAAAGGGAAGTGTCAGTGATGGACCATGTGAAAATGATGGAGGGGTCTCTGGGGACCCCGGGTTTGCATCCTGCCACGGCAGATTGTAGAATTTGAACTCAATAAAAATCCGGAATTAAAGGTCTAATGAAGACCATGCAACCATTGTCAATTGTTGTAAAAACCCATCTGATTCACCTCTGTCCGAAGGAAATCTGCTATCCTTACCTGGTCTGGCCTACATGTAACTCCAGACCCAGAGCAATGCGGTTGACTCTTAAATGCCCTCTGAAATTGCCTAGCAAGCCACTCAGTTGTAACAAACTGCTACAAAGTCACAAAAAAGGGATGAAACCACCTGGCATCGACCTAGACCGGAAATAACAATGACAATCTCAGCCCTGTCGCCCCTGCAAAGTCCTCCTTACTAACATCTGGGGACTAGTGCCAAAATTGGGAGAGCTATCTCACAGACTGGTCAAGCAACAGCCAACATAGTCATCCTCACAGAATCATACTTTACAGATAATGTCCCAGACACCACCATCACCATGCCTGGATAAATCCTGTCCCACTGGCAGGACAAGCCCAGCAGAGGTGGTGGCACAGTTGTATACAGTGGAGAGGGAGTTGCCCTGGGAGTCCTCGACATCGACTCATAGCATCAGGTCAAACATGGGCAAGGAAATCTCCTGCTGATTACCACGTACTGCCCTACCTCAGCTGATGAATCAGTACTCCTCCATGCTGAACACCACTTGGAGGAAGCAAGTGGTGACACTTGAGGGTGGCAAGGAAGCAGAAGGTACTCTGGGCCAGGGACTTCAATGTCCATCAGTAGCACCACTACTGACCGAGCCGGCCGAGTCCTAACTGACATAACTGCTAGACTGGGTCTGCTGCTGGTGATGAGGGAACCAATGAGGTAAAACATACTTGACCTCATCCTCACCAACCTGCCTGCAGCAGATGCATCTGTCCATGACAGTATCGGTGGGAGTAAACACCACACAGTCATTGTGCAGACGAAGTCCCACCTCCACATTGAGGATACCCTCCATCATGCTGTGTGGCACTACCACCATGCTAAATGGGATGGATTTCAAACAGATCTAGCAACTAAAGACTGGGCATCCATGAGGTGCTGTGGGCCAAAAGCAGCAGCAGAATTGTACTCAAACACAATCTGTCACCTCATGGCCCAGCATATCCCCCACTCTACCATTACCATCAAGTCAGAGGATCAACCCTGGCTCAATGAAGAGTGCAGGAGGGCATGCCAGGAGCAACAACAGGCATACATAAAAATGAGGTGTCAACCTGGTGAAGCTATAACACAGGGCTATTTGCGTGTCAAACAGCATAAGCAGCAAGTGATAGACAGGCTAAGCAATCCCACAACCAATGGATCAGCTCTAAGCTCTGCAGTCCTACCACTTCCAGTCATGAATGGTGGTGGACAATTAAACAACTCTCTGGAGGAGGAGGCTCCACAATTATCCTCATTCTCAATGATGGGGGAGCCCAGCACAGCAGTGCAAAAGATAAGGCTGAAACATTTGCTATAATCTTCAGCCAGAAGCGCCAAGTGGATGATTCATCTCGGCCTCCTCCGGAGGTCCCCAACATCACAGATGCCAGTCTTCAGCCAATTCAATTCACTCCAATTGATATCAAGAAATGGCTGAAGGCACTAGATACTGCAAAGGCTATGGGCCCTGATAACATTCTGGCAATAGTACTGAAGACTTGTACTCCAGAACTTGCCGCGCTCCTGTCCAAGCTGTTCGAGTACAGTTACAACACTGGCATCTAACTGGCTATGTGGAAAATTACCCAGATATGTCCTGTACACAAAGCAGGACAAATCTAACCCAGACATTTACCGCCCCATCAGTCTACTCTCGATCATCAGTAAAGTAAAGGAAGGGGTCATCAACAGTACTCTCAAGCGGCATTTGCTTAGCAATAACCTGCTCACTGGTGCCCAGTTTGGGTTCCGCCAGGGCCACTCAGCTCCTGACCTCATTACAGCCTTGGACAAAAGAGGTGAACTCCTGAGGTGAGAGTGACTGCCCTTGACATCAAGGCAGCATTTGACTGAGTGTGGCATCAAGGAGCCCTAGCAAAACTGGAGTCAGTGGGAATCAGGGGGAAAACTCTCCGCTGGTGGGAATCATACCTAGCACAAAGGAAGATGGTTGTGTTTGTTGGAGGTCAATCATCTCAGCTCCAGGACATCACTGCAGGAGTTCCTCAGGGTAGTGTCCTAGGCCCAACCATCTTCAGTTGCTTCATCAATTACCTTCCTTCCATCATAAGGTCAGAAGTGGGGATGTTCGCTGAAGATTGCACAATGTTCAGCACCATTTGTGGCGACTCAAAAGCTGAAGCAGTCCATGTCCAAATGCAGCAAGACCTGGACAACGTCCAGGCTTGGGCTGACAAGTGGCAAGTAACATTCATGCCACACAAGTGCCAGGAAATGACCATCTCCAACAAGAGAGAATCCAACCATCGCCCCTCGATGTTCAATGGCATTGTCATCGCCGAATCCCCCGCTATCAACATCCTGGGGGTTACCATTGACCAGAAACTGAACTGAACTAGCCATATAAATACTGTGGCTACAAGACCAGGTCAGAAGCTAGGAATCGTGTGACGAGCAACTCACTTCCTGACTCCCCGAAGCCTGTCCACCGTCTATAACGCACAAGTCAGGAGTGTGATGGTATACTCCCTACTTGCCTGGATGAGTGCAGCTCCCAAAACACTGAAGAAGCTGGACACTATCCAGGACAAAGCAGCCCACTTGATTGGCACCACATCCAGAAACATTTACTCCCTCCACCACCGATGCACAGTGGCAGCAGTGTGTACCATCTATAAGATGCATTGCAGGAATTCACCGAGGCTCCTTCGACAACATCTTGCAAACCCACAACCACTACCATCCAGAAGGACAAGGGCAGCAGATAGATGGGAACACCACCACCTGGAAGTTCCCCTCCAGGTCACTCACCATCCTGATTTGGAAATATATCGCTGTTCCTTCACTGTCGCTGGGTCAAAATCCTGGAACTCCCTTCCTAACGGTACAGTGGTGTACCTACACCCCTTGGACTGCAGCGGCTCAAGAAGGCAGTTCACCACTGACTTCTCAAGGGCAACTAGGGATGGGCAATAAATGCTGGCCCAACCAGCGAAGCCCACATCCCATGGATGAATAAAAGAAAAGCACTGGTCTCCTTATTTAAAGAGAGATATAATTGAGTTAGAAGCAGTTCAGAGAAGGTTTACTACACAACAACTAGGAATGGGCGGGTTGTCTTATGAGGAAAGGCTGGACAGGTTAGGCTGGTATCCACTGGAGTTTAGAGTAAGAAGTGACCTTTGAGATCCTGAGGGGTCTTGACAGGGTGGAGGTGGAGAGGATGTTTCCTCTTGCAGGAGAATCTAGAACTAGGGGTCACTGTTTAAAAATAAGGGGTCGCTCATTTAAGACAGGTGAGGAGATTTTTTTTCTCTCAGAGTTAAGAGTCTTTGGAACTCTCCGCCTCAAAAGGCGGCGGAAGCAGAGTCCTTGAATGTTTTTTAAGGCAGAGCTAGATAGATTCTTGATTAACAAGGGGATGAAAGGTTATCAGGGGTTAGCAGGAATGTGAGATTGAGGTTATATTCAGATCAGCCATGATCTTATTGAATGGCACAGCAGGCTCGAGGGGCCGCGTGGCCTGCTCCTGATCCTAATTTGTATGTATGTATAAAGGCAGGCCAGTAAATGTAGCATTCTGGAATTTCCAAAGGCATTCAATAAGATGGTGCATAAAAGGTTAATACACAAGGGAAGGACTCATGGAGTTGTGGGTAATATATTAACATGGATGGAGGACTGGTCAAGATACAGGATGCAGAAAGTAGGGATAAACAGGGCATTTGCAAGTTTACAGGTGGAGTGCCATCAGGATCAGTGCTGGGCCTCAGCTATTTACAATCTATATTAATGACTTGGACAAAGAGACTGAGGGCAATGTATCAAAGTTTGATGATAATATAAAGCTAGGTGGGAATTTAAGCTGTGAGGAGGACACAGAGAGACTGCACGGAGATATAGATTGGTTAAATGAGTGGGCAACAAGATGGCAGATGAAGTATAATGTCAGGAAGTATGAGGTTATTCACTTTAGTAATAAGAACAGAAAAGCAGAATATTTTTCAAATACATGAAACTTTTAAATGTTGATGTTCAGAAAGACTTGTCCTCATACAAGGAACACAGAAAGCATGCAGGTACAGCAAGCAATTAGAAAGGCAATGGCATGTTGGCCTTTATGGCAAGTGGATTGGAATATATTAAGGAAACCTTGCAACAATTGTCTAGGGCTTTGGTGTCGTCCGTCGGGTGGGCGCATGTCCAACCCAATCTGGCATAATGTCCTGATGTCATCGCGCACTCTCGCGATCTTTCGGTCGGCAGGCGCACACGAGGGTTGGCAGCATGCCTGCCGACAATTTTGAGGCCTATTAAAGCCCTTAAAGTATTAATTAGCTTTTTCGCTGCCTGCTCAACTGTTCGGTTGGCAGATGGGTGAATAGGCCAGGCAGCTTTTGCATTTTTTAACGAAACCTCATCCACGGGCGGGGTGAGGTTTCAAACGATAAGTAAAAACACTAAAAATTTTCCACTTCATTTTAAACATGGCCCTCTTCGTGTAGGGACATGTTTATGTCATTTATTAAAGTTTTATTTTCCTTTGTCCAAATCTTCAGCTCCCTGAGGCAACTCTGCTCCCTCAGGGAGCTGTCAGTGCGCGCTCCCCAGGGTATGCACAGATTTCCGTGCTCGCCCTCCTCCCGCCCCCACCCCAGTAGCGCTGAGCCTTTCAGCACACCTTTCATACTGGCTAGCCACCAATTGGCCAGCCAGCGTGAAATCGCGGTCGGGACACAATTGCAGGTGGTGGTCCGTTTTGCGGCCACTCTCGGGCCCACCATGCCCTCCCAGTGAAAGGAAAATCCTGCCCCTAGAGTACTTTGCACCTTTGGTTACCATATCCAAGGAAGGATGTACTTGCCTTACATGCAGTACAGGGTAGGTTCACTTGATTGGTTCCTGGGATAAAAGGATTGTCCTATGATGAGAGGCTGAGTAAATTGGGCCTATACTCTCTGGAGTTCAGAAGAATGAGAAGTAGTCTCATTGAAACATAAGATTCTGAAGGGGCTTGACAGGGTAAACACCGACAGATGACCTCCTGTGGCTGGGGAATCTAGAACATCGAGGCACGCTTTTATTTAGGACTTATTTGAGGAGAAAGTTCTTCATTCAGAGGGTTGTGAATCTTTCGATTCTCTACGCCAGCTGCTACATCATTGAGTATATTCAAGGTTGAAATAAATAGCTTTTAGGGTGCTTGTGGAATAGAAAGATATGGGGGAATGGGTGGAAAAGTGGAGTTAAGACCAATGATCAGCCATGTATTGAATAGGGCAGAACAGGCTCGAGGGGCCATATGGTCTTTTCCTGCTCCTATATCTTTTGTTCAAGTACAAAGCACTTGTAAGTTTCCAGCTTGCCTAGCCTACCCATTGGAGCACTTGCATGGCAAGGTTATCTGAAACTAAGTTGGAAATCTCCCATTCTAAGTCACTGGTTTATCACTTTGGGTTGGTTTAAGTTTCAAACAATGCTTGGCAGTTAATTGTCAGTCACCATCAGTGGTTCATTCTCCACGGCAACGCCACTTGCCAGCCAACAAGCACTCTCTTCACATATAGTATAAATTGTTGTTTTCCCCTTATACTGGTATTCTTGTGAAGTGTCCTGATGAGTGCAAGACAAAAAGCTTAGTCACGTCACTTTTGGAGATTAAGGTTGGGGATTAATGACAAATTTAGAAGGTATGGATGTGATTAATTAATTCCTCAAGCATTGTATGGATGTTAAGGCCCAGAAACGGGCTATTTGACCTAACAGGCCTATGCCAATGTTTATGCTCCGAAGAGCTTTCTCCCATCTTACTTGATCTCATCCTATCAACATATTCTTTTACTCTTTTCTACCTTATTTGCCTCAATCACTCCATTTGTTAGTGGGTTCCACATTCTTGCCATGCTTGTGGTGGGAATGGCTTTGAAGAGTATCTGTCAGCCTGTGCAAGTTTGGAATAAACCAGTGAGTGTAAATCCAGTGATTCCCATGCCCCTGTATCTGTCCAAGTAACAGGACAACAGCGGTAGTACCACCTAAGAAACATCCATTCGACCTACAACAACTCTCCTTTAAGAAATGGGTGAATTGTTCAGGGTCTACATCGATGTACATAGAATGGCTGCTGAGCACCTCTGCAATCTCCACCAAGGCTTGCTTGGTCAGATGGGACACTGTCTTCTTGCCATCTCTTGGGAAGAGGACTTGACCTTGCAGCCTGGAGGAGAACCTGCAGGAAGGCATGACTAAAATGTGGGATCACCCAACATCTTCCCTCTGCCACTGTGGCAGCAGCCTCCTGGAATTTGATCCTCAAGCTTTCTACAGGGGTTCTGGGGTCTTTTGGTCTCCCAAAGGGGTGGGGGTCATGAAGTCTGCCTCAAGGGTCTTCAGCATTGATGCTGAGGCAATCCTTAGTAACAAGACAGCAATGCAAGCAGGGCTGGTAGTTCTTTAAAGATAGCGCCAGCACCTACCATTGAATTGGGTGACGCCACCATTGATGCCTTGATGCCTGGCCCACTCAATTGGACAGGTCCTGCGCCTCCAGGCAGTCAACTGTCTGGTTGCCACAAGATTGTTTTTGGTGGGCTGCATGTCGCTCACGCGGAAGCAACTCCCGCTTCCAGTGCTGCCACTGTGACCCGCCCCCATCTGAATAACATTTACTCACTTTACTTCACCTCAGAGGTATTCATTGACAATAACAACTTGAATTGTATAATACATTAATTTTACAGAACATCACAAGGCACTTCATGGGAACATTATCAGATAAATTTGGCACCAAGTCAAGGAAGAAGATATTAGATTATCAAAAGCTTAGTCAAAAAGGTAAATTTAAGAAATGTCTTTGGGGTGTAGAGACAAGTGGAAAATCTTAGGGAGGGAATTCCAGAGTTTAGGGTCCAGACAACTGAATGCATGGCTGCCATGGTAGGGCAAAGGAAGAATGCACAATCTGCCAGAGTTGGAGGAACAAAAGGTTTCAAGACATACCCGGTAATATTGCCAACCACAATTGCTACAAACGTGTAAATTATTACACAATAGTTTATAAATATATCCATTTCAAATGTAACAACTACCTTGTTTCCATCACACAAGTTAATAAACACAGTAACTAATTGATTTAAGCTGGAAACTTCCAAATTCATATTTTCATAGGTACTTACTGAAGTGGGATGACCTCAGGATGCCAGCCTGTCAGAGCGTGCAATACTGTGAACTCCCCCAATTCTTTCCTTCCTGTCAGATTCATGCTGTTAACACATAATCAGAGCCCATGGTATTACCAGAAGCAGCCACCATTAAACTTAATGTTCAGCAGCAAATGGCAGATAAGTCAGGTGAATGCACTGAGGTTGCTGCTGTGGGGCCAACTCCTTGTTGAAAATACAGTCTCATTGAATGTATCCTGGTTTAAATCTTGCAATAATAATGGTGAACAAAATGATATCAATTACATTACTGAATTTCAGTTGTGGTTCAGTTGGTAGCAGTCTTGTTTCTGAGTAAAAGATTGTGGATCCATTCCAAAAACTTGAGCGCAAAAGCTGGACTGACATTCCAGAGCATCACGGAGGGACTGCTGCACTGTCAGGAGTAATGTCCTTTGGATGAGATGTTAAACTGAGGCTCCATCTGCCCTCATCGAGGTCACAAGGTCAGGGTAGTTCTTCCCATTTTTCCCTCAACCAACATCAGTAAAACAGATTATCTGGTCATTGTCACATAGCTATTTGTGGGATTTTGCTGTGTGCAAATTGACTCGTGTGTCCTACATTACAACAGTGACTACACTTCAAAAATACTTTGGTAGCTGTAAAGTGCTTTGGGATGTCCCGAGTTTGTGAAAGGGGCTAGATAAATGCAAGTTCTTTCTTTCCCTTTTTTCTTAAACTCCATTCCTATTAATCTTCCTTTTTCCTTATTTGCCCAAGATCTATTTTTGACTTGTGTGTTTCAAAGGTGAGCCCTCGCTCCCTACATTCTGGTGTTTACAACTGCATTGTTGCACTTCTGAATATTTTTAGGGAGAGAAAAGAAGTAGTGTGTTTTTAAAGTGTTGTCATACAACTATTTTAAAACAGTCAAAAAAGGAGACTATGCTAATTAGCTGGGTTTTAATGTCGTTTCCCCAAATACAACTTGTATTTATAGGGCATCTTTAAAATTGAACAACGTCCCAAGGCTTTTCACAGAGGCATAATCAGACAACATTGGACGATGAGCCAAAGTAAGGGATATTCGAAGGGGTGATGAAAGACTGGGTTTTCAAAAGGAAAGGGAGGTAGACATGCAGAGTTGTTTAGGGAGAGAATTGTAGAGTGTGGAGCCTAGGTGGCTGAAAGCACGATCGCCAATAATGGGATGAAGGGAGGGTAGCTACTTGAGACCTGAGTTGGAGGAGTGGGGAGTAGACCCTCCTTCTCAATTATGAACACCGAGATAAAAAGACTCTGTCAGAGATAGTGACAGCTAATTGGGTTTTTAAACATAAAAATGAGAGGGGAAGTTTTCACCATGCTTGAGGAAGGTAGTTACAAGTTATTTTGCTAAATTCAAGCAAAATGACCCACTAATGTGGGGAAACATAGTATATTAATTTTTTTGTATTATTGTGAGGACTGCCAATTAATCACCATTAACTTTTGTAATTAGAACATTCAGCTTTTTCAGAACAATTGTTTAAATGCATATTAATCACAGAAATTGCATGGCAACTATCTAATTTGGAATAAATATTTTGCCATATGATAATTTATGTCCACCTTAAATGGCAGTCGGGGCTTAGTTTAATGTCTCAGTCAAAAGACAGCGCCTCTGACAGTGCAGCATCCCCTGTTACTTCGCTACAGTGTCAGCCTGTATTTTGTGCTCAAGAGTCTGGAGTAGGACTTGAACTCATGAATTCTGATTCAGATGCAAGAATACTATCACTTGAGCCATGGCTGACACCCGTTTCTATCTTGATCTAGTGAACATATTCCGACCTGCCTCAAGCCCACTATGGATTACACAGTATCTGAAGATAAAGGTTAAGTTTAAGTGAAATGATTCTTTTGTAAAGTTGTTGAATTGTGATGTAACTAATTGGAAGCAGCATGAGTTCAAATGTCAATTTCACACTGACTAAATTCAGTGAGACCAAGTTGCTGGTGCTCTTTAGCGGGATTTACTTCTTCAGTTTTCATTATTCAAATGGAATCATCTTCCCAGTCATTTCTTAACAGTTTATAGTAATACTGCATGAATTGTGATACCCAGGTTATACTATTGTACAGTTAGTATGGGTACACCCCTAAATCTAGGATATTGAGTTGACTTGCAGGGGTAACCAGCACCACTGTCACCTGAAAGAATATGTAAGGCAGAACCGTAAACTTGAAACAGTAAGTTTTGATGGTGTGCGCAATTTAACAAACAGAAAGCCCTGCTTTAGGTTGCTTTATCTAATAAGTCTATCCTGGTCCAAGCAGAATTTTCTCATTGTCAAGAAACAGTGGAAGCAATTTGCTCTGTGACAATCAAGTGGGACAGATTATGGGATTTAGCAATACTGCAGAGGGTTGGGCAAGGGGGTTTGGCCTTGCTGACAGTATCTGACCATGGGCCTTTTTAATTAATTTTCAGGAGTGGGCATCTAACCCCATCAACATCTCAACACTCTGTGGTGAAAGAAGTTTCTCCTGCATTCTTTATTGGGTTTATTAGTAGCCTTATACTAATGGACTTCCCCAAAAGTGGAACCATGCTCTGTACATCTACTTTGTCAAACCCTTTCATAGTTCTAAAGATCTCTATCGGGTGATCTCTCTGTTTTCTTTTTTCTAAAATAAGAGTCACAACCTGTTCAGTCTTTGTACCCTCAGCTCTGGTATAATTCTTGTAACACTTTTTGGACTGTAGGTCATCAGATCCTATTTGTAATATGGAGACCTTTCTCTAAACAGGGCTTAACTAAGGAAAATTCATTGTGAGTGGCAGATGCGTATTTTTGAAAACTGTGATTGGCTCCTCAGTCCTGGAGTGGCTTTTGCTGGGAGTGGGACCGCTGAATTGACAATACTTGCAAAGGCCACATCCTGCACATTTGTGACTCTGCTGCCCTTCTCGCAGGAAAATCCAATATCTTATATCAGGGCAACATTCAGATATCAGTAAAATGGCATGGCAGTACTTGGGTGGACGCTTCTGGCTGTAACTACTACTTTGAAACAGATATTGATAATTGCCTTGTTTGGAACAAAGCTGTAACATGATGTGTCAATGTTCTGTTTTAGCAACCCTATAAATCAATTCTGGGCACCATATTTACGTATAACATATCAAGGCCTTGGAGCGGGTGCAGAAGAGATTTACTAAATTGTTAACAGGGAATAGGGACTTCAGCTGTGTAGTGAGCCTTAGAGAAGCTGGGATTATTCTCCTGAGAGTAGAGAACATTTTTTTTATACAATGGCACTTCATTCAAGACAAAGGAAAATTTGGCAGGGCTATGGGGAAAGAGAATGACAATGAGATTAATTGGATAGCTCTCCCAAAGAACGAGCGAAGGCACAATGGACTGAGTGGCCTTATTGCTGTATGATTCTAACTGGATTGCATAGAACGGAAAATCCAGCCTACAATGATCACGGAATTTATAATACTAGGCAGATTTCGCTTCAGTACAATATTGGAGCCGGGGTGTGGGGTGGGAGGGGTGGTGATGGTCGGTGGGGGGGACTTCTTTGTGACATTGCACAGAAGTCTTAAGGATTAAAGAGCTCAACTTGTTGACAATGTCCTTAAAGAGAAGGTTTTAACATACTCAATGCTCGCAAGCTTTATGAGAGCTTTCGACAGCAACATTGGCCAGAGTTCCCCATGGCAGGTTGTAGATGGAAGCAGCAAGTTATCATTTTTGTCGAAGGGCATGGTGTCATCCACTGTGATCTTGCGCCAGCATCCCTGGGAGGAGAGAGGAAGACCAACAGTCAGCTGGAAAACTAGTAAACAGTCGAGTCCAACAAACTCATGCAATTAGATGCAACATATTGCAGAACACTCCTGCCGTGGATGGAGACCAACAACTGATCGACACTAGTAATTACTTTCATGAATAGGACCAGACACCTAGACTACAAATCTAACTGAGATATTCAACCTGAAGCTATGAATTATTACTAATTTCCCTACATCAAAATTTTGTGCAAAGAGGATTCATTGTTTGACTACATTCCTTTTGTTTTTAATTCCTGCCATTTATTCCATTAAATGCAGCCGCAGAGACAGGCAATCAATCTTCCTCTACTGCCATTGTGAGCCAGCCATCGCAATACAAGAGAACAATCTGTGACTGACTCTCCCTCCCATTGTCTTTTAATAAAAATACTCTCCTGAGGCGGACGTCACCGGCAAGGCCAATATTTACTGTTCATTATGTTGCCCTGAGCAGGTGGTGATAAGCCTTCTCCTTGAACCACTGATCCAACTGAGTGCCTTGCTAGGCCACTTCAGAGGCAGTTAAGAAGTGATCACGTCGGTCTGCGACTGGAATCAAAGGCCAAACTGGGAAGATCGGCAGATATCCTTCCCTAAAAGGTATTAGTAAACCAATTGAATTTTTATGACAATCCAACGCTTTCATGGTCACTTTTATTGAAATGGGCTTTTCTTTTCTAATTCCAGATTTTTTTTAAAACTGAAGTGAAATTCCCTTGTTTATTAGCCCAGTGTGAACAGTTCTGTGGAATAAGGCAGCCTTCGATCAGGTCTGAAAACTTTGCTCAGAAAGCATGTACATCCCTCCCCTTTCTCTGGCTCTTTAATGTAACCATGTTCAAACCTGTACATATGGGGCTGTGCTGCCCTTTGCCGATCGTGGGCGGCTCCCTTAAGATCGAACCCCTCTTCCTTCCTACCTCCCACAGCCTTAAACTCACCCATTCCCCCTACCAGTGCCCCTCTCTTTTTATTTACCCAAACTCTCCCTGTCCAAGACCCTGGAGTTACCTGCTCTGGGGATCCATGGTCTTTCTTCCTTCTTCTCCTGCAGTCCTGGCAGCTGCCACTGACATGCTCTTGGTGCTGTTGGGATTGATGGAGCTGTTGGCCAATCGGAGGGTAGGACAGCCTCCTCAGTGAGGGGCGGAAGTCCCACTTGGTCCTTGTTTAGCCACCCTACAGCACGTTATGGCTGCGGGGCGGATTGAAGTGGAGCATGTCGGCTCCACGTCGCCTTTGCTTCTAGTAGGGGGGTGGGTGTCACGCCCGCACCCCCTCCTCCACCACAACTCCCCCCACCCCCGGCATTATTCAACCCACAAGCTGCTTAGGAAAGTTATTATTTCCAACCAGAGTTACCAGTAATCTGACCTATTGCTGCATAGTCGTATTGTCATTGGACTAGTGATCCAGGGTTCGAATCCCTCCTTGGGAGATGGTGGAATTTGAATTCAATAAAAATCCAGAATTAAAAGGCTAATAATGATCATGAAACCATTGTTGATTGTCGTAAAAACCTATTTGGTTCACTAATGTCCCCTTTAGGGAAGGAAATCTGCCGTCCTTACCTGGTCTGGCCTAAATGTGACTCCAGACCCACAACAATGTAGTTGACTTTTTAAAATGTCCTCTGAACTGGCCTAGCAGGCCACTCAGGTGTGTCAAACTGCTAGAAAATCAATAAGGAATGAAACCAGATGGACAACCCAGCATCGACCAAGGCTAGAAACGACAACAGCAAACTCAGCCCAGCTATGTCGACCCTGCAAAGTTTCCCCCCTAACTTTGGGGGCTTGTGCCAAGATTGGGAGAGCTGTCTCACAAACTAGTCAAGCAACAGCCTGACATAGTCATGCTCACGGAATCATACCTTACAATGTCCCAAGCACCACCATCACCATCCCTGGGTTTGTCCTGTCCCACTGGCAGGATAGACCCACCAGAGGTGGCAGCACAGTGGTTATAGTTGGGAAACAGTTGTCCAGGGAGTCCTCAACATTGACTCTGGACCCCATAGAGTCTGATGACATCAGATCAAACATGGGCAAGGAAACCTCCTGCTGATTACCATGTATCGCCCTCCCTCAGCTGATAAATCAGTACTTCTCCATGTTGAACACCACTTAGAGGAAGCACTGAGGGTGGCAAGGGCGCAGAATGTACACTGGATGGGGGAGTACATTCCATCAATATCCATCACCAAGAGTGGCTTGGTAGCACCACTACAGACTGAGCTGGCCAAATCCTAAAGGTCATAGCTGCTAGATTGGGTCTACAGCAGGTGATGAGGGTACCAACAAGATGGAAAAACATAGTTGACCTCATCCTTACCAACCTGCCTACCACAGATGCGTCTGTCCGTGACATTATAGGCAGGAGTGATCACCGCACAGTCCTTGTGAAGACAAAGTCCCATCTTCACATTGTGGATACCCTGCATCAACACGATGGACCGCTGTGCTAAATGGGATAGATTGCAAACAGATCCAGCAACTCAAGACTGGGCAATCATGAGGTTGTGGGCCATCAGCAGCAGCAGAATTGTACTCAACCACAATCTGGAACCTCATGGTTTGGCATATCCCACACTCTACCATTACCACCAAGCCAGGGGATCAACCCTGTTTCAATGAAGAGTGCGGGAGGGCATGCCAGGAGCAGCACCAGTGTACCTAAAAATCAAATGTCTACCTGTGAAGCTACCACACAGGACTACTTGCATGCCAAACAGCATAAGCAACAAGTGATAGACAGACCTAATTAATTCCACAATAAACAGATCAAATCTAAGCTCCTCAGTCCTGCCACATCCAGTTGTGAATGGTGGTGGACAATGAAATAACTCACTGGAGGAGCAGGCTCCACAAATATCCCCATCATCAACCGATCATGTCAGCCTTTTCCTGCCCCACGGAACTCATTTCTTGCTATCTTGACTCTATTCTCTCTCCCCTTGTCCAGTCTCTTCCCACCTGCATCCGCGATTCCTCTGACGCCCTACATCATTTCAACAATTTCCAGTTCCCTGGCCCCAACCGCCTCCTCTTCACCATGGACGTCCAATCCCTCTACACCTCCATCCTCCACCCGGATGGTCTGAGGACTCTCCGCTTCTTCCTCGAACAGAGGCCCGAACAATCCCCATCCACCACTACTCTCCTCCGTCTGGCTGAACTTGTTCTCTCACTGAACAATTTTTCCTTAAACTCCTCTCACTTCCTCCAAATAAAAGGTGTAGCTATGGGTACCCGCATGGGCCCCAGTTATGCCTGTCTCTTTATGGGGTATGTGGAACATTCCTTGTTCCAGTCCTACTCCGGCCCCCTCCCACAACTCTTTCTCTGGTACATCAATGACTGCTTCGGTGCTGCTTCATGCTCTCGTCTGGACCTGGAAAAATTTATTGATTTTGCTTCCAATTTCCACCCCTCCATCATTTTTACATGGTTCATCTCTGACACTTCACTTCCCTTCCTTGATCTCTCTGTCTCAATTTCTGGTGATAGACTGTCCACCAATATTCATTACAAGCCTATCGACTCCCACAGCTACCTTGACTACAGCTCCTCACACCCTGCTTCCTGTAAGGACTCCATCCCATTCTCTCAGTTCCTTCGCCTCCGCCGCATCTGTTCTGATGATGCCACTTTCAAAAACAGTTCCTCTGACATGTCTTTCTTCTTCCTTAACCGAGGCTTTCCACCCACGGTGGTTGACAGGACCCTCAACCGTGTCTGGCCCATCTCCCGCGTATCCGCCCTCACACCTTCCTCTCTCTCCCAGAACCATGATAGGGTCCCCCTTGTCCTCACTTATCACCCCACCAGCCTCCGCATTCAAAGGATCATCCTCCGCCATTTCCGCCATTTCCGCCAACTCCAGCATGATGCCACTACGAAACACATCTTCTCTTCACCACCCCTGGTGGCATTCCGCAGGGATCATTCCCTCCGGGACACCCTGGTTCACTCCTACATCACCCCCTACACCTCAACCCCCTCCCACAGCACCTTCCCATGCAACTACAGAAGGAGCAACACCTGCCCCTTTCCTTCCCCCCTCCTCACCGTCCAAGAGCCCAAACACTCCTTTCAAATGAAGCAGCATTTCACTTGCACTTCCCTCAATTTAGTCTACTGCATTTGCTGCTCCCAATGTGGTTTCGTCTACATTGGAGAGACCAAACGCAGACTGGGTGACTGCTTTGCGGAACACCTTCGGTCTGTCCGCAAGCATGACCCAGACCTCCCTGTCGCTTGCCATTTCAACACACCACCCTGCTCTCATGCCCACATGTCCGTCCTTGGCCTGCTGCAATGTTCCAGTGAAACTCAACGCAAACTGGAGGAACAGCACCTCATCTTCTGACTAGGCACTTTACAGCCTTCCAGACTGAATATTGAGTTCAACAACTTTAGTTCATGAACTCTCTCCTCCATTCCCACCCCCTTTCCGATCCCTCTTTTTTCCAATAATTTATATAGATTTTTCTTTTCCCACCTATTTCCATTATTTTTAAATGTATTTCCATCCATTGTTTTGTCTCTACCTTTCAGCCTATTTTGATCCCTCCCCCCCACCCCACCCCCACTAGGGCTATCTGAACCTTGCTCGTCCTGCTTTCTACCCTTAATGTCACCTATTAGCACATTTCTTAGCTAATATCACTACCGCCAACACCTCTTTGTCCTTTTGTCTATGACATCTTTTGGCAATCTCCACCTATCACTGGCCCTCTATCCAGCTCTACCTGTCCCACCCCTTCTTAAACCAGCTTATATTTCACCTCTCTTCTATTTTACTTTAGTTCTGTTGAAGAGTCATACGGGCTCGAAACGTTAACTGTGTTCCTCTCCACAGATGCTGTCAGATCTGCTGAGTTTTTCCAGGTATTTTTATTTTTGTTTTTGCTCCCTATCCTCATTGATGGGGGAGCCCAACAAATCAGTGCAAAAGATAAGGCTGAAGCAGTTGCAACAATCGTTAGCCAGAAGTGCCAAGTGGATGATCTATCTCGGCTTCCTCCGGCGGTCCTCCAGCATCACAGATGGCAGTTCTCAGCCAATTCGGTTCACTCCATGTGATACCAAGAAACGGCTGAAGGCACTGGATACAGCAAAGGCCTTGACAATATTCCAGCAATAGTACTGAAGACTTGCGCTCCAGAACTTGCCACGCCCCTAGCCAAGCCATTCCAATATAGCTACAACACTGGCATCAACCTGACAATGTGGGAAATTGCCCAGGTATGTCCTGTATACAAAAGGCAGGACAAATCCAACTCAACCAATTACCGCCCCATCAGTCTACACTCGATCATCAGTAAAGTGATGGAAGGGATCATCAACAGTGCCATCAATTCTTAATCATGACTCATGCTCACTGATGCTCAATTTGGGTTCCGCCAGGGTCACTCAGCTTCTGACCTCATTACAGTCTTCGTTCAAACATGGACAAAAGAGCTGAACTCCAGAGGTGAGGAGAGAGTGGCTGCCCTTGACGCCATTTGACAGAGTGTGGCGTCAAGCAGTTCTAGCAAAATTGGAGCCAATGGGAATCAGGGAGAGTTGGAGTCATACCTAGTACAAAGGAAAATGGTTGTGGTTGCTGTAGGTCAATCATCTCAGTTCCAGGACATCATTACAGGAGTTCCTCAGGATAGTGTCCTAGGCCCAACCATCTTCCGTTGCTTCATCATTGATCTTCCTTCCATCATAAAGTCAGAAGTAGGGATGTTTGCTGTTGATTGCATGATGTTCAGCACCATTTACAACTCCTCAGATACTGAAATGTCCATGTCCAAATGCAGTAAGACCTGGACAATATCCAGGCTTGGGCTGACCAGTGGCAAGTAACATTTACACCACACAAGTGCCGGGCAATGACCATCTCCAACAAGAGAGAATCTAACAATCGCCCCTCACCATTCAATGCCATTACCATTGCTGAGTAGTCAGGCAGCGAGTCACTTGCCACAGAATACCCGTCCTCTGACCTGCTCTTGTAGCCACAGTGTGGATGTAACTGGTTCGGTTAAGTTTCTGGTCAAAGATGACCTCCAGGATGTTGATGGTGAGGGATTTGGCGATGCTATTGCTACTGAATATAAAGAGGAGGTTGGACATAGTCAATGCCTGGCACTTGTGTGGCACGAATGTCACTTGATATTTATCAGCCCAAGCCTGGATGTTACACAGGTCTCTTTGCATGGGGGCATGGATTGCTTCATTTATCTGAGGAATTGCATATGGAAATTAACACTGTGCAATTCATTGTGCCTTATTCCTCTGGTTGCATTTTGCTTTCACGGTGACTCATCATCACTGATATCCGGAGACACTGCCATGAAGTGTACCACTAAAGAGTTCCATAATCAAATAACCATTTAATAAAGAATCATCTGAAAACTTTGTATAACGCCTGTGTAGCAGCACAAACCACATTAATAAGTCAAGCAGGAAACAAGATAGGTAAAGTAAGCGGGCTCATGCAGTTTCCTTAATCATGACTCATGCTGCTCTGTTTATTTGATTCTCAGAGAGGCTGATGGATGAGAAATGACACAGCCAAATTCCCAGCTGATTGGCAGTGCTTATTCTAAATGCCAAAGAAGCTTTAACTTACTGCAAACACCCAGAGCTGTGGATTGAATCTGGTTTCAAGCAATAGTTTGACCTGGATTCCAAAATATAAGGGATGGGCAATAAATGCTGGCCTAGCCACTGAAGCACGCATTCCGTTTAAAAAAAAAAGCCAAAGAAAACTACTCAAGTATTTTATGCTGAGATTCAATCAATCATTTATAAAGTTTTGGATTCAATTATATTTAAAAGTCTGTTTCTTATAGCCTGTAAATGCTTCCTATAGGTTTATCTGTATTAATTATGTCCACACCCATGTTACATTCCCCTCCTTCCCTTCCACCTGACCAAACTTCCCCTAAAACTTCCCCTGCTCTAGCCCTGATTGTGCCTCTTTCTCTAGTTTCTCTCCTATCTCTCCTCATGCCTTCTGCAAGCTCATCTTGTCCATGATATCCATCGCCTGCTCCCTTGACCTTATTCCCACTGAACTGCTGACAACCCAGCTTCCCCATGTGAGCCAATATTATTAACCTTTTCTCTTCAAGTGTTGCCTCTCTCCTTTAGATCTGCCATTATCACTCACCACTCTTCTCAAAACCCCAATCAGTCCATCTCCAACTTTTTTTTCTCTCCAAAGTCCTCGAATGTTTTGTCACCTCCTAAATTTGTACCCACGCTTCCTGGAACTCCATGTTTGAAACCCCCAATCAGGTTTCAGTCCCACTACAGTACTGAAACAGCTCTTATCAAAGTGACAAATAACAGTCCTACGTGACTGTGACAAAGGTAAACATTCTCTCCTTTTCTTTCCTGGCCTGTTGTCACCCTTTGACACAGTTGAACACACCATCCTCCTCCAATGCCTCTCCACTGCTGTCCAGCTAAGAGAGACTGCTCTCACCTAGTTCTATTCTTAACTATTTAAACATATTCAGAGTGTCACTTGTAATTCCTTCTCTTAATGCCCCCATATTGTTTCCTCTGGTATCTCCCAAGGATCAATCTTTAGCCCTCTTCTATTTCTAATCTACATGCTGCCCCTTGTCGATATCATCTGAGACCACAGCGCTAGTTTTCATATGTATGCTGACAACACCCAGCTTTACCTTACCACCACCTCTCGACTCCCCCACTTTTGCTAAATTATCAGACCATTTATCTGAAATCCAATTCTGGATCAACAGAAATTGTCTCTAGTTAAATTTTAGGAAGACTGAAACCATTGTCCTAGCTCAAATTTCCATTCCCGAGCTACTGACTTCATTCCTCTCCCTGGCAGCAGTCTGGGATTAAACCAGTCCATTCACAATCTTGGCCAAGAGATGAGCTTATGAACACATTCACACCATCACTAAGACTGCCTACTTCCACCTCCATAACGTCGCTTGACTTCGCCGCTGTCTCATACATGCCTTTGTTACCTCTAGACTTAACTATTCCAATGCACTCCTGGCTGGTCTCCGTAAACTTGAGGTCATCCAAAATGCTGTTGCCTGTGTCTTAACTCGTACCAAGTTCCCTTTCACATATCACCCATTGCTCACTGATCTACATAGTTCCTGGTCAAGCAAAGTCTTGATTTTAAAGCTCTGTTCCTTATTTTCAAATCCCACAATGGTCTCACCCCTCCTTGGCAATATTTAATGGAGGTGACAAGGGTCTTGCCCGTCAGCTGGAGAGCCAATGAAAACTCTGCATTGCCTCTTTTAAGAAAAGCCTGCTGTATTAAGTGCTACTCAGGCACTTTACTGGACAGCAGCATGCCTTCTCAGGGATCAAGGACCCCCAGAGCTGAAGTCTTGTCTGCCAAGAGCTGCTGGCCAATCAGAGACTGGCAGCTCTATTGAACAGCAACACCAATGGGGAGGTGGTAGCTGCTGCTGGTTCTACACCAACCCAAGGCCTAGTATCATTGCTGGATCCCAAGTCACAGGTAAGTGATGGCAAAAGGTGGGGTCGTGGGGTGGAAAGGGTTCAGCAGCAAGGGCAGGAGGGTGGCAAGGGGCATCAGAGATCCTCCCCCACCCCACACCACCCCCACCTGTGTGTCTTTGAAAGAGGAATCCCGGGTTTGCTTGTCATGGTCCACTCATGGGCCAATACAAGCAGTGGCAGTATGAGACCCTTAAGTTTGCATTAATTGCCCACTTAAGGACCTCAATTGACAGTGGAGTGGGAAAGCCATCCAAGGTCCTTCCCACCATGGACTTAATTAGGGTGGAAGCACAAAGACAGCAGGGTCCCCACCCACCACCCTCCTGCCTGATTAAATGTCCCTTGGCAACAAACTCCTCATGCGGGAGAGCGTTAAATTCCATTCCTTATCTCTTTAATATCCTCCACTGCACAACTCTCCAGAATATCTGCACTCATTGAATTCTTGCCTCTTGAGCATCCCTGATTTTTATCCCTGCACTATTGGTGCCTGGGCATTAAGCTCTGGAATTCCCTCCCTATACTTCTCCATCTCTCTACCTTGCTTTCTTCCTGTAAAATACTCCTTAAAAACAACCTCTCTCACAAAGCTTTTGGTAATCTGACCAAATATCTTATGTGCTTCAGTGTCATTATTTTATAATGCTCCTGTAAAGTGTCTTGAGATGTTTTATTACATTAAAGCTGCTATATAAATAAGTTGTTGCTGTTATTCTTGTTATAATTGCCTGTGGTACCTGTAGGTTGTACAGAAAGGGTTTTTTCAACTTTTAAAAAATTTATTCAAAAATAAAATTATTAAAAAATTTATTCTGGGGAGGCAAATCAGTGTGAACCTTGAACCAATGGCAGGTTGATACAACTGATTTCCAAAGCCAGTTAAGAAACAACCATGTTGGTGTGGGACTAGAGTCACACATAGGCCAGACAGGATAAAGATTTCATGTTTCCGAGACGGAAAGATATTAGTGAATCAGTTCGGTATTTAATGACAACTTCCTGGCTACATTTATTGAAAGCAGCTTTTAATTTCCAGATTTTTAAAACCTCAAACTGTTATGGTGGAATTTTAACTCATATTCACAGACTAGTCCAGTGACATAACTACTACACTACAATGAAGTCTACAGAGTGTCCTTAAAATGTTTTCTCTGTCCTCCTTGAGATTGGGTACCATCCGAGCATTGCAAAAAGAGGATCTGCTTCAGAAGTCAATTACTTGGCATGCGGATGTAGTGTCCTGATAAGTGGAGTGGATTTCACATGATCGTCATTGTGATGCTGGAAGAATTGGCTTTGGTGAGGATGCTGGACTTTGTTCACCTGTCTTCCCACTTGGCTTTGAGTATCCTGTGGAGATACCGCTGCTGGAAATTCTCCAGTGCCTGGAGGTGCCTTTGGTCAGTGACCTAAATCTCACTGCCATAGTGTGGGGACAAGAACAGCATTGTAGACTGAAGCCTTTGTCCTCTAATGGAGATCTCTGTTGCCGAAGACCTAGTTGTGCAATTTTCGGAAGGCTGTGCTGGCACAGCTGATGTTGTCCTGGATCTCCTCTTCAATGGTGACCTTTCAAGAAAGTTAGCTGCCGAGATGTGGGAAGTGTTCAACAACAAATTGACATTGGTGCATTGGAGGGACTTGAAGCAAAACTTGCCGTGTGCTTGCACCTTATCCAATAAGTCACAACATAGTCAGAAACTGACCTCATAAACACTTCTGTGAAGAAATGACAAAAGCAGAAGGCGAGAGAGCAAAACCATTGCTCGAGAAACCCATTTCCTCAGGGAAACTCTTGTCCACTGTGCCCAAAAACCTGTGGCTCCAGGTTTGGCCTGCTGAGTCACACGCAAATCATGAAGTCTGGCAGACGTCATTCTCGATTTGATGGACTGACGATGATGACTCTCCCATAATCCATATAGTACATTTGTGCACTTCTGTTATGTTTTGCCTGTTACAATTGCCTGGTACTGCAATTATATTCAAAATAACTGGGTTTGCATCTACATGCAGTTGCAAGCTCAAACCATTGGGTGCCAATGTTAAGTAAGGTTTGAAAAGCTCCAGTGCATGGCTGTTTTTGTCTTTTTTCCTCCAAAGGAAATTTCCAACTCTAATGCTCCAACCAACCATACTTTTCCACTTTCTAAATTGCTCTAACATTTCTATTTAAGTGTAACTAATAATAGCACACCGTGATGTAACTATCCCCAGCTCCTAAACCAACTTCAACTGAGCATTATGCTTGGTTTTGACTGGTCTTGTGCAACATCACATGACATCAACTGATGTGTTTAGAAGAATGAAGAACTTGCATTTATATAGCACTTTCATGACCTCTGAACACCCCAAAACTCTTTACAGCCTATTAAGTACTCTTGAAGTGCCATCACTGTTATAATATAGGAAATGTGGTAGCCAAATTACGCACAGCAAACTCCCACAAACAATAATGTGATGATAACAAGGCAATCTGTTTTTGTGATGTTGGCTGAGGTATAAATATTGCCCAGGACACTGAGGAGGACTCCCCCTCCTCTTCTTCAAATAGTGCCACAGCATTCTTTGTGTTCACCTGCGAGGGCACTTGGGGCCACGGTTAATGTCTCATCTGATGTTTGGCACCTCCGAAAGTGCATAAATCACTTAGTCCTACACTGGAGTGGCAGACTAGATATTGTGTTCCTGTTTCTAGAGTAGGACTTGACCTCACAACCTACTGACCTTGAGGTGACAGTGTTACCAACTGAGTCACAATTGATACAAAATATATTTTAATTATATAATCAATGTTATAACATCTACAAAAGAACACACAATGTATCCACCACATTCTGACCTGCTGCCACCATTAGCAACGCTCCACGCTGAGTGCAGAGACTTGCAAAATTACCCAACAAATACGGCACTTGAAACCCACTGGTATTTGCAATAACACTTCCTGGTTAACTTAATATTGGTTTGTAGTTTTAGCGCAAGGAACTCTCATTAAAAAGTTGAGACTGTTTTCAAAAAAAAGGGATTAGGGGCAATCTGTGAGGTGTTAACATTATGAAGGGTCAGGGTGGGCAGAGTAGATAAAAACAGACGTTTTCCAATGATCGAGGAATCTAGGGGAGGGGATGTAGCTTTATGATTAAATGCAAAAGAATCAACAACAAGAACATACACTTACAAAGCACCTTTAATGTAAATATAAAACAAAGTACGATACCAAGTCACATAAGGAGATATTTGATCAGATGGCCAAGAGCTTGTCAAACAGGTAGGTTTAAAGGAGTGGCTTAAGGGAGGAAAACAAGGTAGAGAGGCAGAGAGGTGTAGGGAGGGAATTCCAGAGCCTAGACGATTGAAGGCACGACCACCAATGGTGGAGGAATTATAACTGGGAATGCACAAGAGACCAGAGTTAGAGGAGCACAGACATCTTGGAGGGTTGTGGGGCTGGAAGATATTACAGGGACAAAGAGGGACAAGGCCTTGGAAGGATTTGAAAACAAGGATGAGAATTTTAAAGTCGAGTTGCTTGGCCAGGTGCCAGTATAAGTCAGCAAGCGGAGGGTTAATAAGGGAATGGGACTTACTGTGAGTCAAGACACAGGCAGCTGAGTTTTGGATGACCTCAAGTTTATAGAAGGTAGAATGTGGGAGATCAATTAGAAGTGCATTGGAATAGCCAAGTGTAGAGGTAACAAAGGCATGAATAAGGGTTTTAGAAGCAGATGAGCTGAGATAGGAGTGAAGTCATATGATTTTATGGAGGTGGAAATAGGCAGTCTTGGTGATGGAACAAGTATGACATTGGAGGTTCATCTCAGGATCAAACATGACACCAATGTTGCAAACAGACTGTGATACAAATGTGTATAAGATTATGTTTAGTTTGGAAGTTGAAATTATTGAATGTAGGATAAATGGAAGAACACCTAGTCTGAGGGGCTGGCAGATAGGCCTGGTGTAATTACAGATTGAAGGGAGGCCTATGTTATGTTGGTGAAGCCCCATGATGCGAGGTATTAATAGTTAAATAATGGGAGCCTTGTTAACCAGCTCTTGAGGAGATGAGCTGTCTGTGCAGTCAGGAAAGGGTAAATTATTTGTGTAGTTTCCCCAGGTCAAAGAAGGGTTTGATGGCAACTTGTAAACAAGGGAATATTTTAAAGTATCCATATACTTTTCAAATCAAAGGAAAAGTTTAAAGTTAAAGATAATTGGTTTGCATTTCTAGCTGGAAACAGATCCTGTGTGTCATGTTACCATAGAGATGGTTGAGAGGGAAAAGTTCCTTTGTTTTAATATATCTCTGCTGATTTCACAGTCTGTGGGAGCAATCAGCCTGGGAGCAGTCTGAATGAGAAGGCAGTCTGTGCCTGCCCGCAGCTAGGACAATGAGCATAGAGGTCTACAGGAACTAGGGTGTTTCTGATTTGGAGTCACTGTGTAGGAGTTGTGAGTGGGGCCTATGCTTAGAATGAAAAATCCACATTTATGAGAATTGACCGTCAGATCTGCCGAGTGAAGCTAGTGGAAGAGATCAGCAGTGAAATCCTTGCCGAGAGAGAGAGAGATAGAGAGAGCGAGCGAGCTGTGACACACATTGGTTTGGGTTCCAGGAGAATTGGTGACCACTCATGAAATTGTAAAGTATAAAAGGGATTTGCGGTTGAAATTAAAAATAGAATGAAAAGTATTTTGTTTGCAATGTTGGTTTAAAGTATAAGGTATTATGATCTAGACACAGGTTTTTGTTAAGATCCAGTTAGAGACCACTAATATTTTATTTAAAATAGACAAGACTTGAGATTCAAGACATTTGCCCAGTGAATAAAGCCACAAGATTCCACGGGTTTAGAAGAAACAAAAATAAACTTTACTGTATAAGGTCATAAAGATAAAACAACTTACAATATCCATTGTATACTCTAACATTCAGAGTAGGTATAAAGTACATCTGAATTAACAAGTCAACTGTGGACAAACACACCACACTGCATAGTAAATGACAGAGGCGACCAAGACAGAGTCCATGGATTTCTCAACAACCCACCCCAGGTGTCAGTAACACTAAGTCAACCAAAATCACTGAAATTGTGTCTCTTTCACGAGGGATTCCAGTCTTTACCTTCACAGATCTAACCTGGGAATTCTCTCCAAAGGTCGCTCCAACTTGGAAGGCATCAACAACGGCACATTTCACAGGATTTCAATCTCATCTCCTGAGATTCCATTTCCTTGGTTTGCCAAGTATACACTCGAGCACCAACTCACAAGCACAACTCCAGCCCTTCAGCCATGACGAGCAGAACACTATTGTTCCAAAGGGGTACCATCGCCCCAATGGCCCGCAGCATGGACTCACCAACTGTCGGCTGCCTTCTTGGATCTTCAGGGCTTCTCAGCTCTCTTCACTTAAAATCTGCTACCCACAGCCCTTTTCCTGTTTGGAGCTTGTTTCACTGCTCCTCTCTTTTAACTGAACCGGGATCTCTTCCTGTCCTTGTCCCCTCTCTGGGTTTATTCTTTTGGGACCTCTCCCTGTCCCCTGCCTGGGACACTAGTCTCCCATGGTGCTCTGCTCCCAGTCACATGACCTGGGCTTTCGCACTCTTTTCCTCTCTAAGTGCAGGTGTGCTGGGCCTGTCCTGGGCCCGAAGAACATACACTGCAGAACTGTACATGTCTGCTCCCAATTCCACTCCCAGTCTGCGCGTGCACTAAAGCTTCGAGGCCTGTCGGGAGTTGAAGCCGTGACCTGCACTCTCAACTCCGAGGTAAGTATAGTTTTCATATCAAAGTGCTTATGAGATACAGTATGAAGTTAATAGTGCTTGTTTCGTTTTGATGTTTGTCACAGTAAAAGTTTTTGTTTAAAACGTGGAATTTTGTTCTGCGGTCTCTTCAGCTAATGAGTGGCAGTTTGATTTTTCTTTAAATGTTACCAGTCTCTAACTAGGTTGCAACAACTGCTAATTTCAGGACAGAGAGCAGAAGTAACTGTTTTACACAGAGGGTTCTGAGGGAATGAAGTACACTCAGAATTAGTGATCGAAGCATAGAAGATGCCAACATTTGAGAATAGGTTAGATAGGTCGTTGAAGGAGAAAAGGCTAATGAAGTGACATGAGAATAAGGCTACTGCTCGTTTTTGAAGGATAAATATCAACATGAAGATGCACTGAATGGCCTGTTACTGTGCTGCAATTAATGTGTAATATTAAACAGAAAATACTAATACAATTTCCCAACTGGTGCTTTTGGCCCTTAAGGGCTTCCTAGCAGCCAGTGGTGCTTGGAAGATGTAGACTGATGTGTAATCACTTCAGTTCCTACTGGTTTGTCAGGCAACTTTGTGGACAATACACGAATGACTTTCAACAAACCAATTTTCCCCATACACATTGCTAGAGGGCTTTTCAGTAATTCATTCTAACTGTCCCTCTACATCCTTTGGAAAAATCATACCCCAAACTTGTTACTTGGTCACCTCACACAACTCAGAAGTTTTCCTTCATTGTGACACGTGCCATCTATTCATGAATTTCACCCGATCACCTGGGCCTTTCCTGACCCATAATGAAATTGCAATGAGCAGGAAATGGGTTAAGCAACCCTCTTAATCAGTAATCCTGATTCATTTCACTCTCTCCCCCAGCATCCAATGTTATATTAACTACCCCAGTACATCTGGTGCTTGCAAATCTGCCATTGCAAAAAAGAAAATAAAGAACTTGCATTTATTGCTTTTCACAATTTCAGGATGTCCCAAAGCACTTTATAGCCAATGAAGAAGTATAGTAACTGTCATAATGTAGGAAACGAAGCAGCCATTTTGCACACAGCAACATCCCACAAGCTGCAATGAGATAACCAAATAAACTATTTTAGTGCTGCTGGTTGAACTATAAATACTGGCCAGGGAACTCCCCAGCTTTTTCTCAGTACTAAGGGCTCTGTTACATCCACCTGTGAATAGGGACGGGGCCTCCGTTTAACAACTCATCCAAAAGACTGAAACTCCCTCCCCCAGTACTGCAAAGAAGTATCAACTAATATTTTTATGCTCGATTTTCTGGAGTTGGACTTGAACCCACAACCTCCTGACTCAAGTGAGAGCACTATCACTAAGCCACAGCTGACACTCAAAGCATACAAGGGCTGGATCTACGTAAATTCTGCAGATCAATCCTGATGTACTGACAGCAAGCTCTGTTTTCATGACACAGGATGTGCCATTTCTGTCCAATGGGGATGTGAGCTGTCTTTTATTAGCATTGACAGTCGGTTGTGAACCCTTCTTTGCCAAGTCACCTTTGACCCTGAAGAAACTGGATTTTGAGCTCCTGCCAGGTTGGGATCAGTGATAGGTGGAAACTAAAAATAGTACCGCAAACTGGCATGCCAGTTGCCTGGCTCCATTCTGCCCCCGAGCCATTTTCCCAAAGCCGAGATGGTGGGAGGGGTGATGTTTGCCAGCAAGCTGCAAGTAGCTGATTGAATTCTTTAAGAGCCGCTTAAGGCCAATATAAAGAGACCAACTGGGATTTTCCAGTTGGTCTCCAGGTACCCACAGGCAGCTGGGGACAGTTTAGCCACCTAGAGGCAGCCTCCCAGCACTAGATCATGTAGCCAGAACTCTAGGCAGGCTTAGAGGCTTTCCCTACCAGCCTTGGTGCTGTTCCAATTTGAAGTACCCTCACCCTCACTTACCAGCGAGGTATCCTTCTGTTCCTTTCAAGCTGATAAGGAGGAAGTGTTGAACAGACTGTCAGTACTTAAAGTTGACAAGGCACCGGGACCAGATGAGATGCATCCAAGGATATTGAAGGAAGTGAGGGTAGAAATTGCAAGGGCACTGGCCATAAGTTCCCTAGAGTTAGGGGTGGGGCCAAAGGACTGAAGAATTGCAAACATTGTGCCCTTGTTCAAAAAAGGTTGTAAGGATAAGCCCAGCAATTACAGACCAGTCAGTTTAACTTCAGTGGTGGGCAAGATTCTAGAAACAGTTCTTTGGGATAGAATTAGTAGTCACAATGAAAAGTATGGGTTGATAAAGAAGACCCAGCATGGATTTCTAAAGGGGAAATCATGTTTAACTAGCTTGCTGGAGTTTTTTGAACAGGTAACAGAAAAGATCGATTAGGTTAAAGCTGTTGATGTGGTGTACATGGACTTTCAAAAGGCTTTTGACACAGTGCCACACAATAGACTTGTGAAAAAAGTTATTGCTCATGGAATAAAAGGGACAGTAGCAACATGGATACAAAATTGGCTGAAAAATAAGAAGCAGAGAATAATGGTCAATGGATATTTTTCAGGCTGGAGGAAGGTTTGTAGTGGAGTTCCCCAGGGGTTGGTATTGGGACCCTTGCTTTTCCTGATGTATATTAATGATCTAGATCTTGGTGTGCAGGGGACAATTTCAAAGTTTGCAGATGATATGAAGCTTGAGAGTGTTGTGAACTGTGAGGAGGACAGTGTGGAATTTCGAAAGGACACAGGCAGGTTGGTGGAGTGGGCAGATACATGGTAGATGAAGTTCAATGTGGAGAAATGTGATGTGATACATTTTGGTAGTAAGAACATGGACAGATAATATAAAATAAGTGGTGAAATTTTGAAAGGGGTGCAGGAGCAGAAAGACCTGGGTGTATATGTGCATCGATCATTGAAGGTGGCAGGGCAGGTGGAGTGAGCAGTTAATAAAGCATAGAGTATCCTGGGCTTTATTAACAGGGGCATAGAGTACAAGAGCAGGGAGGTTATGCTGAATTTATATAAGACACTCATTAGACCGTGGCTGGAATATGTGTACAGTTCTAGGTGCCACCTTATAGGAAGGATGTAAACTCATTGGAGAGAGCGCAGAAGAGGTTTCAGAGGAATGATTCCAGGGATGAGAAACTTCAGCTCTGAGGATAGACTGGAGAGGTTGGGACTGTTCCCCTTGAAGAGAAGAAGGCTAAGAGGAGATTTGATAGAGATGTTCAAAATCATGAGGGGCTGGACAGAGTAGATAGGGAGAAACTGTTTCAGCTCATAAATGGATCAAGAACGAGAGGACACAGATTTATAGTGATTTGCAAAAGAAGCAAATGTGATGTGAGAAAAAACTTTTTCACACAACTAGTGGTTCGGGTCTGAAGTGCAATGTCTGGAAGTGTGGTGGAGGTAGGCTCAATCGAGGCATTCAAGATATCATTACATGATTATTTGAATAGAAACAATGTGCAGGGATACAGGGAAAAGCCAGGGCAATGCCACTAAGTCAAAATGCTCATTTGGAGACCTGGTGCAGACACGATGGGCCGAACGGCCTCCTTCTGTGCCGTTAAAATTCTGTGATTCTGGAAGTCCTCTGATTGGCTGCCCCGCTTTGAGAGGGCCTGTCATCCATAATTGAATGGCAAGCCCACCCTCTGGCCATTAACTGATCACTCCAGGGAAAATCACATTGGGTGACTGTTTCCCACACAGTGTGGGCTTATAGCCAGAAATATGAAATCAGAAAGCAAGAGTTTCTATAAATATATAAAAAAGAAACGAGTTAACAAAGTGAGCATTGGTCTTATAGAAAGTGAATCTGGAAAATTGATAATGGGAAACATGAATTTAACAGGTATTTTGTATCAGGCAGATGAATTTAACAGGTATTTTGTATCAGTCTTCACCATTGAGAATACAAGTAACATCCCAGAAGCAGCTGTAAATCAGGAAATGGAAGGAAGGAATGAACAAAGGAAAATACAATCGCCAGAGAAGTGGTACTGGATAAATTGTTGGAACTGTGGACTGACAAGTGCCTGGGTCCTGGTGGACTTAATCCTAGGGTCTTAAAAGAAGTGGCTAGTGAAATAATTAACGCATTGGTTTTAATTTTCCGAAACTCCCTAGATTCGAGGAAGGTCCCATTACATTGGAAGATAGCAAATGTAATTCCATTATTCAAAAAGGGAGGGAAACAGAAAGCGGAAAACTATAGGCCAGTTCGCTTAACATCTGTCATAGGGAAAATGTTGGAAGCTATTATTAAAGAAGCTATAGCAGGGCATTTGGATAAGCCCAAGGTAATGAGGCAGAGTCAACATGGTTTTGTGAAAGGGAAATCATGTTCTGAACTGGAGTTCTTTGAGGAAGTAACACATGCTGTGGATAAAGGGGAACCGGTGGATGTACTGTACTTAGATTTCCAGAAGGCATCTGATAAAATGTCATATTCAAAGGTTTTTGTGGAAAATAAAAGCTCATTTTTTCTCTCAGGGGGAAACATAATGGCATGGATAGAAGATTGGCTGGCGAACAGCAAGCAGAGGGTAGGCATAAATGGGTCTTTTTCAGGTTGGCAAGATGTAACGAGTGGTGTGCCACTGGGATCAGTGCTGAGACCTCAACTGCTTACAATATATATAAATTACTTGGATGAAGGGATGGATAGGATAGTTGAAAAATTTGCTGATGACACAAACATAGGAAGGAAAGTAAGCTGTGAAGAGGACACAAGAAGGCTACGAAGAGATACAGATAGGTTAAATGAGTGGGCAAAGATCTGGCAAATGGGGTATAATATGGGAAAATGTGAAATTGTTCATTTTGGCAGGAAGAATAAAAGAGAAACATATTATCTAAATGATGAGAGATTGCGGAGTTCTGAGGTGCAGAGGGATCTGGGTGTCTTAGTGCATGAATCTCAAAAGGCTAGTATGCAGTTACAGCAAGTAATTAGGGAAGCTAATAGAATATTATCATACATTGCAAGGGGAATTGAAAACAAAAGTAGGGTTATGCTTCAGTTATACACAGCACTACTAAGATCACATCTGGAGTACTGTGTACAGTATTAGTGACCTTATTTAAGAAAGGATGTAAATGCATTGGAAGCAGTTCAGACAAGGTTTATCAGACTAATACCTGGAATGGGTGGGTTGTCTTATGAGGAAAGGTTGGACAGGCAAGGCTTGTATCCATTGGAGTTTAGAAGATCAAGAGACTTGATTGAAACATAAGATCCCGTAGGGCCTTGATTGACAGGGTGGATGCAGAGAGGATGTTTCGTCTTGTGGGAGAATCTAGAACTAGGGGATCACTGTTTAAAAATAAGAGGTCACCTATTTAAAATAGAGATGAGGCAAATTTTTTTCTCTCAGAGGGTCATGAGTCTTCAGAACTCTCTTCCTGAAAAGGCGGTGGAAGCAGATTCTTTGAATATTTTTAAAGCAGAGGTGGATGGATTCTTTGTAAGCAAGGGGGTGATAAGTTATCAGGAGTAGGTGGGATGCAGATTTGAGGTTACTATCAGATCAGCCATGATCTTATTAAATGGCAGAGCAGGCTCGAGGGGCGGAATGGCCTACTCCCGCTCCTTGTTTGTATGTTCGTATTTGAGCCTGTCAGTGGGGTTCAGAAGCCCCCAGGACTGCATTTGATAACCCAGACTTCAATAAAAGATGTTTATCCAGCATCTGGAATTTAGATTTGTTTTCAGGACTGATAACGTCTCAGCCATTATGGGTTGAAAGGGGTGCCATTCGTATTGAAGGTCTGATTTTTGGGAAGTCATTGCCTCAGACTGTCAAGGTTGGCTTATCAAATGCAAATGGTGTTCCTGTAGCTCCTTTTGAAATTGGTCTGTACAATCCCAGGTGGTTTGTTAGATGCTCCCCAGGCATAATGAGGTGTGACATTTGCAAAACTGAGAAGAGAATTATTTTGTTCTGGAGACCTCTGGGAATAATTTCCAGACAGGGGGTCAACCATCTTAATTGTCTTTGTTCAGCAGCAAAGTCCAGTTTAAAAATAAGAAATAGTTATAAGGATAAAGTTTTTAAATATATACAGGGTTGGGTTTCTGTTCCATGTCAGAGGAACACAAAAGGCTGTTAAATCTTTCGGTAAGCATTCACACGTACTGAGATTTGTGAATAATCTAGAAGAACTGACCAACTTCTGAATTTTATGCCTACCCTAGGGCATACAAACATGTGCAATTAGCCTTCAAATTATTGTTTTCCAGTGGGAATTTCTGGTTGAATTAAGTCATTACTGCTATGGGTAAGAGTGTCTTGGGCAATCCTTCAATGTCCTATTTCCCCTTGGCAAAGTGGTACCCCTTCCAAATAAGGGCTCTGGAAAATGATCCATGTATTACTGTCCCCGCCTTTTCTTTATCTGCTGACATCTGATTCAGCCAGTGGGAGACTCTGGATCCATTTGTTTGCTAAATTCATTCAAAGGATGTGGGCTTCATTGGCAAGGCCAGCATTTATTGCCCATCCCTAACTGCCCTTAAGAAGGTGAGGCAAGCTGCCTCTTGGATACAAATTTGTGGCCATTTTAGAGGGCAATTAAAAGTCTGCAGTCACATATATTCCCAGACCAGGTAAGGATGACGGATTAATTCCCTGAAACACATTATTTAACCAGATGGGTTTTCAGGACAATCCAGGAGTGTTACAGTAACCATTACTGATGCTAACTTCTCATTCCAGGTTATTTAATTAACTGAATTTAAATTTCTCAGCTGCTGTGATGGGATTTGAACTCATGTCTCTGAATCATTAATCAATGCCTTTGGATTACTAGGCTAGTGACATAACCACTATACTACTGTACTACTTAATTGCCATTGAACAATATATTTCTTATTCTTGCTCATGTTTATATCTGACAGAGCAACAGCCAACAAAATTTCAATTAGTGACGGGTTTCTCTCAGGTGTTGATAAAGGCAAGGGTGTCTGTGGTATCTAGTGACAGGGTCTTCCATTGGAATACTCATCACAGGGCTCTACCTAACTCCCGTTACTGACTGAATTTCCCTTTCTCAGGCTGCCAGATCCGAATAGCCTGCCAGAGAGTTACATATTCTCTGTCTATTTGTGTTCCAGATCCCTTACAGTGACACCGAGCAACTCTTATCCCCTCCCTGCGATAAAAACCACCAGGGTTACAGAAAAGTGTTCCAAGATTAAATGGTTAATTTTACAACAGCTTGTATTTATAGAGTGCTTTTGATGTAATAAAATGTACCAAGGTGCTTCAAGGAGCTTTGCAAAACAAAATTTGACACTGAGCCACATAAAGTGAGATTAGGTTAAAGAAGGAAAGAGAGGTAAATAGTTGGAGAAGTTTAGGGAAGGAATTCCAAGGTATAGGGCCTAAGCAACTGAAGGAGCAGCCACCAATGATGCAGCAATTAAAATCAGGGATCGTCAAGAAGTTAGAATTAGAAGGATGCAGATCTCTTGGAGAGTTTTGAGACTGGAGGAGATTGCAGATTTAGGGAGGAGGTGAGGCTATGGATAGATTTGAAAACTAGGATGAGAATTTTAAAATCAAGGTGCTGCTTAACCTGGGGCCAATGTAGTACAACAAGCAAAGGGCTGATGGGTGATTGGAACTTGATGCGGGTAAGGACATGAGCAGCAGACCTTTGGATAACCTCAAGATTATGGAGTATGGGAATGAATGTGGGAGGCCAGCCAGATATGCGTTAGAATAGTCAAGTTTCGAAGTAAGAGGTATGGATGAGGGTATCAGCAGCACATGAGCTGAGACAAGAGCAGAGTATTGCAATGTTATGGAAATGTAAAAAGGCAGTCTAAGTGATGTTCTGGATATGTGGTTGGAAGCTCCTTTTGGCACCAAGTTGCAAACAGTCTGGTTCAACCTCAGATGGTTGCCAGGGAGAGGGATGAAGTTGGCAGTTAGGGAATGGAGTTTGTGGCAGGGACCAAAGACAATGGCTTTGGCTTTCTCAATAATTAACTAATAATAATTTTTTTATTTGTTCATGGGATGTGAGCGTTGCTGGCTAGGCCAGCATTTACTGTCCATCCCTAATTGCCCTTGTTCAGGAAGCAGTTATGAATCAATGACATTTCTGCTCATCCAGTCCTGAGCGTCAGACAAGCAGTGCAATACTTTGTGACAATGGAGCAGTCAAGAGGGATGGTAGTAAGGGTGTCTTCAGTGGACATACAAAAAATGATTCTAAGTTTTCAGAAGATGTCAGTGAGGTTAGCATGTAGATGAGATAGGAGACACATACCATTAGTCACTTGTGCATCCCCGATTTTCTTTTCCCCACAAGTGGTACATGTGTCTTCGGCTGTCTAAGTCCAAGGTCTAGAAGTCGCTCCCTAACCCTCTTCGCCTCTTTCTCCTCCTTTAAATGCTTTGACTAAGCATTTGGTCACCTGCCTTTATATCTCCATATGTGGCTCTGCGTTGATTTTCTGACTGATTACAATCCTGTGAAATGTTTTTACTACATTAAATGTGCAATATATAAATGCAAGTTGTTGTTGCCGTAGTAAAAAATAAAATCAAATCTTGTCTCTGGTTGGGTACAACAGCACCGAAGTCACTCCCACAATGACAGTTGTGATTACACCATTTTTGCAAGGTTCCTTGCACCAGATGAAACAGCAAACTGCTACCACTCTGCAATTGGCTTCACATATTTCTACATCAATTTTCTGCATTCAAAACAAGGTTTTAAAAAATTTTCAGGAATTTGTTCTTCTCCCGAGCAGGAATGTACAAAATTAAATCTGATAAAGCACAAGCTTACACTAATCTGTTTTCCTGTAATATTTATCAAATTGTTCAACCATTCAAACTATTTGTCCAATAAAATTATGTGCATTTCATATCAGAAAATATACATTTTGTACCTCTTCCTTGACTCTTTTATCCTGCTGACCACCAGGTTCTTGCTCTACTGACAATAACAACCTGAATTTATATCACACATTTAGTGTAGGAAAACATCCCAAGGTACATCACTAAAGCATTAGTGGACAAGACTTGACAACAAGCTACACGAGGAGATATTAGGACAGGTGACCAGAAAACTTGGTCAAAGACATGGGTCTGAACAAACGTAAAGGACAAGAGGGAGGTAGAACTTAGGGCTGAGATGGTTGAAGACATGGTCGTCATCAACAGGGCAATTAAAATTGGGATGCACAACAGGGCAGAATTGATGGCAGAACAAAGATATGGTGGGGTGAGGCCATGGAGGGATTTGTGCATAAAGAAAAATATTTTAAAGACTAAGGGTGCTCTTGTTTGGGCATTAACTGCTAAGACCCAGACACAGCATCGTCCCAGGTTTGCAGAAAGTGCGGTAGTGGGTGGGAAAAAGGTTTTATCCGCTGTCCACAATGCCGGATTCTCACGCCATATTATCCTAATCCCGCCTCATTAATCATGCATTCCTGGGCAACACGCCATTTCGCTGGTGGGCGGTCTCCGATTCGCCTGCCATGCCATCACCTTGCCTCTTCCTCACTCTGAGCACCATAGTTAAAGTGCAGCCATGTGTACCACTTCTCAGTGTTTCCAGCCCAGGACTGCTGCAAAGAAGACACAGCCCTGAAAGGCAAGAAAACTGCAGCCCCTCAGTTTAGTAACATGTCCCTCGAGCGCCTTTTGGATGCCATGGAGGTCCGCCATGATGTCCTCTACACCCGCACTGGCTGCAGGAGCGGCAGCAACATTATCAATCCAGCTTGGGAGGTGGTGGCAGTGGTGGTCAGTGCCAATGCCCTGCAAAAGAAGATAGTCACCAAGTTCTGCAAGAGAATGAATGATCTCCTTTCCACCAGGATAAGTCACTCTTCTCATCACTCTCTACTCTCACACTCACAAACCCATCACACATTCACAGGGATCTCACGCTCTGCCAATTCAACGGACATCACCATTCACTCTCTCACACACTTTCATTGTCCTCATCATGTCCATTGTACCACTCACCACCTGCACATGCCAGGCATGTTTATCATCTGGCCTGGCAGGTGCCCTGCTTACATTCTCTTCATCTGTATTCATGCAGGACAAGCTGGCACACAACAAGAGGGAGAGGTCGCAGACTGGTGGAGGAATGCCTGACACCAAGGTCCTAACAGACTTTGAAAATAGAGTCATCCAGTTGACCAGCGAAGATCTGGACCGTTCCTGTATTGACGGTGAGGTTGGCGGCACTCTACCAAGTGAGGATGGAGTAGTGCAACATCCATCAGATAGCCATGCTGTGAGTGATATGTCCTGTTTCACAGGCCACTGCCATGTACTAATTATCTCTCCTTTCTTCACAGGCACATCTGGGAAACAGCCGAGGGAGTTCATGACCCAGTGCCTCCAATCAAGCCCTGAAGACACCTCCAAAGAAGAATCTGAAGGCATCCTCATTGAAGACCCATCGCAGTGCTCACACACATCCTCTGCCAGCACAGAGACACATACCCCGGTAGGACCGAGTTCTAGAGTAGCCTCGGGATCAAAATCTGGTGAGCACATCACACTGTCTGATCCACAGCAGGCAGAGGCAAGGACTTCCCAGGTGTCCGGCACTTGAAGGACTGCTGGAGGCCAGAAATTTGCTGAGTCCAAGTCAGATGACGAGCCTCTGGACTCGGTCATGGCACAGTTGCTGGAGCTGCAAAGGTAAGCTTGGGAACATCAGGAAGGGATGTCCACTGCACTCCTCAGACTGCAATGCTCAATGCATCCCCCTTCAGTCTGAGGCGATAGCGCCAGCATGCCAACGCACCAGGGTCAAGACTGGTAGGATGGCAAAAGCCATGGAGACCTTGGGTTCAGGGCATCGGTCCTGCATTGCTGCGTGGGCTGAACTCTATCGCTGACACCATAGTTGGCCTCCAGCAGTGTCAACACGAGAGGGGTGTGTGGCAGCTCAATCTCACTCCAGCTTCCCCTTCTCCTCAAAGAGTCAGCGAGGGGCCCCCGGAGCACCCATAGGGAGGAGGATAGGCAGTGCACACCCTGGGGTCATCCACCCAGATGACTCCGGGAGTGTCCGACCCATCCGAATCCCCTCTTCCTGTGACCCCAGCAGTTCCTGCTCTGCAGGCTGAGGACGTAGCCACTGACACACAGCAGGACCCTGAAAGCAGGTCCTCCAGGTCTCGGCCCTCCACAGGACGCCTGTCAAAGTCATCATGTAGCAGTCAGCAGGCTGCCTTCACCTCTGCTGTGGTTCTCCAGGAAGCACCAAGACATAGCGGCAGGGATAGGAAGGTTAAGATGCAGTTGCACAGCCTGGTCACAGGTGTTAATCACTTGTACATAATGTTCACTATTGTAAATAAACTCCCAAGAATGTCTCCGTGCCCATGGCTCCTTGTTCTGATGAGCAATGTTCGTGTCACACAGATGTGAAATCTTGGTTCCTGCATAAGATAAAGGCAGATCTCTCAGTCCAGGGCCTCTTCCTTGTGCTCTGTGCAGTCTTCAAAACAAAGCGATGGTCTGGCTTCACACTCACTGGACACCTTACTGATGCTTGCACCTCGATGGTGCTAGTCATTGCTGCCAGAATGTCATGGGCAGGTGTCACAGAGTTCCACCATTGCCTCTGTGTGCTCTCAGCACTTTTGAAGTGGGGCGGGCACCCCCATCTCGTCAGCATCTGTGACCGGTGACGCTGTGCTCCCGAAGGACTCGGGTGCTAAAGGCTGACAAAGGATCAGGTACATTTAAAGTTTCACGGCTGCATCTCCATGATGTGACCCTGATCACAGAGCATAAGCAAGCTGCCCTCGCCCAGACCGGACTCAGGCATTCACAGAGGCTATGTGAAGATCTATAGAGTGTCCCCACTGCATGTCGTCATCATCCTCCTGGCATCGAACGACTATTAGGGCCTCCGCTGCATCTCCATGGCAGGAGCCTTATCACAGAGGGCTTGCGCACTGCCATCGGCCAGACTGGAGTCAAACATTCACGGAAGCAATGTGAGAATCTATGGTGTCTCCTCACTGCATGACATCATTATCCTCCACAAATCTAGTTGCTATGAGGGCCTCCCGAGCATGCCTGCTTCGAATAGCCAGTTCGATGGCATCATCGCCATCACCCTCACCATCGAGGACCTCTTCACTTTCATTTCCATCACCGTCCTCCTCACTCGGAGGAGACATGCAGCTCCTCCATCTCCTCAGCCAGCTCCTCTCCCTGTTGCACCGCCATGTTATGAAGGACCCAGCAGGCGATGACAATACATGACACCCTCTGTGGATTATATTGCAGGACTCCACCAGACTGGTCCAAGCACTGGAACCTCATTTTCAGCATCCCGATGGTTTGCTCTGCCAAGATGCGAGTTGCAGCACGAGCCTTGTTGTATCTTCACTCTGATGCAGTCTGAGGTCACCGCACATGTGTCATTAGCCACGGCCTCTGTGGATAGCCCTTGTTCCTAAGGAGCCAACCCTGCAGCCTCTGTGGACCCTGGAAGACTTCAGGGATCTGTGACCGCCTGAGAATGTAGGAGTCATGGACACTCCTTGCGAACCATGCGCAGACCTGCAGGATGCATTTGTGGTGGTCGCACACCAGCTGAACATTCAGCGAGTAGAGGCCCTTGCAGTTCACATAGTTGACCACTTATTGCTATGGAGATCTGAGCACTACATGAATGCAGTTGATGGCACCCTGCACCTGTGGAAAAACAGATCTGGGCAAATCCCAATGCTTTTGCTTCCTGGCTTTCCTGATCCTGGGCAAAATGCAAAAAGTTGTGTGCCTTTGCGAAGATGGCATCCGTGACCTCATGGATGCATTTGTGGGTGGAGGCTTGTGATATCCTACAGGAGTCACCTGCGGAGCCCTGAAAGGAGCCACTGGCATTAAAGTTGAGTGCCGTGGTTACTCTCACAGCCACTGGCAGTGGATCCTTCCAATTCCCTGTGGCGCTAAATCCTGCAGCAGGTGGCAGCTATGACCAACCAGTTCCCTCAACATGCGCAGTCTTGCAATATAAGTTCTCGGTCATCTGCAGGAATGATAGGCGGCATCTATAGACGATTCTGATGAAGAGTCATATGGACTCGAAACGTTAAGTGTATTCCTCTCCGCAAATGCTGTCAGACCTGCTGAGTTTTTCCAGCTATTTTTATTTCTATTTTTGTTTTTGTTTCAGATTTCCAGCATCCACAGTATTTTGCTTTTATCTATAGACCCTGGGTCTAGCTAGGCGCCGACCAGCGATGGCTCGCTATGGCTCCTTCTTCCTGAGGGTGCTGCTCCTCCCTCTACCGAGCCAGGAGCCTCCATCGCTCTCTTCTCCTTCATCTCTGCTCTCTACAAGCCATGAGGCATATAGCTAAGTCACCAGGCTCCATGCTCCTGATGTACTCCTCCTGCAGAATGAAAGAGAGAGACGTGTGGGTTAGCATGGGTGTTCTAAGAACCTCTCTTGGGTTAAGTCTGAAGGCCCTGAACGCATCCCAGAGAGTGCTGGCCACCACTTGGATGCCCAGAAATTAGTGTGCTGCATGGCTGCCCGAAACTCCACCCAACTCCGCCCCACTCCACCTGACCGATTGGCTGCAGCTTTGTCCACTGGACTGCATGCTGTGCTCTCAGCTCAAGCACAGGCATTCTCCTAACCCCCACTGCAAGGCTGCACTGTTAGCTTGAACCATGAGGGAGACTGGTCCAAACCTGAATGATGACATTGCAAGGGGCTGTGAGCGCCTCCACCAGTGACTGCTCCATGACCAGCTTTCGCAAGGAGAATGTACAATGAGCGCAGGCGTCCAATTGTTTGTTTGCAGTCTGTGCCCAAGGGGTGAAAAACTCTGGAGCATTTGGTAGAATTTTCATACCTCCATGTTGCTTGAGTGGTCAGATAAACTAGAGGCCTGACTCCAAGCATGTCAACGTGGCTGCGCCTGAACTGTCTCAGCTGTGGGGGAATGGTCACTTTATACAAGGTTTCCCTTATGTGTGGCCGCTTCCCTCCACCCTCACCCCCCTACCCCCACCAACCCCCTCACGTGCTTGTGCACCACCACCAACCACAGGGCAGCCCTTGCCCCACACCACCTCCCCCAACTCGCCTAAACCGCAGGGCAACTTTTGCTCCCCCTACCCTCCAACTTGCCTCAACCGTAGGTCAGCTCTTGCCCGGCACTGCGCTGTCAGCCAGCCGGGAAAAACTGACTTGCCTGTGCCCTTGCCTGAATGCGTGGCGCCTCAATCTTGAGGTCCAACAGGCGACTCTCACAGAGCGCTGCACAACTTTAGTTTGCATTCACCTCCGAGTTCCCCTCAAAGTGCAGCTCACAAGATGCACACCTTACACATCCTGTTGTGAAACACATTGGCGTGATTGTGCTCAGATCATCCAGTGTGGGGGGACGATTCTGGTGAGCTGAGCTTATAATAATATGCATATGTATTACATTGAAGTTCCTGACGTCTGACGGTGGGAAACGCGGCCCACCATTGACGGGCAGAGCGGACAATTGCAAACTGGTTTCATGACGTTGTGAAACCGATTTTTGGTGTTCCCACCATATTATCCGCTCACGCCGCCAAGCACGCCCACCGCCAACGGGAGTGGACGATTCCGTCCACAGCATCATATATCAACTCATTTAAAAGGTGGGTGGATATGCATCTCAAGTGCCCTAACCTGCAGAGCTACAGACCAAATCCTGGAAAGTGAGATTAGGCTGGGTGGCTCTTTTTTCGGCCGGCGCAGGCATGGTGGGTCAAGTGGCCTCTTTCTGTGCTGTAAACTTTTTATGATTCTATGATTAAGGTCTTCAACTGCTCCGAAACAAACTCAAATTTATATAGAACAGAGTGTGTTTAGCATTAAGAAAGAAGTGGAAGTAAATATGTTTAATAATAAAAGGAAACAGGTTAGCAACACAACAGCACCAAGCCTTTCGCTCCCTTTCTTTTTTAAGAAACTACCATGACTCGCCTTGGATGCCCAAATTCTCCTTTCCATTCCCCTGGGGTGAGACAATCCCACCTTCCCACAGCCCTGCCTCTCAAGGGTCATTACATTATGTACTTTTAGCATATCATACATTAATGCACTCTTTTTCAAATGAAAGAGATATGAACGCACAATGTTACCAAATATTGTGTTTGTCTCATCTCTGCTACCAACTAATTAGTCATTATTCTACACTAATTTGGTAATATTGCAAGATCGTAGACTATTGTTAAAGGTGATTATTGAAGAAATTGTTAAATGATGATGCATTCATTTGTCACTTGATTCCATAGTTAAATCAAAATTCTTAAATGTATTGTTCCACTCTTAATTAACTCTTAATTGGATAAGAAAATGTGTAAACTACCAAGCTAATTTTACAATTTCAAGTTCAAAGGTTTATTGTAACTTTTTTAGTCAAAAAAGGCAGTCTTAAATTTATGATAATTCAAACTCTTACCATCCAGTACAGTCTCACAACATACTTTCCATAACTGTTGTAGAGAGGTATGTGTCCCCTCATGGCCTTACAAAGGGCATATATATGATCCCAGGGCTTCCAGGGAGGTCCTGTTGACTCCAGCAAGCTCTTATCATTTAACTTTGTGTCCTGACAGGTGACCCAGAGCATAATGATTTCACTGATAATCCATCGCATTAGCTGGTGAAGATAAAACAAGAGGAAATCACTGCAACACTTTAAAATAGCAGGGGCATTATTGGAATATTTGTACTCCCCCTCTCATAATGCAACCCATTGTTTTATTTGTCTTTTTTTAATTGAAGTGTTTATAGTAACATAGATTTATAAATCTAGGAGTTATTTTTTTCTGTGGAGGTGAGGTAGCGTACAGATTAGTACATGTTACACTGTAGTCTTTCCCTGCGTTTGCATTAATAAACTTTTGCCAACTTTTGTCTTGACACCATTAACTGCTTCAGAGAGTATGAAGGTGTAACAAATACTAATCCACTCCCCCTTGCTTGAAAGTGCCTTAATTGCAGAGTTACTCTCTAAAATTCCTGAGGATTGACTTTTTGCAAAAGTCATTAATGATTTAAATGTATTGCAACAAAAGGAACAGGAAAGGCGAAAGAGACAGAAGCAGGATATGGGGCAATGGGGTGACTGAGGCAAAGGCTGCCCTTAAAGAAAGAAAGATTTCCATCTACACAGTGCCTTTCACAACCCCAGGATGTCAGGACTTCCCAAAGGGCTTGACAACCAATAAAGTACTTTTGAATTGTTGTCACTGTTTAGTGTTTTTTTAAACTCGTTCATGGCATGTGAGCATTACTGGTAAGGCCCATCCCTAACTGCCCTTGAGAAAGTGATGGTGAACCACCTTCTTGAACCTTTGCAGTCCATGTCATGTAGCTATACCCACAGTGCTGTGAGGGAGCAAGTTCCAGGATTTTGATCCAGTGACAGTGAAGGAACAGCAATATTCCAAGTCAGAGTGATGTATGAATTGGAGGAGAACTTGAAGATGGTGGTGTTCCCAGGTGTCCACTGCCCTTGTTCTTCCGGATGGTAGAGGTCACGGGTTTAGAAGGCGGTGTTGAAGGAAGCTTGGAGTGTTGTTGCAGTGCACCTTGGTAGATAGTACACAATACTGCCACTGTGTGCCGTTGGTGGAAGGAGTGAATGTTCAAGATGGTGGAAGGGGTGTCGAGCAAGCAGGTTGCTTGAGCTTCATGGGTGTTAAAGGAGCTGCGCTCATCCAGGAAAGTGGAGAGTATCCCATCACACTTCCAATTTATACCTTGCAGATGGTGGATATGGAGAGTCAGGAGGTGAGAGCTCACCACAAAATTCCCAGCCTCTGACCTGCCCCTTTATCCACAGTATTTATATGGCTGGTCCAGTTCATTTTCTGATCAATGGTAGTCCCCAGCATACTGATGTTGGGGGATTCAGAGATGGTAATGCATTGAATATCAAGGGAAGATGGTTAGATTCTCTCTTGTTGAAGGTGATCATTGCCTGGTACTTATGTGATGCAAATGTTACTTGTCACTTATCAGCCCACACCTGAGTGTTGTCCAGGTCTTGCTGCATGCAGGCACAGTCTACTTCAGTATCGGAGGAGACACAAATGGTACTGAACACTGCGCGATCATCAGCAAACATCCCCATTTCTGACTTTATGATGGAGGGAAGGTCACTGATGAAGCAGCTGAAGGTGGTTAGGCCTAGGACACCACCCTGTGAAACTCCTGCAGCAATGTCCTGGGCCTAAGCAACTAGCCTAGAACAACCACAGCTATTTTCCTTTGTGCTAGGTATGACTTCAACTAGTGGAGAGTTTTCTCTCTGATTTCCATTGACTTCAATTTTGCCAGGGCTGCTTGATGCCCTACTCAGTCAAATGCTGCTTTGATGTCAAGGGCAATCACTCTCACCTTATCTCTGGAATTCAGCTATTTTGTTCAGGTTTAAACACAGATTGTAATGAGGTCTGGAGCCTAGCCCTTGGGAGAACTAAAACTGAGCATTGATGAGTAGGTTATTGCTGCATAAGTGCCATCTGATCGAACTGTCAACAATGCTTTCCATCATTTTGCTTCATGATGGAGTCTAGGCTGATAGGGTGGTAATTGGCTGACTGGATTTTTCCTGCTTTATATTGGCAGGACATACCTTGGCAATTTTCCACATTGTCAGGTAGATGCCAGTGTTGTAACTGTACTGAACAGTTTTGCTGGGGGGGCGAGTGGTTTATTCTGGACATGTTTTCAGCATTACAGCGGAATGTTGTCAGGGCCCCTATCCAGTGCTTTCAGCCGTTTCTTGATATCCCGCAAGTGAATCAAATTGGTTAAAGACTGACATCTGTGATGCTGGGCACCTCAGGAGGAGACTGAGGTGGATCACTGACTCAGCTCTTCAGGCTGAAGATGGTTACAAATGCTTCAGCTTTGTCTTTTGCACTGAGGGGCTGGGCTCCCACGCCATTGAGGGTGGGGGTGTTTGTGGAGCCTTCTCCGGTTAGTTGTTTAATTGTACACCACCATTCATGACTAGATGTGGCAGGACTGCAGAGCTTTGAATTGATCTGTTAGTTGTAGAATTGCTTAGCTTTGTCTATAATATGCTGCTTCTGTTGTTTAGCATGGATGTAGTCCTGATGTAGTTTCACCAGGTTGGCATCTAATTTTTAGGTATGTCTGGTGCATTTCCAACTCTCCTCATTGAACAAGGGTTGGTTCCTTGGCTTGATGGCAGTGATAAAATGGGGATATGTCAAAAAATGTGGTTATAGTTGAGTTATGGTTGGATACAATTGTGCAGCTGCTGCTGATGGCCCTCAGTGCCTCGTAGAAGCCCAGGTGTGAGCTGCTATGATGATTCTGGATCTATTTCATTTAGCACATTGGTAATGCACATAACACAATGGAGGATATCCTCAGCGCGAAGATGGGACTTAATTTTCAAAAGGACTGTGTGGTTGTCACATCTACCAATAACGTCAATCATCTGCTATGGGTGGACTGGTGAGGAGAAGGTCAAGTAGGCTTTTCTTTCTTGTTAGTTCTCTCACTACGTGCCGTAGGCCCATTGTGGTAGATGTGTCCTTCAGGACTTGGCAAGCTCTGTCAGTCCTGGTGCTACTGAGCCACTTTTAGTGATGGACATTAAAGTCCCCCTAGGGTTAGTCTGTGTTCAGCATTTTCAGATGGTAGGTCTTGGTTCAGCAGTATCACCCTGTTCGTGCTAATGAGGTTGCTTGATTTTTATATCATCATGCTAGAAGCAGAGATAGGTTGTAACACTGTCGGCCTGATTTCACAGCAACACACAAAGCCCTGAGTCCACTCCAGGGTGAGACCTTTGCTGTAGCTGATGCTGCTTAGATAAGACAGGTCTGGATTTTCCAGATAAATTTAGACTTGCTGTTATAACCTGCATAGAATACAGTTCAAGCTGGTGACAGGGTGTGTGTCAATCATTTTGACAGGACATCAAATTTTACACAGACTGAGAAACCTGTCACTACATGAGTAAAGGCAGAAGTGCTGCAAAATGAACTTGTCTGGGAACTGAGACGTCTCATGTGAGCCTGAGATTTGTGGTTTCAATTTCAGCACTGTGTAGTAAAGCTTGGATATTTAGTCATTTAAGCACTATGATAACCCCCATTGCTGTGCAGTTTGATTTGACAGCGTACTTCAAATTGTAAAATTTAGGTACATATATTTAATTAAAAAAAGGAATGAGTTGGCAACAGTTATCTAATCTCAGGATGAAGTTATCACTGGAGTTTCACCATTGGAAACTTATATTTATCTGAGCCCAAGTCTGTTGCCAGCATTGTGAGTGTACACATGCCAACTGCCAGCTGACAGTCAAACTTCCCATAGCATTATGTTCTTGTCAGTATGTGTGAATAAAAATCGGCATTTGTATTGGCTCATGTACCCTGGGAGAAGAATCGGTCCCTGTAAGTTGTTTGTGAACATTTGTGAAGTTCTACCCATGCACAAAATTCTAGATAGTTATGTGAGTGTGAAGAGATCCAAGATTGTGGTTTGAAGCAAGAAGATAGCACTGGCTCTGTACACAGGCTTGATGTGTACATGAGGGAAAAGGAAATAGAGAGATTCCAGGGAAAGTGTTGGAAGAGGCAACTTGAGTGGAAGGAGGCTTATGTGCAGTACAAACACCAGCGTAGACCAGTTGGCCTGATTGTCCTATTTCTGAAATGGAAAAATGATGTAATTCTACTCAATGACCATGTGGTGAACCATACACCTAGCATTTAGCAACAAGTAAGCAATCAACTATATAAACTCATGTGTCTGCTGTGGCTCAGTGGTGGCACCCTCACTTTTGAGTCAGTAGGTTGTGGATTCAAGTCCCACTTGATACACACAAGCATATATAAGCTGGCGCTCCTGTGAAGTACTTGAGGTAGTGCTGCCCTGTTGGAGGTGCCATCTTGCAGATGAGATGTCAAACTGGGGTCCTGTCTACCCCCTCAGGCGGACGTAAAAGATCACATAACACTATTTTGAGATATTCACGCTACACCGTAAACGTTGGTGGTTAATTAAACAATTAACCAGAGGAAGAGGCTCCATAAACATCCCGTTCCTCAATGGTGTGGGAGCCCAGCATGTCATTACAAAAGACAAGGCTGAAGCTTTGAAACCACCTTTGGCCAGCTGTGTTAAGTGGATGATCCAACTTGGCCTTCATCTGAGGTTCCCAGCATTACAAATGTTGGTCTTCAGCCAAGTCTATTCAGTCCACATATCATCAAGAAATGGCTGAATACACTGGATACAGAAAAGGGTTTGGGCTCTGACAACATCCCAGCTGCAATATTGAAGACTTGTCTTCCAGAACTAGACACACTCCTGGCCAAGCTGTGCCAGTACAGCTCAACACTGGCATCTGTCCAACAATGTGGAAAATTGCGCAGATAGTCTTTTCGAAAAAATTTCTGACAAATCCAATCCAACCAACTACCACTCCATCAGTCTACCCTTAATTAACAGCAAACTGACAGATGGTGTTTTCGACAGTGCTATCAAGTGACACCTACTTAACAATAAACTACTCACTAGTGTTCAGTTTGGTTTCCACCAGGACCTCTTGGCACTAGACATCATTACTGCTTTGGTCCAAGCATGGACAAAAGAGCTGAATTTCAGAGGTGAGGTGAGAGTGACTGCCCTTGATATCAAAGCAGCAATTGATTGAGTGTGGCATCAAGGAAACCTTACAAAATTGAAGCAAATGGGAATCAAGGAGAAAATTCTCCAATGCCTGGATTCATACCTAACATAAATTAAGATAGTTGTGGTTGTCGGATGCCAATAATCTCAGCCCCCAGATACGGCTGCTACTCAGTGTAATGTTCTAGGCCCTTAGTTGCTTCATCAATGACCTTCTCTCCATCATAAGGTCAGAATTGGGGATGTTTGCTGATGATTAGTGTTCAGTACTATTTGCAATTCCTCAGATTTTGAAGCAGTCCATGTTCGCATGCAGCAAGACCTGGGCAAAATTCAGGCTTGGATTGGTAAGTGACAAGTAACATCTGCGCCACAGAAATACCAGGTAATGACATAGAATCACAGAATCGTTACAGCACAAAAGGAGGCCATTTGATCAGTTGTATCTGTGCCACTCACCGTGGAGAAATTCACCTGGTGCCACTCCCCCGCCTTCTCCCCATAGCACTGCACATTCTTCCTTTTCAGATAACAATCCAACTCCCCCTTGAATCCCTCGATTGAACCTGCTTCCATCCCACTCTCAGAAAGTGCATCACCGACAAGAAAGAATTTAACCATCTTCCTATGACATTCAATGGGATTACCATTGCTGAATTCCGCACTATCAACATCCTGATCAGAAACTTGACTGGACTAGCCACACAAATATTGTGGCTACAAGAGCAGATCAGAGGCTCGGAATTCTGCAACCAGTAACTCACCTCCTGACTCCCCAAAGCCTGTCCACCATCCACAGGACACAATCTAGGAGTGTGGTGGAATAGTTTCTACCTTCCTGGATGAGTGCAGCTCCAACAACACTCATGAAGCTTAACAACATCTAGGACAAAGCAACCCATTTGATCGTCATCCATCCACCGCCTTAAATACCAACTTTCTCCATAACTGGTGCACATTAACACAGTGTGGACCATCCACAGGATGCACTGCAGCAACTTACTGAGACTTCTTCGACAGCAGCTTTCAAACTCATGATCTCTACCATCTAGAAGGACAAGAGCAGCAGATACATGGGAACACCACCACTCAAGTTTCCCGCTAAGTCACACACCATGCTAATTTAAAACTATATCTCTATTGCTTTACTATCGCTGGATCAAAATTCTGGAACTTCTTTCCAAACATCACTATGGGTGTACCTACACCATTTGCACTACAACGGTTTAAAAAGGTAACTCACCACCACCTTCTCAAGGGATGAACAATAAATGCTGCCCTTGTGCACAATGCTCACAATGCAAAAATCAAGAGATTTTTTTTTAAAAAGTAAATAAAGCACTAAGAAAGTTAAATTTGGATAAATGTGAAGTTCCCAGCCTTAGGTGACCCAATGAACATGAAACTAGTCATTTTTAGTTATGTTTGACATGCTAATCTTCCTAAGGGGTATTCTAGCACAGCTGGTTTCATAATACTTCCGATCGGTGATAAAATGTTGTCCTTTATCTTGGAAAACTAAGAAAATAAAAAGGGTTGTTAAAAGTACTTATGCTGCCTAAAAATGGGCTCTTGTAGAGGCAGTGGATATGAAATTCTCTGTCAAAAATTTTACATGAGATTCTGTACAATGGATATAGTGAAGATAGTATACCCATTGGACATTATGTAATCGTTCCTTTTTAGATAATGTACATGCTACTAAAAGTGAGAGTGAGAAATGGTTACAGATCAATCTTGCTGGTTTGAAATAAATGCTGGAGAGAAAGGCAATCTCTAAAACTAAATAGATGGATGCAAGTTATAACTGTCGTACTGTTTTATAAAAAGAAAAGAAATTGCTAGGGGTCCTTGAGAAGGGGCGCCAGACAATGTAATGCTTTGTAAGAATATGGAGATCTTTGATTTAATTTGTTTTGAAATTGTGTTTGTATACATAAACTCTGCTTTTTTTATTCAAAGATAAGGGAATCTGTTAATTGTATATTAATTATATGTGGTGATGGACATTAACAAGTGATTCACTTGTGTCCCTATAAAAAGAAACAGATTGAAACGTTGGTTGTTGGATGGGGAGGTGCAAGTTTGTATCTCTTTAAATTAATACTTATAAAGTTGTAATAAGATTGTCTCGTTCTAGCCTTCACCAACTAGCTTTCTGGATTATAACAGCATGAACATGACAAGCACCATGCCTTAAAGATATATTACGTCCTTTGTGACTATGAAAGCACGTGTGGTGCAGTGCTCTGTGGGTGATTGCTTGATAACACTCACCTCACTCTCCATAATATGTTCATTAGCAGTCATTAGATCAAATGAGGTTTCTCTCTCAACAACAGCAGGGAGCTGAAATGAATGTAAAATACATTTTTGATTATTTACCAGCTACATCATTTAATCCAGTAGTAACAGAGCAGAAGAATTCCACTGCTTTTTGTATTTAGTTCTGTATAGATTTTTTAAAAAATTACTGGGGTGTCTGTCATATGCAGGAAGCAAATGAATTTATCGCATCAATAACATTTTTGGTAAAAGACCAATGAGTCATCTAACCTACTCTTCAAAACTTGCCATCAAGTCTGTTAGTTTGAATCAAGAGTTAACAGTCTTTTTGAAACATTGCTATGGTGTTTAGTACAACTGCCATGCTGGTAATCAGCTCCACAATTCAATCATGCACTTACTAAATAATTGTTGCCTAAACGTCTCAGTTTATTTTGACAACCTGAACTGCAAACCATGCCCCCTAGTCCTTGAATCCAGCAAACTGTGGCCAAAACTCCTTGAACCCAGTAGCTAACAGGCAAATCATGCCTTCTGTTCCTGGCAGTCAAACCATGTCTCCTAGTCACGGCCTAATACACAACAGCCACACCATGCCTCCTAGTCCTTGAATCCGATACCAGGCAGACAAACTGTGCCTCCTAATCTTTGAACCTAATAACCAACAGACAAATTGTGTTCCCTAGTCCTTGAACCCATTCAGGTTGGCAAGCTGTAACTAGTGGAGTGCCACAGGGATCAATGCTGAGTCCTCAACTATTTACAGTCTAGATCAATGATTTGGATGAAGGAACTGAATGTACGGTAGCCAAATTGCTGATGAAATCAAGATAGGTAGACAAGTAAGTTGTCAAGAGGAGGTAGAGAGTCAGTAAAGGGATACAGACAAGTTAAGTGAGTGGGGCAAAAATTTCACAGATGGAGTATAATGTGGGAAAATGTGAACTTGTCCATTTTGGCACAGAAGAATAGAAAAGCAGTATAAGCCTTTAAAGGAGATTGCAGAACTCGGTGGTACAAAGGGATCTGGGTGTTCTGGTTCATGCGTCACAAAACGTTAGTATGCAGGAACAGCAAGCGATTAGGAAGGCTAATGGAATGTTGACATTTATTGCGAGAGTAATGGAATATAAAAGTAGGGGTGTTTTACTGAAGATATACAGGGCCTTGGTGAGACCACATCTGGAGTGCTGTGTACAGTTTTGGTCTCCTTATTTGAAAAAAATATATAATTATGTTAGAAGCATTACAGAGGTGTTTTGACTTGCGGGGGAGACTAGAACTAGGGGCCACAGTTTAAGAATAAGAGGTCTCCCTTTTAAGGCTGAGATGACTCTCAGAGCATTGTTAGTATGTGGAATTCTCTTCCCCAGAAAGCAGTGGAGGCTGGATCATTGAATTTATTCAAGGCTGAGTTAGACAGATTTTTGATAGATAAGGAAGTCAAGGGTTATGGAGGGAAGACAGGAAAGTGGAGTTGAGAGCACAACCAGATCAGCCATGATTCTTATTGAATGGTGGAGCAGATTCAAAGGGCCGAATGGCCTACTCCTGCTCCAAAGTCCTATGTTCCTAACCCAATATTCAATAGACAACCTATGTACTCTGATATTTGAATATAATACTCACTCGGCAGACAAACCCTGGCTTTGTGAGGGGGAGTTCATGAGGAGGCCCAATGCAGCATTAATGATACCTGAGGTATCCTGTCTGCATCTATCATTACTACAGGACTGGCATTCACCGCCCCCATCACACCCACCTGGACAAGTCAGAAGACAGTTGCATATTCTGCTTCTGTATCACTATGGCAGTTGCCACAGAGCAGTGCTGTCTGCAGCAGGTTGACCTGCAGGCAACATCTGCCATAGAGAAACTCCCTGTTTCTTTTAAGGAAGTTAAAAGAATAAATGGGGGAATACAGAAGCAGTATGAAGTATGTTGAGAGCGTGTATGTCAATTCTATGCTTGGAATGTCTATCTGAGAATCCATAAAATAGATAGGTTGGTCACCATAACCTCACCATTCATTCTCAGGTATTACAGAAACAGTGCATGACAGACTGACCTTCTCTTCAATGAATTCATGAGGACGTTTCCAAGTATGAATTTTCAGGGATGGTGGCAGTTCAATCTTCCCCTCCGGGTCTTCAAATAATACCTATGAAAAGACAAGGCATTCAAAGGTACACCAAAGCACAAAAATAATTAATGTTGTAATCTGAGCAAGCAAGAGGAAAACAACACCGAAGTGCTGAAATCTCTGCTTCTTGGCACAATTTAGTCTTCTCTACATTTTAATTACCAAAAAAAATTCCTCGGTTGCAGATTATTTCTCTGATCATCAAAATCGCTGCCACTTGGCTACTTGTTTTGGTTTGTCATTCCTTACTCTTGACTAAAGATTGCTGACAAGGGATGAAATCAGGTTGAGAAGATAGAAATTTTCTTTCAGGAGAATGGCCATTAGCACTCAGAGCAGGTACGGGAGTACAAAACCACATTTAACGAGCATTTGAACATTAAATTATTGTTCTTTTCTACTTCTGGATTTTGTGCTGTGTTTGAGATCTTGTTGGGGGCCGGGTGGTGCGTGGTTGGGGTGGTGGAAGTGGCTGTGTGATCCTTCCCTTGCATGAGTTGTTGAGTTTGTCCTAGCATTTAACACTGCAAATAGTATACCTTTTTAATGTCAAAGGATGTGCTCTTCTGTCCAGCATGATGATTTTGATTGTGCAGTCCTGCTTTTGGACTGACTGCCAAGAAGCACAAGAGTTCTTCTGAAACTACCAACTTCATTTGCTCACTTCAAAAACGTGACAGTCAGCCATTGGCTAGTTACACTTGTAATGTTTCCGTGAAGAGGTAGCCGCATTCCAGGCTGGATATTCGCATAATATTTCTCCCTTGACCTACTTAGGTGACGTTTGTCTAGATTTAGATCATGCAGACTCTAAAAAGGTACATATGAGATTAATGAAGTTAAATATAGTACCTGGCTTTATAAATTACTTAACCAGATTTTGAGACCTTTTCAGATTGAGAGGCAGCTGGGGAAAAGGGAGAAGGTGATGTAAGCGTCGCTATTCTTTGTCAGAAATGGTTGATTCAGCTATGGGGGTGATTCTGAAAGTAGAACTGATCCCACTCTAGCTTATCCATCCGAGTGAATAGCTCGACTGACTTCACAGTAAATTTTCTAAAGCTTTTGAAAATAGGAACTTCTGCCTTTCTGTTGGAAATGCATGCTTAATTATTCTAAACGTTTTAAAAAGAAAATCGTCAGCACCATTTAGCACCTTAATTTTCATGCTTCAAAGGAACACAAATTTGGCAAATTAGTTGTCTCCTCTTTGAAAGATACTGAATTGTCCTCATTACTGTTAAATGTTATATCCTGTTTCAGTAAATTATGGTGAGGGTTTGAGGGATCACAATAATGTTGTACATGCTTTCACCTTGGTATAACAATATCTTAAAATGTCATTTTGGACCATTGCCATGCATTAAAACTGTACTCAAGATAACCCAATCCATTAACTATGCAAAGAATCTGCTCCATTTGCAATCTACAAAGACGTTGGCTGGATTTTCACCATCAAGACAGGTAGCTTGAGTCGGGAAATTTCCCAAGTTCGCTGCATCTGCCTCAGTAGAAAGGACCCCAGATGGAGCAATTTTTTGCTCTGGTTGTGGGGGGTGGCATGATAGAATTGGGCCTGCCCCCGGAAGCAGATCTGAGGTGGGCACAGGAGTTGCTAAATGCCAAGGTGGGCTGGTTCAAAGGCCTGCCTCGATTCACTGGGACTCCTTCCCAGTTGTTGGTTATAGTTTAGACTCTCTAGCCCTCACCTCTCACACCCCCACCCCCCCACCCACTCCACATGCCAACTCAATGCCAACTCAAGATTCCCACCCACCCCATGTCATCTTACAGCACCCATACCAACTGAATGCCAACTAATGCCCTCCACCCACCCCCAATGGCCCTTCATACCATCTATGTCAACTCATGGCCCTTCCATGCCCATTCACCCAGTGTACACTATGTACAAAATCAACAAAGCCTATAGTAACAATAACATGCGTGAAACTGCTCAAAAAACACCCATTCATAATTCTCTGGGGGGAAAAAATTATGTTCCTACAATCTTATAAAAGTGTCGATCAAACAGACCATTGAAGTATTACTAACAGAAGCTTTAACCACTTCACACCTCTTAATTTATTACAAATAAACATTGAGACATTGACAAAAGTGATCACAGAAAAAGTTTATTATAACCACATAAAGACGTAAATCAAGCAAAGTCAACAATTCTCAGCTGTGCAAACTCCCACAGAGTTAATCCTTTGATGATCTGGGCTCTCAGCCAAATTGCAGACTTATCCTGCACCAGCGAAAGGTTAAGACGTTGGAAATTGAGGTAGGATTTCTGCATCCAGGTCCTGTCCACATTTTTTCAGCCTGCCTGAAAATCCGGGCCAATAATTGCCTTTAATTTTATAAGTGTAGAAGCTATCCTACTCACAATGAATAGTTTTTCATCAATATCCCTGCTTCAATGAATTTGTTTTGTAGTTTTAATCTCCAGGAAGTAATGATATTTTTACCTCCTGTTTAAGCAGGAGAAAGTTAGCATTTTATATATAATCCAATAAAGTAATTTACCATGATCAGAGTTAATTCCTGAACCAGACTAAACTCATTTAAAACTGGATAGAGTAACAAAGCTGCACTATTTCTGATCTTTATTCAAGAAATATCTTCTTCAACAAGTTTTTTTTAAACTTAATTAATCATCAAATGTGAGCATCACATTTAGTGTTTATTATGCATCCTTAGCTGCCTTTGAGCAGGGGGTAGTGAGCTGTCTGCTTGAACTGCTGTAGTTTGTGTGGTGAAGATACACACGCAGTGTTGTTAAGGAAGGAGTTCCAGGATTTTGACACAGTGACAATGAAACTATGGTGATATGTGCCCAAGTTAGGATGATGGAGATGGTACTGTTCCTATGCACCTGCTGTCTTTATCCATTTATCTGGTAGAGATTGCTGCTTTGGGAGGTGAAATCTAAGAAGCCTTGGTGAATTGTTGAAGTGCATTTTGTAGGTGTTACATATGCAACCATGGTGCACTGATGATGGAGTCAGTGAATGTTTAAGGTGGGAGATGGGCTGCCAATCAAGTGGACTGCTTTTTCTTAGATGGCGTTGAGCTTCTTGAGTATTGTTGGAGTTGTTTCCATTTAGCCAAATGGAGAATATTGCAAAACACTCCTGATTTGTGCCTTTTAAGTGGTAAAAGAAAACTTTGTGGAGTCATCAGGTGACTCATTCCCTGCAGAATAGTCAGCCTCTGACCTGCTCTTCTAGCTACAGTATTTGCCCAGTTACATTCCTGGTCAATGGTGAATTTCAGGATGTTGATGGTGGGGGATTTCAACAATGGTAATGTCATTAAATGTCAAGGAAGGGCAGTTAGACTCTCTTGTTGGACATGGTCATTACCTGGCACCTGTGTGGTGAAAATATTACTCATTTACAGCCCAAGCTTGGATGTTGTCTCTACCTCCTGTCCCAGCACAGACAGCTTCATTATCTGAGGAATTGCAAATTAAACTGAACATTGTGCAATCATCCACTAACATCCCTACTTCTGACCGTATGATGAATGGAAGGCCATTAATGAAACAGCTGAAATGGTTGAGCCTAAGACACTGCCTTGAGGAACTCCTGCATTATTCCAGGGCTGAGATGGTTGACCTCCAACAACTACAACCATTTCTTTTGTGCTAGGCATGACTTCAGCCCTTAAGGAGCGTTTCCCTAATTCCATGGACTTCAGTTTTACTCGAGCTCCTTGATGTCACACACAGTAAAGGCAATCACTTTTACTTCACCTCATCTCTCTCATGGAGAGGCAGCTCCAGGAACATAATCAGGGGTTTCTAGGGTTGTGCTCAGACCTGCAAGCCCACACATTGGCAGTTTGACCTCAGCAGATCACTGCCAGTATGAGAGATGATGAGTCACCTAGTCACTCTGCTAGGTGTCCATCCATCAATGGTGAGCAGGGAGGTTCAAACCAACCACACACTGGCGGACGAGCTGCATGTCATATTTGCGGGCTCCTCTCAGGGCGCTCCAGACGAAGGCAGCAGCTCCTCTGCCCCTCTACCAGTGCCCGTGGCATCTGATGAGGCGGTGATTTCTGAGGAGTGCCCAGCCATGGCACTGGATGGTCCCTCCCAGACGGTGCCTGCACAGGCTCCACTGGCCAGAGGATGTCCACCAAGGTCATCAGGGCTGACAGGGCATTACAGTCAGTAGGCTGCCTCTAATGCCACTGCCAGCGAGGCGGTGGAGGGTGGGGGCACCAAGACACAGCACTTGCAAGCGGAGGTTTACAGCATTATAAACACAAGAGGAGTTGTCACGGGTGATATTACTTCAGCTGAAACGTGTTCTATGTTCAAACTGTGTAAACATGACCACCATTTAAAGATGTTATTATGGTTCATGGTCTGAATGTGCTTTATATTTCTCATAAGGGTTAGACAAGGGAGTGGCTTATGACAGACGGGAAGGGCTGCAAACTTTATTTCAGAGGTAGTTAGTTGACATAGGGGCCACAGGATGGCCTCATCAGGAATGTTCATTAAGGAGGCATCACCCTTGCCCTCACTTTCAAGCCATGCCTTGGATGCCTAGCTGAATGAACGGAGAATCAAGGTCTACCTGGTCTCCCTGCCTCCCACAAGGTTCATCACTTTTGCAGCCACATCCTCACCCTGGACCTCCTCCGGCTCTTCATCAGGCTCATCAGTTGAGCCGTCCTCTATGGCCAGGGGAGCTGCCTCACTGTCTTCATCTTCCAAAAGATCTCCTCTTGACAGAGCCATATTGTGCAGAGGGCAGCACACAATGATAATAAGCGAGACGCGCTCTGGAGGGTGTTGCAGTTCTCCCCCTAATTGGTCCAGGCAGCGGAACCTCATCTTGAGAAGAACAATGGTCCTCTCAATTACTGGCCTTGTAAAGGCATGACTTCTATTGTACCTCTCCTCCGCTTCAGTCCTTAAGTGTCAGAGTGTCGTCATGAGCCACATTTTCAGGGGATAACCTTTATCACCCAGGAGTCAACCATTCAACCGAGCTGCAGCGACGAAGAGCCTTGGTCCCTGGAAGTGTCGCAGGATGTACACATCATGGGAGCTGTCCGGGTACCTGGTGCAGACCTGAAAAATCTGTGTCCTGTGATCACAAACAATCTGGACGCTGATGGGGTGAAAGCCCTTTCGTTGACGAAGTCATCCGGCTCATCAGCTGTCGCCTTTACAGCCACATGAATGCAATCTATGGCACCCTGGATGCGGGGGAAACCAGCAATTGCAGCAAAGCCCCTGGCTTGCTCAGCCTGGTTGGCATCATCGGGCCGGGAATTATAAAGTTCATCACCCATCTGCACAGAGCGTCAGTGACCAGCTTGATGCAGCTGGGGGCAGCACATTGGGAAACACCACATGGACCTCCTGCTGACCCTTGCAAGGAACTAGAGGTGGAAATGTTCAGGGCCACTGTCACCTTAAGAGCCACTGGCATCGGATGGCCACCGACACAGTTTGGGGCGATCTCTGGACCAATCATGTGGCAAATGGAGGTCACAGTCTCTCTACAGAGGCGGAGCCTCCTTCAGAGCTGGAGCGCAGCTTGTAGACTCTCACTGCAGGATAACGGCATCTTCTGCGGGTCCTTCTGCCTTGCACTTCCTGCTGGCCCTACACCCCACACGGCTGCGCCTCTCTGGGTCGCTCTCTGGGACGCTGCCTGCGGACACCAGCCCTCCTCTCCCTTCTGGACCTCTCCTCCTTAGAGGAGGAGGTCCCTCCAGTGGAGTAGACAATCTCCAATTGTTGGAATACAGATGGCACAGGATAGTGCCCCGCAGGGTGCACTCTGCAGAAAGCCTCTAAGAAAGCTTATAAGCCAAAGTGTCCTCCAGAAAACACAGGAAATGCAAATAACTGTCAGAAAAACACTTACACCTAAACTCCTACTTACTCACACAGCTAAGGCTGTGGTCAACTTTAATCCCACCCTGGATTGAGTTTCACTTAAAAATGGGATGGCTGCCTGGCCATGTGGCCGAGCACTGACTGCGAAATAGCTTGGGCCATATAAAATTTCAATCAATTGCCTTTTTAATGGGCTTAATTGCCCATTTGTCGGCAGGTGCGCTATGGGTTCCTGCGTGTGCCCGCCGACCGTAACATGGTGCAATAGCATGGTTATGTTGTCATGCACGCCTGACGTTTCTCGCGCGAGGTCAGGTCGGCCACATACCCAATCCTGCGACGTAAAATTCTGGCCTTAGTCTGTCAATGGTAATTTTTAGTAAAGACAAAAAATTATCGATAAAATAATGGAAAGATGGACAGGAAGGGGGCTAAATTCTTAACGGGCAATGGAGGAGAATTTGCCAACAATGAATTCAGGAGTATGTGTGAAAATCTGAACATTGTAACAATGCGCACAGCAGCAGAAAGTGCGTTTCGCGATGGGAGATGGGAGAGAAATCACAATGTGACTGACGAAATGCCCCAAAAAAATTTTAGCTGACCAACCAAATTGTGAACTGATAACTGCTCTTGTGTGGGCAGTGCTTGCAAAAAACACACACCAGGTGGTTGGGGGGCTACAACCCCTATCAATTAGTTTATGACAGGAATCTGGAGATTCAATAATATGGGACCATTTCCCAGCTTTGGAGGGAACTTTCATTTGTTCAATTTTTGCAGACCATTTGAATGCCATGCATGCATGCAGGAGAGCATTTATTAAGACTGAGGTTTCAGAAAAAAATCAGGAGAGCTTTGAGGAATTAAATCAGGCCGTCAGAGACGAATTTTGAGCCTGGGGACGTGGTGTATTATAAAAGAGGAGGGCAGAAAGAATGGAGAGACCCATGAAAAATTATAGGCACCGATAGCAAAATGATAATCTTGCAACATGGTAACTAAACTGAGAGAGTACATTCCACTCTGCTTACTGGCACTGATTATGCATTGACAAAACCTGAACAGATGATTGAAACTGAAGATGCACCAGGTACATCATATACATGTTTGCCAGGCCTGTACGAACAACAGATCATGGTAGATAACGTGCCGACTGAGAGTAGACCAAGTGATAGTGGAGATCAGGATAAGGCCATTTATCACAAAGATCAGCTACCAAAAGTTGGAACTAGGGTGGCATAAATGCCAGAAGGGGCTAGTGAGTGGATGGAAGCCGCCATAGTAGGAAGGGCAGGAAAGGCCGCAGGGAAATACAAAGACTGTTTGAATGTATAAGACAAGGGGCAAAATATCAGATCTATGGATTGGCAGAAGGAAGCAAAAGTACAGAGGGCAGGAAACGTAGTGTAAGTTCATTCAGTGGGTCTCCTGGTGATCACAGCCCAAGGAGAAGATCAAAAGCTTGTGAAAGGAAGTCTAGTCACAGGAGGGACAGGTAGTCGAGATAGGGACAGGAGATCTAATAGGGGATGTAGTTTAACAAGAGCAAGGACCGAAGAACAGGTGAGGAGCAACACAGGAAATAGGGGTCCCTACGATTTTTTTTATTTGTTCCTGGGCTGGGCCAGCATTTATTGCCCATCCCTAATTGCCCTTGAGAACTGAGTGGCTTGCTAGGCCATTTCAGAGGGCATTTAAGAGTCAACCACATTGCTGTCTGGGGTCTGGGGTCACACGTAGGCCAGACCAGGTAATGATGGCAGATTTCCTTCCTTAAAGGACATTATTGAGCCAGATGGGTTTCAGATTAAATTCGAATTTCACCATCTGCCATGGTGGGATTCAAACCCAGATCCCCTGAGGATTACCCTGGGTTTCTGGATTGCTAGTCCAGTGACATTACCATACACCATCACCTTCCCCCAAAATAGAGAAGCTGTCATGGTTACTAACAAGTTAGATGGTAAATTGGTAAAGGAGGCAAAACAAAAATAACATGACAGTTTGAGAGAGTTTGGCATTTACCCGGCGGTGCCAGACAAAGGACAACCTGTATTGTCCCATAGATGGTTATGTATGGGGCAAGTACTTTCCGATGGCACATATAATGCTAAGGCCAGACTTGTAGCTCGGGAATTTGAGGAACAACTGGGCGACCAGGAAGTTAAAGTAGACTCCCCAACAGCAGGAAAAGTAAGCTTCAGGATTCTCCAGCCTGGACTGATGGCTGATGAAGATGTCATGGCTGCTGGCAGGAAGACTAGCACACACGTGCAGGAAGCTGTGTGGTTGCAGACCAGCTGAACATTGAGGAAGTCTCATTCGGCGCTCAGTTTGTATCTTGATGGACATGTAGATGCAATCAATGATGCCCTGCACCTGGGGAATCCAGCAATGGAGGTGAACCCCACAGCCCCTCTGTGCCTGAGAGGCTCTATCTGCCTGGAATTGTATGTTCTGCCCAGCTTTCGCAAAAAGGGCTGCAGTGGCCTCCGAGATACAGTGACATGCCCCTCATGGCCATTCTCCATTTTGCATGCCCGCCTAGTTTCAGGGGAGAGCCATGTCAGGCCGCGTTGCCACCTCCATGCACCATGGATGCTCCTGACCCAGCATGCCATCCATGCACTCACACTAAAATCCCAAACTGGCCCCCTAAGAACTCTCAATGACCTCCTAAACCAGCTTAATTAGCCTTATTGCTGAATTGGGCAGGTTTCCAGGGTCAGCCTTCCCCTTTCCAAATGAAACTCACTGGTGGCAGAAACAGCAATGGAACTCCGTTTGCAAGCCTATGTTCAGCAGTGCTATTTTCAGCTTCTGCCCATCTCCATTATCAGCCCCACCGGGACCTAAGATTCCTGTTCCACGTGCAGGTCACTTACAGGTTGACTTTTGAAAGTTGAAGCATTTTTGAAGCCACCAGGGCCATCCATAAACCAAGATCAAATAGATAGAATCCCTTTTTCTCACAAAATGATGACAATGCCATCCGTCAATGCTGGAAAGAACATTTTCAACAACTCCTCAGCCATGAATCCACAGTGGCAGCTGATACTCACTCCCCAGGCTATTCCCCAATAGCCTGTGGTAGAGTCGATGGTGAACCACCATTGATGGGGGATCTGCAACAAACAATCAAATAAACTAAAAATAAGAAAGCCTGCAGCTCCTATGGTACTCCAGCTGAAGCCGATTGCTCACGCCAAGACTCCATGCACTCATCATACAGATTTGGGAAGAAAAAAAGCTCCCTTGCCCTGACTTCAGCAATGCAATAATTATAACTACCTTCAAGAAGGGAGATAAATCATGCTGTGGAAACTATCAAGGTATTTCCCTCTTCTGCATAGCAGGAAAAATCCTGACACGCATTCTCCTGAATCCTACAATGGCTAAGGAAATCCTCCCAGGGACACAGTGTGGCTTTCGACCTACCAGATGAACCTCTCACATAGTCTTTGCTGCCAGACAAATCCAAGAAAAATGCTGAGAACAACAGCAGGAACTCATCATTGCATTCATCAACCTGACCAAAGCGTGTGACACAGTAAATTGTGAGGCTCTATGAATTGCGCTCCAAAGATTTGGATGTCCAAGAACTTCACCACAATGCTGCAAATACTTCATGATGACATGACTGCAACTGCCTTGAGTGGGAGATCTGAAATGGACACCTTCAAAATCTAGACCAGGTCAAGCAAGGCTGTGCCTGTACTATTTACAATCTACCTGACAGTGGCTATTTGCCTCATCAAAGATCAGCTGCCCTTTGTTGTTAGGATTAACTCAACTTCCAGATGACCAACATTACAGGGGAGGATAAAGAAAATGCTTCAAATACACTCTGAAGTTCTCCTTGAAGCGTGACAACATTGACATTAATGACTGGAAGGAGCTTGCTTCCAATCATTCAAAATGGCGACAACTTGTTCATCAAGCTGCATCATGCTTTGAGTCACAATGTCTTAATGATGTGTCAGATTGGTAGCAGAGAAGGAAAGAAAAGGAAGCATGTCCTGCAGTCCAGATCCCACTACCTCATGGGACATCCAACCCCATGTGGCCAAAGATCTATGGGGCGAGAATTGGGCTGTTCAGGCACAAGAAGACCCATGGCAGAATCTTGTGATCCTGAGTAGACATCATTCTTGAATCAAGGGACAGCCAATGATGACGAGTGGGTTGACTGTTAGAAGTCTCAAAATAGACATGTTCAACTACTGATATGCCGACATTGCCTATATTCTGAGGATAACTAATGAAGTTGTGTCTGTGTACACAGCAAATGCGGTTAAAAGGGAAACATTAACTATCAGAACTACAAGGAGCATGATTTACAAAAAAACATACTGGTATAATTAATGGGACTTACCAGACTAGGACTTTTGATATTTTTGTCCTTTTCTTTAATTGATTTAGTTACGTCCCATTTCTCAGCATTCATATCTGCTTCATTCCACTCTGGCCAGATAGGATATCGACCTTTTCTGGATTCAGTAATTCCCCCTGTACCTCCACAGCTCAGAACAAATGAAGCAGTACTGAAGAGAAACAAAAGACAACACAAGGACAAGTATTTATGGATGATGTTAAACTCATGATTCCAGAAGTACCTCAGGAAATAAAACTCAGCAAACCCAGTAAGTCATCAAGAAGAGGAACAAATTTTGCAGACTTAAACATTCATAAAGGACTGCTCAGGTTCTTAAAGAACACTGTGAATTCAAATAACTGCCAAATAGTTTTGTTTGTTGCAAAGTAAAATGGTATAAATGTAAAACTGCTGGCATTTTAAACAGGTTTTTGAGTAGGTTATTTGCGGATCCTTCTTCCACTTGTATCTTCTTCATCATTTCTTTCTGCACTTTGAACAAATTGCATTAGAAATACATGTCCAGATAAACATAAGTGCCAAAATTCCACAGGTCGTTGAGACCATAAGTTGGGAGGCCTTGAGACTTGATAAGACACTAAAAATATGAGCATATGAATCTATGTACCTTTTAGCTCAGTGGCAGGCCTGAATCCTATGTAGTATCTCTGCTGTGCTTTCCCTTCCTAAATTACCAACCTAGCATGGGTCCAAAACAATGTAGATCTTTCCCAACTGGGTTAGCTCAAAGAAATCAGATAGATGGAACCCGCTTCCTTAGAGAAAGAAGCAATAAACCTGATGTCACTTTGGGATTCTGTGACAGGTGAACAGGAAGGATGAATCTTTTCACCAATCCTCAGTTAGCCTCCCGTGATACACGTCCATGCTCCTTTACTGCTAGCAGGTAAAAGTGCTTTGTCTTCGCTTTTAGATGGATGGAAAAGATTCCATGGCTCTTGTCAGGAAGATATAATAATTCTCATTATGTTATTGGGATTTATTGTAGAGTAAAAGTGGGGTTTGTGTCTATGGGCCTATGTGTGTGTGTGACCTAATTGAATTAAAGGCAGCTGGTCTGAAGGCTTTGATGTGTCAGAAGATAAACTGGGTTTGAAATGTTAAGTAGGTAAACATGGGAGAAGTTGTAGAATGTTAGAGGTAAAGGGAACATTTGTATTTTAAATAAACCAGACTAGCTTGGATTCAAAGAGTAAGAGTGAAATACTACACCTAGCCGGGGGAAGTTAAGAAACAGCATGTTTATTTTTCCCAAAGATTACTGGTAAACTTGGTACTATGAAAGATTTTTATTATTAGAAAGATAAAGTCCAAAGACATAGTGAAACAATGGGACTTTGCATTCAAAGGGGAAAATATGTATAAAGAAGCGAAGGCTGTGTGTAAGAGTAGGCATTCTAAGATCTAACAAGTGTGAAATGCCTTCAGCATCTATGCCTCAAGCTGCTGTCGACAAAGTACTGAAGTGAGGAAAACTCACTTTGAATTGGATTGTTCGGTGTATCATATTTCTTTGCCTGGGTCTTTTAAAATCTTTGTGTCTTACTGTTGCCGTAACGAAAATGAACTGGAAGTTAGATTAACTAGGGGTTTAGAAGTTATCATAATTGTAATTTATAGATCTATGTATGTATTTAAAATAATTTCTTCTATTAATAAAGCTTTAATTTAGTTTTGTAAGTAACCTATAAGACTTGGTGTCTTATTACTACTGAATTCAAGTTATGCATCTCGAAATTTACACAAATTGCAAAACAGTTGTGGCAGTTGTTTCAAGTTTCCCTTTAGGATTTGAGCAGCTCAGCATTTACCATCGGCTGTGCCATAACAGCACTATTTCGAAAACAGTAGGAGAATTATCTCTGGTGTCCTGGCCAATATTTATCCCACCAATCCTGCGGTCATCCAAGATTTCTGTGCTCCTCCAATTCTGGCCACTTGTCCATCTCCCACTCCCTTTACCCCACCATTTGAGAGTGTACCTACTGCCATCTAAGCCCAAGGAATGGAATTCCTTCTTTAAACCTCCACACCTCTCTCTTCCTTTAAGATGCACCTTAAAACCTACCTCTTTGACCAAGCTTTTAGTTACCCTTGCTTACATCGCCTTCTTTAGCTCAATTTCAATTTTAGTCTGACTATGTTTCTGTGAAGTGCCATGAGATGTTTCATAACAGTATATAAATGCAAGATGTTGCTGAAATAGGTGAATTGTTGATCCACACAACTCATTAGAAGCCTGATAGTTAAAAGCCATGAGAGGTCCAACTCAAATGTACATGGGATTGCCATCCATTTCCGCTGGCTTCCCTCCACAATTAAAAATCGCCTCTTAAATATTGGATCCTTAAGTTATATTATTTTCTTTAAGAATATCAATATCTTCCATCACCTATAATTAAAATTGTGTTATCCTCTGCATAGCTTAAAATAGTTTGAACAAAATTCTCACAGTAATTCAGCCTGCAGTTCAACAGCTACACTAAATAAAGCACAGTGATTGCTGGATGAATCAGACACGAGTCACTGCGGAAACTGGTGACACTGCCCCATTGATACTTGGGGCAGTTCACAAGCTGTCAAGTGAAGGGAATGAAACATCTACAAATCACTCATTTTCTGGATAAATATGTGAGTTAATTGTAATTATCTGCTCATGCACATATCAATTGACACAATCACCTCTACCCACATACATCCTCCCAACCATCTGCATTCACTCAGTCAGATGCTGTAGTCGTTACAGAAATTTGTGGCTGTCTCTCATGCTACATTGTATTCACACACACAAACGCTTTATAATTTATGGGGGGGGGGGGTGGTTTCCTGGTAGAACTGGGACATGCATTTTATTTTTATTAAAACTGATTTCCGAATGGGAGAGCAACAAACTTGAAATATTTTAAACTTATTAAAAATCTCTTGCTGAGATCTATCCCACTTGTGCTGTGGCAAGGAGCCACAGGGAGATCCCTCCCCTCTAGCTGAGGCTGGCATAATGCTAAAATTGATGAAGGAAATACACTCATATTATCCAAAATAACCCAAGATGGGTCAGGGGCACATCTCTGCAACAGGGAGAGTTTGTGATCTCACCTCAGACCTATCCCCAAAGAAAGGCCTCCCTAGGAATTCCTTGTTTAATGCATTCCTGGTCTAATATAGTTCTCTCACTTTGTCTGTCTGCAAATATGCAATACTAACAAGGGTTAATGAGCTCAACAGCCTTTCTCTTTTCATATCTTGAGTTTCTATGTGTCACTGTACTTCTGAATATCAGGAATAGATAAGTCTGTCCTCTTGCCCCGAGATGTATCCTAATATAATAATAAGAAATTGCAGGTGCGTGTAACAAGTTTAAAAGAGCAATCATGTGGACTTCAATCTTCATATAGACGGAGCAAACTAAATTTGCAGTGATAGTGTGCAGCACACGTTCATAGAATGTACACAAGATAGTTTTCCAGATCAGCATGTTGAGAAAGCAATTAGAGAACAAGCTATTTTAAATTCAGTTTTGTGCAATGAGAAAGGGTTAATTAACAAACGTGTAGTAAAGGGGCCTCTAGGGAAGAGTGACCATAATATGATAGAATTTTACATCGAGTTTTAAGTGATTTAGTAAAGTCTGAGATTAAGGTGTTAAATCTAAACAAAGCAAACAATGTAGGTTTTAGGGGCGAGTTGGCTATGGTAGATTGGGAAATATGACAATAGAGAAGTAATGGATAGCAATTTAGGAATTAATTTATAATTTGAAATAAACATACATTCCTTTAAGGCACAAAAACCCTCACAGAAAAAGCGGTCCAACCATAGCCAACAAGAGAAATTAAAGATTTCTCTTTCTCTGAGTAGATCAAAGAAAGAGACTTGCCAGAAAAGTAATAAGCCTGAGGATTGTATGGATTTTAGAATTCAGCAGAGGATGACCAAGTAATTTACAAGGGATGAAAAGAGAATATGAGAGTAACTCAACAAGGGACATAAAACAGATTGTAAATTTCTCTATAGATATGTAAATAGGAAGAGATTAGTCAAAGTAAACATGCGCTCATTAGAAGCAGTGACAGGTGAAATTGTACTGGGAGTAAAGAAATGGCAGAGATATGAATCAAATAGTTTGTATGTATCTTCATGGTCGGAGGCACGAGAAGCATTCTGGAAATAATTGTGAACCAAGGGTCCAGCGAGAATGAGGAATTTAAAGAAATCAGTCTGAGTAAAGAAATAGTGCTGGAGAAATTAATGGTATTAAATGGTAACAAATTCACTAAACCTGATACCCAGCATCCCAGTGTTTTAAAAGAGCTGGCTATAGAGATATTGGGCGGGATTTTCTGCAGCAGCGAGCGTCGAGGCGGGTGGGACGGGAAAATTTGGAGAGCGCCAAAAAGTCAGTTTCCCGCAGGCGTAAAAATAGTATGAAATTTTATGCTTCCAACTTTCATGGCAGGTTGGGTAGCCCACTGCACCATGTTGAGAACCGCATTTGCATGCATTTGAATCTCATGAATACTCATTAAAAATCTAGCTTGCCAGAATCACGCCCCCACACCAAATGAAATGGCCATGTCGGTGGCTAATTAGATCAGCGTGCTTCACAGCTCAGCATAACTGATGTGCACCTGGTCAACAGCAGTTCACTCGCAACCTCGAGGTGTGTGCGCGCAGCACTCGCCTACCTTTCACTGTCCTGCCTTCCCAGCTGCTCCAACTTCGTGCCAAGTCTGTGCAGGCAAGACCAGTGGGAAATCAAGTGCGGAGGCTCAGAGCCATGAGAGACCAGCGGGAAGGTGGGAGGGCTGGTCGGGTTGGAAGGCAAAGGCTTGACTGGGATCGGGGGAGAGAGGAGGTGAAACAAGGCAGAGGCATGGGAAGTTGGCTGGAAGGCAAGGGCTTGATTGGGGGCTGGGAATGGTGGAGGAGTGTGGCAATAGAGCCCAGGGAAAGAGTGCACAAAGACACATGACTTGGGGGGGAGAGGGAGGATGACTGAAGAAGAGAGCACAGAAACACATGACTGGGATGCGGCAGTGGGGGTGCGGTGGGGAGATGCTTAAATTAGGACCAGAAAGCACAGTCGGTCCAAGGGATTTATGCTCCAAGTATACTTGGAGTATTGTGTTTGGCATTGCCTGTCCTAGTCCAGGGAGGGGGAGAGCCTGTCAGTCCTGTGTCAGTTGTGTCCAGCATGGTGTGCAGGGTGTGGCCAGTCCCTCACACACATCAGTCCTGGGAATTTATGGCTTGGTACTGGACCACAAATGGCACAGCCAGTCAGGGGAGCCATCTGCAGCCTGTATGTGGGGAACAGGTAATGTAGGGGGTACACTTGATGGTCTCATGGCAGGGGGTGGGGTGGTGGGGGAGTCTCAGTAAGTCACAGTCTAATGGGCCTCAGGATGGGGAGGGGTCAGGTCTACATGGAGCATCAGGACATCAACATTAAACGTTCGGGGGAGGACAGGGAGAACAACTGCAATGACTGTAGGGTTAAGGATTAGAGGGGGTGGAAGGAGTGTGATTAGAGGGAGGGAAACGTGTACATAATTCTCTTTCTGCATGATGGGTTTAGCAGTCACAGTGGGGTGGGGGGGCTGGAAGCTGGTCTCATAGTTAAGCCTCAGCACAGCCATTTTTCTAGCAGATCCAATGACGCAGTTGAAAAGCAAAGTATGAAAAAAAATCGCCTGGGGAGGGCTTTCAGGGCTTGTGGGAGGAGTCAACTAATGCACTTGTGGCTGATTGAAGGGGTACCCTACTCATTTCTGCTTTTATAAATGGAGAGGAAGGCACAGCTGAGACAGGTTAGGAACAGTCAAATTTTAATTTAGGAATTGTTGCATCTTAACTCACATTGTGCATTCTTACAAGAGCCTATTCCCAATTGGGGCCATTTTTTGATTGGCTTACAAAGGCCTTTTGTCCGTCTCTTAGCAAATCATGAGACTCAGAAGGATCCAATTGTAAAGGGGCAACGGCCAAAATGCAAAGGGATTCAGTCTGACAATGCCCTGATTGAGGCTGCTATTGCCTGGGAGCACTCAGTCAGATCCAAGCCCCTGTGTGAAAGCTCCGTCATGCCTATGGCATTTGTTGGGGAGTGCTTGGGGAGGGGGGGCCCAAATGGTGATCCTCCAAGCAGTGATAGTGCTGCAAGGGATGATGTAGGTATGGAATGGCTGGTATGAATGCAACCAATGGGTTTCACAATGACTCCCTAGCTTGCAACTGGAAAGTGACCATTGCAGCCTTATGTTCATTCAAGTTTCTGTTCAATGTTCCCGCAGAAACAAGCACGAGTGCATAACAGATGGAGCAGCCAACATTGCCTTTTTCCTGACAATCAGGCAACCGAGGAGGAGGAGGAGGAGAAGGGCTCATCGTCGTCAGATTGGGCAAAGGGAAGAGCCTCGCCCTGATGAAGAAGCGCCAGTGGGACATCCTCAAGACTCTGAAGCCGAGGCTGACAGATCCATTCAACGGAGGCGCTTTGCACGACCAAGGATGTGCCGAAGATGCTTCACATACATACAGATGAGCGAGAGACAGTGCCACAGACACCTTCGCTTGGGGAGGAGTGTGGTGGCTCACATCTGCCACATTCTCCAGAAGGAGCTGATGCCGCAGGGACTGGGAGATTATCCTTTGCCAGTGGCTCTCAAACAACCACTGCTCTGAACTTTTATGTGAGTGGCTTGTTCCAGGGCTCTACATGGAGACCTCTATGGGATTTCACAAGCATCTGCTCTTATGTGCAGCCAAGAGGTTACCAATGCCTTGTTTCACAAGGCACACAATTACATCCAGTTCTCCCCAGAAGAAGCTAACCAGGCTGCCAGAGCAGTGGGCTTTGCAGTGATCTATGGATTCCCGCAGGTGCAGGGTGCCATCGACTCCACACATGGCTTTAAGAGCTCCCCAAAAACAGCCAATACAATTCATCAACAGGAAAGGGTTCCACTCTCTCAATGTGTAGCTGGTCTGTAGTCACCAGAAGCAGATTATGCAGGTACACGTGAAATACCCTGGAAGTTGCCACGACTCATACTTCTTGAATCATTCGCAGGTGTCACAGGTTGGCTCCTTGATTACAAAGGTTACCCGCAAAAAAAGTGGCTGATGACGCCCGTTCGGAAGAGAGATACAACAATACTCATTCTGCAACACGCTCAATGATTGAGCAGACCAGTGGCAGATTGAAAATGCGTTTTCGATGTCTAGACAGGTCAGGCGGCGCTCTTCAGTACTCTCCCCCAAAGGTCTCCTGCATCATCGTGACTTGCTGCGTTTTACACAACCTGGCAATCCAAAAGGGGGGATGACTTGGCAGAACGAGAGATGGAGGAGCTGCAAGTCTCTTCCAATGAGGAGGACATCGATGAGGGCAAGCAAGCTGAGTCTCCAGAGGAAGAGGCCAAAGCAGACGCCAGATGAAGCAGGTGTGCACGTGAGAGGCATATACCACCAGATTCCAGGAGGATGATGATGACAACTAGCTCATACGAGCCTCTTTCATCAGTGCCCTCCATGCTGGGTAATACCCTCGTTGAGATCCTCAGCAACTCAATGAAGCATATTTATCTCTTAACGAGTAATTACACTCTCGCGTCACAATGTCCTCATCCTTGGAAGACAAGGTAGCTTCTGGAGCATGTGGCCTTTCTGTTATGGGGTAATAACTCCAACAGTGCATTTTGTGAACAGAGTAAATAAGGTGCAGCCTCTTCAAGCATCTGATCAATGTTTCAATACCTACAGCAGCCTTCAAGAGGCAGGGGCAGCACTGCAATCCTCGTATCAGTATGCCTGCAGTGTTGCAAGACACCTCAAGAAGGACAATCGTCACTCAGTGGTTCTCATCCTGATGTCTGAGGTCTAACCTGAATCTGCACTGCAGTATCTCTGCACAGGCAATTGCTCATGCAAGACAAGTGTTCAGGCTCATCATCATACTGAATCCCCAGCAAGAGATCAATCTTAAGGACACAGTCATCTGTAACTCTCAGTCATAGATGCGAGCCTGCACTTCTGCTCATTTTCAGTGGACTCTGGAGGCTTCAACAGCATCATAGTCTGATCTCTGTCAAACACTCATGACCATGCCTCCGTTTGGAGTCTCCCAAGTTCCTGTACAACCTAGCCTTGGCATCTGTGGGCTTGAAAATTCTGACACTTCTTTTAGACATTGAATACTCACATCTTTGATAATAAAGAGCACATATCAGATGTATTGGAGCTTCACTGTGATCCCATTTGAGACTCCACATTTTTATTCCACTGGTCTAACATATCCACATGGAATCCAGACACATTGATGCCATTGTAACGAGCACTTGCCCAGCACAGCATCCTCCCATGTCAAATTGCGGCATCAGTGGCTGTTACACACACCTCCAATCTAGCATAGTTTTAGCCCTCTAGCAAGAATCTCAAGGCTCAACATATGTCAGCAAGGTCCATAGCTCTGCATCATGCAGGTGGAAAAGTGGAGACTTCTACTGGGGTGATGTTTAGGTGTACACGTGGACATGAGATAACGCTGCAGGCCTCCAGGAGCGCATAAGAGCAGAGTTTTGATGAATATGTAAACCACACTCAAGGCTGGCAGACATTACATGGAAGCCAGTGAAAGATGCAGCAACTGAGATTGACTGCAATGCATGTCACCATTCAATCCTCTAAGATCCACATTGAGCACTCTTCAATGCAGAAGTATCAGGAGACTAAACCAGCCAGCAGCTTCCAAACTCATGAGGCAACATTATACGAACCTCTGAAGCAGACCTCAGAGATGCATTGCCCAACCACAAAGTTCTTAGAGCCAAAGGCTTTTCTCATGTCGCCACTGTGCAGAGAATGGTCAGGCGCTATAATGAGATGGTGTGAAACACCATACACTGATGCACAAGATGGGACATTTGTGAGAGGGTGGGGCATCTGTTACACTTGACTGACTATAAAGCATATCATCAGATTGAAGAGACATTCTAGATAAATTGACAGTAATAATTTCTATTTATATATGTGCAAATTAAATAGATTATGAACACCCCTGCCACCTTTGTGCTCTTGGTATTTCTTATTTTTTCTTATCCTAACGCAATGTCTTGGTGCATCCCTGACATCCACAGCAGAAGTGGAAGCAGCCTGCTGACTGCTACACCCTGTTGCCTGTGATGACCTTGGCAGGCATCCTGTGGAGAGCTCCAGCCTGTTTTGGGTCTCCTGCTGTGGCGCAGGTGCATCCTGGAGTTGATGGGGTCACAGGCAGAGGGGATTGGGAGTGGCTGTACACTCTGAGTCACCTGGGTGGATGACCCCAGGGTGTCTGGCTGGTGCTCCTCCTCCATATGGGTGCCCAAGGACCCCTGCCTGACTCCTTGAGGAAAAGGGGCACCTGGAGTAAAGTTGAGGTGCCCCGTCCCCCTCTTGCCTAGTCACTGATGGATCTGACTTATGGCTAGAGCGAAGGAGTGTAGGTCCTTGTGCAGATCAGGAGCAAAGTTCTGGACCAAGGTCTCCATGGCGGTCTGCAATCCTACCAATGTTGACCTCGGTGTGCTGGCACATTGGTACAATGGCATGAGACTGAACGCAGACTGATTCCTCTATCCTCCATTCTAATGTGGTGGCGGCCTCTGATAACCCTACCTGCTATACCCGTGTCTGTTTTTGCAGCTCCAACATCTGCGTTAGGGCTGAGTTCACAGGCTCATCATCTGACTCGGACTCAGCAGAAGCTTGGCCTTGTGCAGTAGTCCAAGTGCCACTGAACTCGGGTATCCCTGCCTCCACCTGCTGTGGACCCAAATCTGTACTGAGCTCACCAGATGAAGACCCTGAGCTTGCCCTAGAACTAGGTGCCACTGAGATGTGCGTCTCTGTGCTGGTGGAGGGTGCGGTTGGACGCTGTGATAGCTTAACATCTAATGGGTCCTCAGGATCCTCATCTGAGGTGGTGTGGGGGCTGGGGCTGATGAGCTGGCTGTTGGTGGCCCTCTTCTTCTCCCTGCTGGCGCCTGTTAAAGAGAGAAGAGATAATGAGTCATTGGCTGCACAGTGACCAACATTACAAAGCACTCCCAGTTTCCGAGGAGCTGTTAATTGGTCCTCACTGGCTTGGAGATGCCAATCTCACCTTTGGCGCAGGCACCCTGCAAATGCCAGGTGGGCTTCTGAGCGTGTGAGCTGAGAGTGAGAAGGTAGACTCAGCCTGGTGCAGTGGAAGAGATCCTCTTCCTGCACTGGATGGCAGTTCTCTTCTGGGGCACGTTAGCGCTCACCGCCCTGATGATCTGCTCCCAATCCTTGGCGGTCCTCCAATTCCCATCACGAGGGAAAAGTATGTCCCGTCAGTCCTGACTGCCTGGAGGAGTGCCGCTAGTGTGGTGTTGCTAAGCTTCAGAGCAGCGTGCTTTGTTTTCTTAAGGGCCATTCTACTGGTCAGCACAACAAGTCCCGGGCTGCAGAGAGAGAATGGGTGAATGGGTGCAGTTTAAATATGGCTCCCGGAAAGATGAGCCATTGAGTAATGATGTGCTTCATGTTCATGCATATATAATGAGCTGAAAAGTGGGCAATCTGGCGTGGAACCCTACTACGTTGGCCAGCAGGAAATGCGTCGCCTTTACACCTGCCATTACACATAGTCTCCGGAGCGGAAAATTCCACCCATTGATTGCATTGGTTTTGATCTTCCAGAATTCTTAGATTCAAGAATAGTTCCCAACGATTGGAAAATAGAAAACATAACACCGATACTTAAGAAAGGAAGAAGAAAGAAAATGGGGAACCAAAGGTCAGTTAGCCTAACATCAGTAGTAGGCAAAATGCTAGAGTCTATTATTAGAGAAATGGTAATAGGGCAACTGTAATAAACTTGGAGTACCGGGCAGGTTTCTTGTAAGAAACAGTAAACTTTATTTACAGAGCTCCCGATGAAGCTACATGCTTGTACTGAGACCAAGGCTAGAAAGCTCCATCCCTAAGACTACCCGCACTTAGGGCTGATTCGTCTGTACAGTCACATGATCCCCATAACAGTATGAAAGGTTTAACTTACAATTACTACATTCCCCCCCCTTTAATGTTATCTCTCATTTACAAAAATATCTCAACCCAAATCATATACAAATATATACAGTTCATGCAATTATAGATTTAGTCTTTGAGGTGGTTTTCTGATTCGGGTAGAGCAACACAACTCTACAACTTGAGATTCTTCCATTGGGTCAACTTGACCGGGAACTGCAGCATCAGGGACATCCTTTGATAATGGCGGTTCAGAATCATTTACTTCAACAGAGGCACCAGGTATGTCTATTCTTTGTCGATCTGGCATCTTAGGGATCAAAGCTTCGAATTCAATTTCATGTGGAGTAACTGGTTGTTGGGGTGTCTCTCTACTTCTGAGATGATCCACATGTTTCCGAACAATCCTGTTTTCCACTTCCACCTGATGTGACAAAGGTCCTATTTCAGAGACGATTGGACTAGGAGCCCATCTCGGTCTAATTGCAAAATTTTGCACAAAAACTGTCTCCCCCACAGTAAATTTACGATCTTTACTGTGAACATCATGATTCACTTTCTGACTACTCTGGTTTTTCTTCACCTTCCCCTTTAAGTTAGGGAATACTAGACTCAGTCTTGTATGAAGGTGATGTTTAATTTGCAATTCAGAAGGAGTTGAACCTGTAGTTGCATAAGGGGTCGTGTGATAGCTGAAACAAAATCTTGAAATTCATGTTTCTAAGTTCCTTCGGGTAGTTTCTTCATGTCTGTTTTAAAGGTTTGTACTGCTCTTTCTGCTAAACCATTGGATGAGTGATGATACGGTGCTGTTTGACATGTTTACTCCCATTTAGGTTCATGAATCTCTGGAATTCCATATTAGTGAAAGTAGTACCATTATCCGAAACAATGACTTCTGTTAGGTCATGTACACTAAAACATTGGCTCAGCTTTTCAATAGTTGCACACGATGTAGGTGAGATTGAATGCGCGTCGATGATCATTAATAACATAGTATCTAAAAATGGACCTACATAGTCTATTAGTAGTCTAACCCAGGGACGACCAGGCCACTCCAAAGATGCAGTGGAGCTGAAATGGGCAACTTCTGCTGTTGCTGACACTGGAGACAGTGTTGAACCATTTTTTCTATATCACTGTCTATACCTGGCCACCAGATATAACTTTGTGCGAGCATCTTCACTTTCGAAATGCCTGGATGTGCACTATGAAACTCTGTCAATGGTGGTTCCCTTCCTTGCAGAGGGATGACGACTCCCAATAACAAGACACCGTCTTGACAACTCAGTTCAGATTTACGAGCACAGAATGGTTTTAATTCTTCAGAGACCTGTGCATTTGACCTTGCAATATCTGTTCTCGGACTGTTGATAAGATTGGATCCCGGTTTGTCCAATTTTTTATTCGCACAGACTGGCGAGGACTTCAGAAAATTCAACACAAGTACAATCTCTTGAGGTACTGGAGCATGTGTAATACTATCTGGCAAAGGAAGATGATTGAGGGAGTCTGCATTTGCTATATGCACACCCGGACGGTGCATAAAATTGCACTCGTATCCTGACAAAATGAAAGCCCACCTTTGAATTCTAGCAGAGGCTGGGAGTGCCTTATCTTCACTAAACAAACCAAACAGTGGCTTGTGATCTGACACTATGGTGAAGTGTCGACTATGCAAATATTGATGGAATTACTTTAATCCAAATACGACAGATAAGCCTTCTTTTTCAATTGGTGAGTAACCCTTCTCGGTTGCAGAGGGGGTTCTGGATACATATCACATTGGCTTTTCAGATTTGATTTCTGTTTTTTCTTCTTGTGTTTGCCACAGGGTTTTGTCTAATCCTTCATTTTGATTTCACCGTCAGCGAAATTTCTCTCTGGTGATATTATAACTTGGTGCAGTTCGAGGGTTGAGCTACTCATTCACACCTTGGAAAGTTCCATGACTCTTCCTTCTAATGCCTCTTTTGTCTCTATCAACTGATTCTTCTGTTCTTCTGTCTCTCTTCTGTATCTTGTGGCTTCCTCTTGGAACTTTGAACACTGTTGAGTTTTTTCTTCCAACTGTTTCTTCAGTTGGTTCAGAGTGGAACTACATTCGTTTAGCTTCTCTTCATGATTTTCCCGTGGAACCAACTCTGACCTGAGGGATCCTTATATCCTTTTATCTCATTCCAAAAGACACTATCATATTCACTTGTCAACTCAGGATTTCTTCCTGTTCTAACTTGAAAACTTTCTGACCAGTTCAGTTTAATTTTTTTTAACCAATCATGACCAGAAGGCTAGGTCCTTCTCCTATTACAACAATCACTGGCAGCTGGGCTGTGTTGCCTGTATGATACAAGTACAGAGGTGATGCCTTTCACCTGCATTGCCTTTCCAGCACAAGTTTTTAGCTGAACGGTGGTTTGCTCCAAACTCGATGGCTGGGTACCCTCTCCGAGGTATTTAAAGATGTGTTCTCCCACCACTGTGGTCGATGCTCCGGTGTCAACCTCTGTGACTTTTTAAAAATTCATTCACAGGATGTTGGCTTTGCTGGCTGGGCCAGCATTTACTGCCCATCCCGAGTTGCCCTTGAAAAGGTGGTGGTGAGCTGCCTTCTTGAACCGCTGTAGTCCATGTGGTGTAGGTACACTCGCAGTGCTGTTAGGAAGGGAGTTCCAGGATTTTAACCCAGCAACAGTGAAGGAACAGCGATATATTTCCAAGTCAGGATAGTGAGTGACTTGGAGGGGAACTTCTAGGTGGTGGTGTTCCCATCTATCTGCTGTCCTTGTGGCGCCCTAGGTGGTAGTTGTTGTGGGTTTGGAAGGTGCTGTCTAAGGAGCCTTGGTGAATTCCTGCAGTGCAACTTGTAGATGGTACAACTGCTGCTACTGTGCATCGGTGGTGCAGGGGGGGAATGTTTGTGGATGTGGTGCCAAGCAAGTGGCCTGTTTTGTCCTGGATGGTGTCCAGCTTCTTCAGTGTTGTAGTAGCTGCATTCATCCAGGCAAGTGGACAGTATTCCATCACAATCCTAACTTGTGCCTTGTAGATGGTGGACAGGTTCTTGGGAGACAGGATGTGAGTTACTCATAGCATGATTCCTAGCCTCGGACCTGCTCTTGTAGCCACAGTATTTATATGGCTAGTCCAATTCAATTTCTGGTCAATGGTAAGTCCCAGGATGTTGATAGTAATAGAAGGATTCAGTGATGGTAATGCCATTGAACATCAAGGGGCGATGGTTGGATTCTCTTTTGTTGGAGATGGTCATTGCCTGACACTTGTGTGGCATTAATGTTACTTGTCACTTGTCAGCCCAAGCCTGGATATTGTCCAGGTCTTGCTGCATTTGGACATGGACTGCTTCAGTATCTGAGGAGGCGTGAATGGTGCTGAACATTGTGCAATCATCAGCTAACATCCCCACTTCTGACCTTATGATGGAAGGAAGGTCGTTGACGAAGCAGCTGAAGATGTTTGGGCCGAGGACACTACCCTGAGGAACTCCTGCAGTGATGTCCTGGAGCTGAGATGATTGACCTCCAACAAACACAACAATCTTCCTTTGTGCTAGGTATGACTCCAACCAGCAGAGAGTTACCCCCCTGATTCCCATTGACTCCAGTTTTGCTAGGGCTCCTTGATGCCTCACTCGGTCAAATGCTACCTTGATGTCAAGGGCAGTCACTGTCACCTCACCTCAGGAGTTCAGCTCTTTTGTGCATGTTTAAACCATGGCTGTAATGAGGTCAGGAGCTGAGTGGCCCTGGCGGAACCCAAACTGGGCATCAGTGAGCAAGTTATTGCTAAGCAAGTGCCGCTTGATAGCACTGTTGATGACCCCTTCCATTACTTTGCTGACGATCGAAAGTAGACTGATAGGGAGATATTTGGCTGGGTTGGATTTGTCCTGCTTTTTGCGTACAGGATGTTTTGGGCAATTTTCCACATAGCTGGGTAGATGCCAGTGTTGTAGCTGTACTGGAACAGCTTGGCTAGGGCGCGGCAAGTTCTGGAGCACAAGTCTTCAGTGCTATTGCTGGAATATTGTCAGGGCCCATAGACTTTGCAGTATCCAATGCCTTCAGCCATTTCTTTATATCACATGGAGTGAATCGAATTGGCCGAAGACTGGCATCTGTGATGCTGGGAAGCTCCAGAGGAGTCTGAGATGGATCATGAACTCGATACTTCTGGCTAAAGAATGTTGCAAATGCTTCAGCCTTATCTTTTGCACTGCTGTGCTGGGCTCCTCCATCATTGAGAATGGGGATATTTGTGGATCCTCCTCCTCCAATGAGTTCTTTAATTGTTCACCTCCATTCACGACTGGATGTGGCAGGAATGCAGAGCTTAGATCTGATCCGTTGGTTATGGGATTACTTAGCTCTGTCTATCACTTGCTGTTTATGCTGTTTGGCATGTAAATAGTCCTGTGTTCTAGCTTCACCAGGTTGACACCTCATTTTTAGGTATGTCTGGTGTTGCTCCTGGCATGCCTTCCCGCACTCTTCATTCAACCAGGGTTGATCCCCTGGCTAGATGGTAATGGTAGAGTGGGGGATATGCCAGGCCATGAGGTTACAGATTGTGTTCAAGTACAAATTCTGCTGCTGCTGATGGCCCACAGCGCCTCATGGATGCCCAGTCTTGAGTTGCTAGATCTGTTCAAAATCCAGCATTTAGCACGGTGGTAGTGCCACACAACACGATGGAGGGTATCCTCAATGTGAAGGTGGGACTTCGTCTCCGCAATGGCTGTGCGATAGTCACTCCTACCGATACTCTCATGGGCAGACGCATCTGCAGCAGGCAGGTTGGTGAGAAAGAGGTTTAGTCTGTTTTTCCCTCTTGTTGGTTCCCTCACCACCTGTTGCCAACCCAAACAGCTATGTCACTTAGGACTCGGCTAAGTGCTACTGAGCCAATCTTGGTGATGGACATTGAAGTCCCCCCACCCAGAGCATATTCTGCGCCTTCGCCACCTCAGTGCTTCCTGTAAGTGATGCTCACTGGAGAGCAGTACGTGGTTTCCTTGCCCACGTTTGACCCAATGTTGTCCCAGGGCAACTCCCACCCGACTGTATACCATTGTGCTGCCACCTCTGCTGGGCCTGGCCTGCTGGTGGGACAGGATCTACCCAGGGATGGTGATGGTGGAGTCTGGGACATTATCTGTAAGGTATGATGTCATGAGGATGACTATATCAGGCTGTTGTTTGACTAGTCTGTGAAGTAGCTTTCCCAATGTTGGCATTAGCCCCCAGATGTTAGTAAGGAGGACTTTGCAGGGTCAAAAAGGGCTGAGATTGTCGTTGTCGTTTCCAGTGCCGGTACCTGTTGATACTGAGTGGCTTGCTAGGCCATTTCAGAGGGCATTTAAAAGTCAATCACATTGCTGTGGGTCTGTTGCCAAGTAAGGACAACAGATTTCCTTTCAAGTGAAGCAGCATATCACTTGCACTTCCCTCAATTTAGTCTACTGCATTCGTTGCTCCCAATGCAGTTTCCTCTACATTGGAGAGACCAAATGCAGACTGGGTGACTGCTTTGCAGAACACCTTCGGTCTGTCCGCAAGCATGACCCAGACCTCCCTGTCACTTGCCATTTCAACACTGCACCCTGCTTTCATTCCCACATGTCCGTCCTTGGCCTGCTGCATAGTTCCAGTGAAGCTCAACGCAAACTGGAGGAACAGCACCTCATCTTCCGACTAAGCACTTTACAGCCTTCTGGACTGAATATTGAGTTCAACAATTTTAGATCATGAACTCTCTCCTCCATCCCCACCCCCTTTGCGATCCCCCTATTTTTTTTCCAATAATTTATGTAGATTTTTCTTTTCCCACCTTTTTCCATTATTTTTAAATGTATTTCCATCCATTGTTTTATCTCTACCTTTTAGCCTTTTTCGATTCCTTCACCCCACCCCACCCCCACCAGGGCTATCTGTACCTTGCTTGTCCTGCTTTCTACCCTTAATTAGCACATTCCTTAGATAATATCACCACCTTCAACACTTCTGTCCTTTTGTCTGTGACATCTTTTGGTTATCTCCACCTATCACTGGCCCTCTATCCAGCTCTACTTATCCCACCCCCCACTTAAACCAGCTGAAATTTCACTTCTTTTCTATTTTTACTTAGTTCTGTTGAAGAGTCATTCAGACTCGAAACGTTAACTGTGTTCCTCTTCGCAGATGCTGCCAGACCTGCTGAGTTTTTCCAGGTATTTTTATTTTTGTTTTGGATTTCCAGCATCCGCAGTTTTTTGCTTTTATCTCTCAAACATGACTTTGATTCAACTGCACACAAATCCTTTGTGTCATAGAAAGTTATTGGTTAATACTACTATGCTATACTTAATGGATCATCCAACCTTTGTTTGTTACACTAGATGCTGTTGAGTCACTTATTTCCTTGAAGAAGCATTTCTCATGGATAATACTCAGGCATTTGGAGCAGAAATTAAACCATGGTTTCTTAACATGGTACTTCAAAGCTGTCTGTTTATATTGGAAAGCTTATTGTTCCAAGATACAAGGAAATTTGATTATTAACCTTTAACTCTCATGATGTCGAACGTACAACTCCCCAGGTGTCCAACACACCACACTGACTGCAACAGTTCAAGATTCATCATCTCCTTCTCAGTGCAGCTAGGAAGGGTCAATATATGGCACCTGGTCACCCACATCCCAAGAATAATAGCACAGATACATTGAAGGTGGAGCTAACTAAGTATATGAGGGAGAAATTAATAGAAGGATACATTGACAGCGTAAGGTAGAGTAAGGTGGAGGAGGACTATGTGGAGCATAAAAAGCAACATGGACCGATTGGGCCCGAATGGCCTGTTTCTGTACTGCACATTCTATGTTAATTGGAAAAAAAGCAAAACTGTCCTCACTTGTGGAATTTATTACATTCAGTTTTGGGTAACTTTTGGCTGCCGCAGGTCAAGAACGGTTCGGCAATATGACAAGGGTGTATTATAAAGAAGCTGTTGGAGCTTTCACAGTCTTTGATGTATCTAGACACTCGACATTTGATGCAGTTCTGAAATGGAAAAGTGACTTGGACAATAAAGTGAAGCTGCCCAACGGGAAGCCAATCCCTGCCGTGCTCTTGGCAAACAAATGTGATCAGCAATGGGATGGTTTGGAGAATAGCCCGGCGATGATGGATCGCTACTGCAAGGACAATGGCTTCATAGCGTGGTTTGAAACCTCAGCAAAAGTTAGTGACAATTAGTCATCTGCCCAGGGTACTGCAGCAAGATAGCCCCGTACTCAACCCAACATTACAGCATAGTTAACGTTTCAAGTCCGTATGAAGATTCACACAGACTCGAAACGTTAACCCTGTTTCTCTCTCCACAGATGCTGTCAGACCTGCTAGGTTTTTCCAGCATTTTCTGTTTTTATTTCAGATTTCCAGCATCCGCAGTATTTTGCTTTTATATTACAACACGCTGTTGCTTACTGACCGAGTATCAGCCTTAGCTCAGTGATAGCACTCTTAGCCCCGAAACTGACACTTCCAGTGAAGTACTGGGCGAGCGCTGCACTATTGAATGTGGTGTTTTTCAGATAAACTGAGGGCCTGTCTGCCCTTTCTTAAGGCGGATGTGAATGACCACATGGCAATATTTTGAAGAATCACAGGGGAATTATCATGGTGTTTTGGCTAAAATTTATCCCTCAACTAGCAGCAAAAACAGAGATAAAAACAAAAAACTACTGCGGATGCTGGAAATCCAAAACAAAAACAGAATTACCTGGAAAAACTCAGCAGGTCTAGCAGCATCGGCGGAGAAGAAAAGAGTTGACGTTTCAAGTCCGCATGACCCTTCAACAGAACTGAGTAATATTAGGAGAGGGGTGAAATATAAGCTGGTTTAAGGTTGGGGCGGGGGGAGCGAGAGAGAGAGAAGTGGGGGGGGGGGTGGTTGTAGGGACAAGCAAGCAGTGATAGGAGCAGATAATCAAAAGATGTCACAGACAAAGGAACAAAGAGGTGTTAAAGGTGGTGATATTATCTAAACGAATGTGCTAATTAAGAATGGACGGCAGGACACTCAAGGGACAGCTCTAGTGGGGGTGGGGTGGAAAGACTGACAGGGCATTACAGGTATAGATTTAAAAATAATGGAAATAGGTAGGAAAAGAAAAATCCAGATAAATTATTGGAAAAAACAAAAAGGAGGGGGAAGAAACGGAAAGGGGGTGGGGATGGAGGAGGGAGTTCAAGATCTAAAGTTGTTGAATTCAATATTCAGTCCGGAAGACTGTAAAGTGCCTAGTCGGAAGATGAGGTGCTGTTCCTCCAGCTTGCGTTGGGCTTCACTGGAACAATGCAGCAGGCCAAGGACGGACATGTGGGCAAGAGAGCAGGGTGGAGTGTTAAAATGGCAAGCGACAGGGAGGTTTGGGTCTTTCTTGCGGACAGACCGCAGGTGTTCTGCCCCACCCACTTCTCTCCCCCCACCCCCCCCCCTCTCTGCCGATGCTGCCAGACCTGCTGAGTTTTTCCAGGTAATTCTGTTTTTGTTTTGCAAAAACAGATGGTCTGACCATTTAGGAATTATAGAACAAAGAACAAAGAAAAGTACAGCACAGGAACAGGCCCTTCAGCACTCCAAGCCTGCGCCGATCATATTGCCCGTTAGCTAAAACATTTTGCACTTCCGGGGTCCGTATCCCTCTATTCCCATCCTATTCATGTATTTGTCAAGCTGCCTCTTAAACACCACTATCGTACCTGCTTCCACCACCTTCTCTGGCAGCGAATTCCAAACACTCACTACCCTCTGTGTAAAAAAACTTGCCCCGCACATCTCCTCTATAGTTTTCTCCTCTCACCTTAAATCTATTTCCCCTAGCAATTGACTCTTCCACCCTGGGAAAAAGCTTCTGACTATCTACTCTGTCCATGCCACTCATAATTTTATAAACTTTTATCAAGTCGCCCCTCAATCTCCGTCGCTCTAATGAGAACAATCTGAGTTTCTCCAATCTCTCCTCATAGCTAATAACCTCCAGACCAGGCAGCATCCTGGTAAACCTCCTCTGCACCCTCTCCAACACCTCCATATCCTTCTGGTAATGTGGTGACCAGAATTGCACACAATATTCCAAGTGTGGCCTAACCAAGGTTCTATACAGCTGCAGCATGACTTCCCAGCTTTTATACTCAATACCCCTGCCAATGAAGGCAAGCATGCCATATGCCTTCCTGATTACCTTATCCACCTGCATTGCCACTTTCAATGACCTGTGGTCCTGTCCACCCAGATCCCTCTGCCCATCGATGCACTTAAGGGTTTTGCCATTTACTGTATAATTCCTGCCTGTATTAGACCTTCCAAAATGCATTACCTCACATTTGTCCGGATTAAACTCCATCTGCCATTTCTCCGCCCAAGTCTCCAACCGATCTATATCCCGTTGTATCTTTTGACAATCCTCTTCACTATCTGCAACTCCTCCAACCTTAGTGTCGTCTGCAAACTTACTAATTAGCCCAGTTACATTTTCCTCCAAATCATTTATGTATACTACAAACAACAAAGGTCCCAGCACTGATCCCTGCGGAACTCCACTAGTCAAAGCTCTCCATTCAGAAAAGCACCCTTCCACTGCTACCCCCTGTCTTCTATGACCAAGCCAATTCTGTATCCATCTTGCCAGCTCACCTCTGATCCCGTGCGACTTTACCTTCTGTACCAGTCTGCCATGAGGGACCTTGTCAAAAGGCCTTACTGAAATCCATGTAGATAACATCCACTGCCCTTCCATTGTCGATCATCTTTGTCACTTCCTCGAAAAACTCGATCAAGTTAGTGAGACACGACCTCCCCTTCACAAAACCATGCTGCCTCTCACTAATTCGCCCATTTGCTTCCAAATGGTAGTAAATCCTGTCACAAAGAATCTTCTCCAATAATTTCCCTACCACTGACGTAAGGCTCACCGGCCTGTAATTTCCTGGATTATCCCTGCTACCCTTCTTAAACAATGGAACAACATCCATTCTCCATTCTCTAGTCCTCTGGGACCTCACCCGTAGCCAGTGAGGATACAAAGATTTCTGTCAAGGCCCCAGCCATCTCCTCCCTTGCCTCCCTCAGTACTCTGGGGTAGATCCCATCTGGCCCTGGGGACTTATCCACCTTAATATTCTTCAAGACGCCTAACACCTCTTCTTTTTTGATCTCAACATGATCCAGGCTATCTACACACTCTTCCCTAGACAAATCGACCGCTAAGTCCTTTTCTTTGGTGAATACTGATGAGAAGTATTCATTTAGTATCTCTCCCGTTTCTTCTGGCTCCACTCACAGATTCCCATCTCTGTCCCTGAGTGGGCCTACCCTTTCCCTGGCTACCCTCTTGCTTTTTACATATGTATAAAAGACCTTGGGATTTTCCTTAATCCTGGTTGCCAGTGACTTTTCATGACCCCTTTTAGCCCTCCTGACTCCTTGCTTAAATTTCTTCCTACTTTCTTTGTATTCTCCACTGGTTTCATCTGTTCCCAGCCTTCTAGCCCTTACAAATGCCTCCCTTTTCTTTTTGACTAATCTCACAATATCCTTCGTTATCCAAGGTTCCTGAAACTTGCCATGTTTATCGTTCATCCTAGCAGGAACATGCCGGTCCTGAATTCTTATCAACTGACGTTTGAAAGCCCCCCACATGTCAGTTGTTGATTTGCCCTCAAACATCCGCCTCCAGTCTAGATTCCTCAGTTCCTGCCTAATATTGTTATAATTAGCCTTCCCCCAATTAAGCACCTTAACCCGAGGACTCCTGTTATCCTTATCCACCAGTACCTTGAAACTTACTGAATTATGGTCACTTTTCCTGAAATGCTCCCCTACTGAAACTTCGACCACCTGGCCGGGTTCATTCCCTAATACCAGGTCCAGTATTGCCCCTTCCCTAGTTGGACTATCTACATTTTGTCTCAGGAAGCCCTCCTGGATGCACCTTACAAATTCTGCACCATCCAAACCCCTAGCACTAAGTGATTCCCAGTCAATATAGGGAAAGTTAAAATCACCCACCACAACAACCCTATTGCTTTTACATCTTTCCAAAATCTGCCTACATAACTGTTCCTCAATCTCCCGCTGGCAATTGGGAGGCCTATAGTAAACACCCAACATTGTGACTGCACCCTTCCTATTCCGGAGCTCTACCCATATTACCTCGCTGCATGAGCCCACCGAGGTATCCTCCTGTCGTACAGCTGTGATATTCCCCTTAACCAGCAGTGCAACTCCCCCACTCTTCTACATCCCTCTCTATCCTGCCTGAAACATCTAAATCCTGGAACGTTTATCTGCCAATCCTGCCCATCCTTCAACCAAGTCTCTGTAATAGCAATAACATCATAATCCCAAGTACTAATCCAAGCTCTAAGCTCATCTGCCTTGCCTGTTATACTTCTCGCATTGAAACAAATGCATTTCAGACCCCCAGTCCCCCTGTGTTCAGTAATTTCTCCCTGCCTGCCCTTCCTCTTAGTCCTACTGGCCATATTCACTGGTTCCCAGTCATTTATTTCACCTGCTGACCTATTGCTCTGGTTCCCACCCCCTGCCATACTAGTTTAAACCCTCCCGAGTGACACTAGCAAACCTTGCAGCCAGGATATTGGTGCCCCACCAGTTTAGATGCAACCCGTCCTTCTTGTACAGGTCCCACCTGCCCCGGAAGAGATCCCACTGATCCAGATATCAGAAACCCTCCCTCCTACACCATCTGTTCAGCCACGTGTTCAGCTGCACTATCTTCCTATTTCTAGCCTCACTGGCACGTGGCACAGGGAGTAATCCTGAGGTTACAACCCCAGAGGTCCTGTTTTTTTAAAACTTTGTGCCTAACTCCCTGAACTCCCGCTGCAGGACCTCGTCACTCTTCCTGCCTATGTCGTTAGTACCAATGTGTACCACGACCTCTGGCTGTTCTCCCTCCCCCTTCAGAATGTCCTGTACCCAATCAGAGACATCCTGGACCCTGGCACCAAGGAGGCAACATACCATCCTGGTGTCTCTTTCACGACCACAGAAGCACCTATCTGAGCCCCTGACTATAGAGTCCCCTATTGTGCATTTAACTTGGCCTGCTGTCTAAATGGCTGTCTTGATCTCACCCTGCACTGTTTTACAACGCCCTTTCTTGTGACAGTAGTGACATTCTGCCTCTTTAAATCAGCAGGTATATGATTACCCCCACAGCGGTAACACTTAGAGTCATAGAGGTCTACAGCACAGAAAAAGGCCCTTCGGCCCATTGAGTCTGCGCCGGTCAAACAAGTACCTAACTATTCTAATCCCATTTTCCAGCACTAGGCCCATAGCCTTGTATGCCACGGCATCGCAAGTGCACATCCACTCTTTCGGGTAGCGAGTTCCAGATTTCCACCACCCTCTGGGTGATGACATGACCTCCCCTTAACAAAACCATGCTGACTGTCCTTGATTAATCCCTGCCTCTCCAAGTGTAGATTAATTCTCTCCCTCCGAATTGCTTCCAATAGTTTCCCCACCACTGAGGTTAGACTGACTGGCCTGTAGTTCCCTGGTTTATCCCTTCCTCCCTTCTTGAATAATGGTACCACATTGGCTGCCCTTCAGTCCTCTGGCACCCCTCCTGTGGCCAGAGAGATATTGAAAATTATTGCCAGCGCCCCTGCTATCTCCTCCCTTGCCTCACTCAACAGCCTGGGATACATTTCATCCGGGCTTGGAGATTTATCTACTTTTAAGCCTGCCAGGCCACTTAGAACCTCCTCCCTTTCTATGCTAATTTCTTTAATTATATAACAGTCCTTCTGCCTGATTTCCATACCCACGTCGGCCCTCTCACTTGTGAACACTGACACAAATTATTCATTTAGAACTCTACCTACATCTTCCGGCTCCACACACAAATTACCACTATGGTCCTAAAGGACCCTACTCTTTCCCTAGTTATCCTCTTACTCTTAATGTACTTGTAAAATGACTTTGAATTTTCCTTCATTTTACCTGCCAATTTTTTTTCATGCCCCCTTTTTGCTCTCCTAATTTCCTTTTTAAGTTCCCCACTACACATTCTATATTCCTCTAGGGCTTCCGCTGTTGTGAGCCCTTGGTATCTGCCATAAGCCTCCCTTTTTCTCTTTATCCAATCCTGTATATCCCTCAACATCCAAGGTTCCCTGGATTTGTTGGTCCCACCCTTTGTCTTTACTGGAATATGTTGGCCCTGTACTTTCCCTATTTCCTTCTTGAATGAGTCCCACTGCTCTGACGCAGATTTACCTAAAAGTAGCTGCTCCCAGTCCACTCTGGCCAAATCATATCTGATCTTATTAAAATCGGCCTTCCCCCAATTTAGAACTCTGATTTCTGGCCCATCCTTGTCCTCTTCCATAACAACCTAGTATCTAACGGAGTTATGATCACTATCTGCAAAATACTCCCCCACTGATATCTCTACCACTTGCCTGGCTTCATTCCCTAAAATTAAGTCCAGGACCGCCCCCTCTCTTGTAGGACCTTCTACGTACTGGCTTAAAAAGCTCTCCTGGATGCATTTTAAGAACACCACTCCCTCTAAACCTATCACACTATGACTAACCCAGTTAATGTTGGGTAAGTTGAAATCCCCCACTATTACTACCCTATTGGGGCCAAGGTAGAAGCGTTCACGTCGCGGCCCTGTTTCACCCAATTCTACCACCACCACGCACAGCAAGTAGTGTATACAACATTTTCGTACCGCTGATTTGATCAAGTAACAACATCATGCCTGAAGTCGGAAGTCGTCGATGTCAGAAACACGGGTCTTTTTCAAGACCAGCATTGACTGTTATATCTGCTAACGTTGAAGGGTTCTCTGTAGCTAAACAAAACATCCTCGCTACATTATGCAATGAGTGGCAGTGTGATGTCCTCTGCCTGCAGGAGACACATAGAGGAAGTGAGAACAACCGCCCAAAAATACCAGGAATGTTCCTGGTTATTGAAAGACCTCATCGACAATATGGCAGTGCTGTATTTGTTAGAGCTAGTTCAGTTGTAGAAGCCACTTCTAAAACAGAGGAGGACAACATCGAAATTCTAACTGTAGAGCTGAGCAAAGTAGTAGTGACCTCAGTGTACAAACCGCCTGGCACAGATTTCAGCTTCTCTAACCCTGTACCCAACCTGCACAGTAAACCACAGATCATCATTGGAGACTTTAATAGCCACAGTACCCAATGGGGGTACAAGGAGTCTAACAATGATGGAGAAGCAGTCGAAGAATGGATGGATGCTAACCAGCTTAGTCTCATCCACAATCCTAAAGTGCCAGCCTCCTTCCACAGTGCCCGCTGGAAGTGCAGTTATAACCCAGATCTTGCCATTGTCAGCAACGACATCGCTGGCCTCTGCAAGAAGCTTGTCACAGACCCAGTACCACAGACACAACACCGTCCTATTGGTATCCAGGTAAATGCAGCAGTGTTACCAACCGTCGTACCATTCAAAAGGCGCTTCAACTTCAAGAAGGCCGATTGGAACGGGTTCATACACACACTTGACCGCAAGGTTAAACACATTAAACCATTACCTGAGCACTACAACCTGTTTGCAAAAGCTGTCCATAAAACAGCCAGAAGGAAGATCGCCCCAGGTTGTAGAGCACACTACATCTCTGGTCTCACCAAGGAGAATGCTGAACTCTACTGGGCGTAGGTCTCAATGTTTGAATCTAACCCCTTCTCAGGGGAAACAATATCTACCGGTGAGAGGGTGATGTTAAGTATTTCTCAAGAGCGTCAAAACACCTGGGACACCTTGATAGAGACAACAGATCTTACAAAAAACAGCAAGAAGGCATGGTCTCTCATACGCAAACTTGGAGGCGATCCCAAGAAAGCTGCCCAACATCCAAATGTGTCTGCAAACCAAGTTGCACACCAGTTGCTCCTAAATGGAAAAATCAACAAGAAACAACCAAGAGCACAATTAGATAGGAAGAAGTACAACGATGACCCTGGCTTCACTGGACCATTCACCATGGAAGAGCTGGAAACTGGTATAGCTAGTCTAAAACACGGGAAAGCAATTGGTCTTGACAACATAGCAACGTTTTAATTTCTGAATTACTGGTAAGCTGCTTCCAGTATTTCTTTTTGTTTTTCGAGCGGTAGGGACTGTGTCCCACTTCGCTGCTGTCTCCCTGGTCTTCGTGCCACGTCCACCAACACCTCAACTGCAGAACAGTGCCATGTTGCACACTGCAAAGCCTGCAAGTCCCTCTCAGCACTCTCCATTGCTGGAGCTATCTCCACGGCGCGCTTCAGGTCTATATTAAATTCTGCAAGTAAACAGCGCTGAATGACGTGGCCGTGTACTCTGCAAACCAAACAATCTCACAACGTGTCGTTTGGAGTATCACCAAAGTCACAGTGCTCCATTAACTGTTTTAGCTTCGCGATGTACGTTGCGATCGACTCACCCGGGGCCCTTACTCTAGAGTTGAACTTGAATCTTTGCATGATCACCGATGCTTTAGGCTGAAATGTGACTTCACAAGGTCTACTAGCTTGTTAAAGGATCTGGAATTTGGCGCAGTCGGGGCCGTCAGACTATACTTTAGGTTATGCGTCTCGCTCCCGCAGACACTTAGAAGAATTGCCTTCTGTTTCTCCTCTGCCGTTATTTCGTTTGCCACAAAGTAGAAACCTAGGCACTCTATGTGCTGACTCCAGCTCTCGACGGATGAGTCGTACAGGTCAATTCTACCCAAGAGTGATATGACGGGTGAGTATGCTTTTCTTCCTTCCTTATAATTAAAATACTCGCATTTGAGAAGCGAGGTGCAGTGTTGGAGCTATTTATCCTCGTTGCCAATTGTAATAAACTTGGAGAACCAAGCAGGTTTCTTGTAAGAAACAGTAAACTTGATTTACAGAGCTCCTGATGAAGCTACATGCTTGTACTGAGACCAAGGCTAGAAAGCTCCACCCCTAAGATAACTGGCATTTAGGGAAGATTTATCTGTACAGTCACATGATCTCCATAACAGTATGAAAAGTTTAACTTACAATTATTACAGCAACTTAGAAAATCATAATATGATTAAGCAGAGTGAAGATATATTTATGAAAGTGGAATCGTGTTTGACAAATCCATTAGCGCATTTTTAAGGGTGTAATTAGTAAGATGGATAAGGGGAAACCAGTGGATGTCGTGTATTTGAATTTTCAAAAAGCATTTGATAAGGTGCTGCATCATGTACGTTGGCCACGTCTCAGTTGGTAGCACCCTCACCTCCGAGTCACAAGGCTGTGAATGAGCACAACAATCAATCTGACCCTCCAGTATAGAGCTGCCGCCTTTTGGAATGAGACAGTAAGCTGAGATCCCATTTGTCCTTTCAGGTGGATGTAAAAGATTCAATGGCATTATTTTGAAGAATAACAGAGTTACTCCCTGTGTCCTGGCCAATATTTATTCCTCAATCAACATCACTAAAAGAGATTATCTGGTCATTATCACATTGCTGTTTGTCGGAGCATTCTGTGTGCAATTTTAAATGTCATTTTTTTTACACTGCAACAGTGACTACCCTTCAAAAGTACTTCATTGGCTGTATGGCATGGAAGGCGCTATATAACTGCAGTCCTCCTTTTTCTTTTTCATCCAACAAGTTATTAAGCAAAATTAGCACTCATGGAAGGGGGTAACATCTTTGCAAGGATTGAGGATTGGTTAATAGACATAAAACAGAGTAGGAATAAACTGGATATTTTTGTGCTGGCAGACTGTAACTAGCAAGTACTACAAGGATCATTACTTGGATCTCAGTTATTTACAGTCGACCTTAATGACTTATATGAGGAGACTGAATGAAATGTATCCAAGTTTGTTGATGATACAAAGTTAGTTGGGAAAGTAAGTGGTGCGGAGAACCCAAGGAGGCCGTAGGGGGATATAGACAGGTTGGGTAAGTGGGCAAGAACATGACAGATGGAAAACATGTAGCAAAGTATGAAATTATTCATTTAGGGAAAATAAAAAGCAGAATATTTTTTGAATGGTGAAATACTGGAAAATGTTTGCAATCCAAGGGAACTGGGTGCCCTTGTACATAAATCACAGAAATTTAACATGCAGCTGTAGCAAACAATTAGGAGTGGCATTTTAACTTCTGTTACAAAGGGATTGGAGTATTCAAGTAAAGAAATCTTACTTTAATTAGATAGGGCATGGGTGAGGCTATGCCTGGAATACTGTGTGCAGTTTTGGTCTCTCCATACTCTGCTCTCCCTGCTACTAACTCACCCCTGCTCTGAGAGCTGGTGCCCTCTTCCAATTCCCTATTCCCAACACACCCCTCCTCCTAGAGCCGGTGCCCTCTCCCATCTTCTGTTCCTGATCTACACAAATGATCATTAGCAAAAATGAGAACACTTGGAACTGGAAGTAACATTGTGACAGGGGTTGATAATTGGTTCAGAGGCAGAAAAGAGAGCATGGGGATAAAGGGGAATATTTCTCTGATGGGCAGCATGTGATAACTGGTCATCCCAGGATCTATACTGAGTGCCTCAGCTCTCCACCATGTATATCAATGACTTGGATGAGGGAATAGGGGGTTGCATATCCAAATTTGCAGGTGACACATTAGGAAGCACAGCATTACAAAGGGACATGAAGAGATGAATTGTGAGAAAACTATGGCAGATGGAGTTCAATGTGGGGAGATCTGAGATCAGCCACTTTGGATGTGAGAAAGATAAATTGGAATATTTCCTTCATAGGGAAGATTAGGGATTACAGAGGTGACCTAATCAAGGAATTTTCAATCATTGGGTTATTAGTGAAGCAATCCAGAATACGGAGGTGCCATTTAGGAATAAAACCAGAGAGTATTTAAACACACAAAAGCTACTGGAAATCTGAACTCACTCTCCCAAAAGGCTGTGGGTACTGGGTCAATTAAAATTTTCAATACTGAAAATTGGTAAGATTTCTGGAGAACCAAATGCAATGGCCCTACTTCTATTTCTACATCCCTAGAACATGTGGCCCAAGGAATGTTTCTCCCCTGCAATCTCCAAGGGGCAGCATTCAAAGGACATTTCACCCCTTTCAAAACACTCCTCGTACAAGAGAAGCTGGAGGACACAACACAGAGTGCTGGCAGCATGCTTGCTCATTGGCAAAGTTCTACCCCAGGAGGGCAGAAGTCAGAACACATAGGCCAGTGGGGAGGGGGTACGACATACTAATTGATAGCTGCTGTCACCTTCTGAAATTTGTACAGTCAAGACTGTACAAACCAAACATTAGAAGAGGAGCAGGACAGGCTAGAGAGCAGCCAAGGTAAATCATACACCCAACATGAAATGATGGGTTGGAGTGCATAATGCTGTGAAAATTACATCAAGATGAACAGAGCTTTTGTACATGCTCCTTAAGTCATTCCTTACCGTAAAAGGACATAGAAGCAGGTGTGTTTTTCTAAAGATTCCAAATAAATCCCATACAACATATAACATAACTTCTACCACAAATTCATTCTAGTATTGCTCACAAAAAAAAAGGATTGGGTCCACTTCTGTAACCTGGACTCCAAATCCTGTACTTTGAAGGACTGCACTTTGAAGAACAATTTTGACACCAAGAAAGAAATATTTCATGTCACGGAAACTAGTTCAGTTATTTTAGGCATTCCCTTGACACCAATATAGGCAGCAGTGGATGTCTTTCCAGCTGACTGAAATTAAGTAATTATCTACTGACCTATTAAAGTTTTCCAGATTAAGAGAAAATGAATAGTAAAACTAAGTATTTAACATTATTATGAGGTGATGATTTCTGAAATGTTATCTTGAAATGCACAATCCATCTGTGTGACCTGATAATGTCAAGCTGAACCATATTTGATTTATTGCCATTTCCTTATCTATTGTAGACTGTGTTAGTCACTGTACATCATCTCAGAGCAACCTTTTAGTTGGTTTCGGAAAAGGAAATTGCGGGGAAGGTTAATGAGAGGGGGGAAGGGGAAGGGGTGCGAGGGGGTGGGGGTGGGTAGAGGGGAAGGGGACAGGAGAGGGGGTAGGAAAGGCCGGGGGGGGGGGAGAAAAGTGCGGGGGTGGGGGCGCCGAGGCAAGGGGGGCGGGAAAAGGTGGACGGGGAGAGGTGAGGAGAGATGGGGGGGGTCGAGACGAGGGTGCCGGGGTCGAGACGATGGAGTTGGGGGGGGGGGGGGCGAGAGGAGGGAGACGGGGGGGGGGGGGCGAGAGGAGGGAGACGGGGGGGCGAGAGGAGGGAGACGGGGGGCGAGAGGAGGGAGACGGGGGGCGAGAGGAGGGAGAGGGGGGGCGAGAGGAGGGAGAGGGGGGCGAGAGGAGGGAGAGGGGGGCGAGAGGAGGGAGAGGGGCGACGAGGGGGCGAGGGAGGGGGAGGGGGTGAGGGAGGGGGTAGGGAGTGGGCAAGGGGGGGAGGAGGAGGGGCGAGGGAGGGGGAGGGGGCGAGAGGGAGGGGGAGGTGGTGAGATAGGGGAGGGGCGAGGTGGAGGAAGGGGGAGGTGGCGAAGAGGGGGCGAGGGAGGGGGAGGGGGGCGAGGGAGGGCGGGGCGCGGGAGGGAGAGGGTTGAGAGAGGGAGGTGAAGGGGGCGAGGGAGGGAGGGAGGGGGAGGGGGCGAGGGAGTGAGGGTGGGGGAGGGGGCGAGGGAGTGAGGGTAGGGGAGGGGGCGAGGGGTGAGGGTGGGGGAGGGGGCGAGGGAGTGAGGGTGGGGGAAGGGGCGAGGGAGGGAGGGTGGGGGAGGGGGCGAGGGAGGGAGGGAGGGTGGGGGAGGGGGCGAGGGAGGGAGGGAGGGTGGGGGAGGGGGCGAGGGAGGGAGGGAGGGTGGGGGAGGGGGAGGCAGGGAGGGGAGGGGGCGAGGGAGGGAGGGAGGGAGGGGGAGGGGGGAATAGGGGGGCGGGGGAGGGGGAATGGGGGGATTGGGGGGAACGCGGGGAGGGGGAAAGGGGAAGGGGGAAAGGGGGAGGGGGGAAAGTGGGGAGGGGGGAGGGGAGGGGGAACGGCGGGAGGGGGAGGGGGAACGGGGGGAGGGGGGAACGGGGGAGCGGGGAGGGGGAACGGGGGGAGGGGGGAGGGGAGGGGAGGGGGAGAGGGGGGAGGGGGAGGGGAGAGGGGAGGAGAGGAGGGAGGGTGAACGGGGGAGGGGGAACGGGGAACGGGGGGAACGGGAGGGAAAGGGGGAACGGGAGGGGGGAACGGGAGGGGGGAACGGGGAGAACGGGGGGAACGGGAGGGGGAGAACGGGGGGAACGGGAGGGGGAGAACGGGGGGAACGGGAGGGGGAGAACGGGGGGAACGGGAGGGGGAGAACGGGGGGAACGGGAGGGGGAGAACGGGGGGAACGGGAGGGGGAGAACGGGGGGAACGGGAGGGGGAGAACGGGGGGAACGGGAGGGGGAGAACGTGGGGAACGGGAGGGGGAGAACGTGGGGAACGGGAGGGGGGAACGGGGGGAACGGGAGGGGGGGAACGGGGGGAACGGGAGGGGGGGAACGGGGGGAATGGGAGGGGGTGAACGGGAGGGGGGGAACGGGTGGGGAGCGGAGGGGGGAACGGGAGGGGGGAGCGAGAGGGGGGAACGGGAGAGGGGGAACGGGAGGGGGGGAACGGGAGGGGGGAACGGGAGGGGGGGAACGGGAGGGGGGGAACGGGAGGGGGGAACGGGAGGGGGGGAACGGGAGTGGGGGAACGGGAGGGGGGGAACGGGAGGGGGGGAACGGGAGGGGGGGAACGGGAGGGGGGGAACGGGAAGTGGAACAGGAGGGGGGAACAGGAGGGGGAACGGGGGGAACGGGGGCGGGCGAGGAATGGGGTGAGGGGGGAACGGGGGGAGGGGAGGGGGAACAGGGGGATGGGGAGGGGGAACAGGGGGATGGGGAGGGGGGATGGGGAGGGGGGAACGGGGGAGGGGGGAACGGGGGAGGGGGGAACGGGGGAGGGGGGAACGGGGGAGGGGGGAACGGGGGAGGGGGGAATGGGGGGAACGAGGGGAGGGGGGAACGTGGGGAGGGGGAACGTGGGGAGGGGGGAACGTGGGGATGCGGGGAGGGGGTGAGGCGGGGAGGCGGGCAGGCGGGGAGGCGGGCAGGGGGGGAGGCGGGCAGGGGAACGGGGGGAGGGGGAGGTGGAGGGGAGGTGGAGGGGAGGTGGGGAAAGGGGGGAATGGGAGGGGGAAGGGGGGGAACGGGAGGGGGAAAGGGGGGAACGGGGGGAGGGATGAGGGGGGACCGGGGGGGGTGAGGGGGGAACGGGGGAGGGGAGGGGGAGGGGAGGTGGGGAAAGGGGGAACGGGAGGGGGAAGGGGGGGAACGGGAGGGGGAAGGGGGGGAACGGGAGGGGGAAGGGGGGGAACGGGAGGGGGAAAGGGGGGAACGGGAGGGGGAAAGGGGGGAACGGGAGGGGGAAAGGGGGGAACGGGAGGGGGAACGGGGGGAACGGGAGGTGGGGAACGGGAGGGGGGAACGGGAGGGGGGAACGGGAGGGGGGAACGGGAGGGGGGGGAAACGGGAGGGGGGGAACGTGAGGGGGGGAACGTGAGGGGGGGAACGGGAGGGGTGGGAACGGGGAGGGGGGGAACGGGGAGGGGGGGAACGGGGGGGGGTGAACGGGGGGGGGGGAACGGGAGGGGGGGAAATGGGGCGAACAGGGGGAACGGGAGGGGGGTAACGGGGGAACGGGTGGACGGGGGAACGGGAGGGGGGGACCGGGGGAACGGGAGGGGGGGACCGGGGGAACGGGAGGGGGGGAACGGGAGGTGGAACGGGAGGGGGGGAACGGGAGGTGGAACGGGAGGGGGGGAACGGGATGTGGAACGAGAGGGGGGGAACGGGAGGGGGAACGGGGTGAGGGCGAGGAATGGGGTGAGGGGGCAACGGGGGGAGGGGAGGGGGAACGGGGGGATGGGGAGGGGGGATGGGGAGGGGGGATGGGGATGGGGGATGGGGATGGGGGATGGGGGATGGGGAGGGGGGAACGAGGGCGTGGGGAACGGGGGAGGGGGGAATGGGGGGATCGGGGGGAGGGGGGAACATGGGGAGGGGGGAACGTGGGGAGGGGGGAACGTGGGGAGGGGGGAACGTGGGGAGGGGGGAACGGGGGATGCGGGGGAGGGGGTGAGGCGGGCAGGGGGGGAGGCGGGCAGGGGGGAACGCGGGGTGGGGGAACGGGGGGAGGGGGAACGGGGGGAGGGGGAGGGGGAACGGGGGGAGGGGGAACGGCGGGGTGGGGGGAGGGGGAACGGCGGGGTGGGGGGGAAGGGGAACGGGGGGAACGGGAGGGGGGAACGGGGGGAACGGGGGGAGGGGGAACAGGGGAGGGGGAACGGGGGAGGGGGAACGGGGGAGGGGGAACGGGGGAGGGGGAACGGGGGGGAGGGGGAACGGGGGGGAGGGGGAACGGGGGAGCGGGAATGGGGGAGGGGGAACGGGGGAGGGGGAACGGGGGGATGGGGGAGGGGGAACGGGGGGAAGGGGGAGGGGGAACGGGGGGAAGGGGGAGGGGGAACGGGGAGAGGGGTGGGGGGGAACGGGGGGAGGGGTGAGGGGGGAACGGGGGGGTTGAGGGGGGAACGGGGGGAGGGGAGGGGAGGGGAGGGGGTGGGGAAAGGGGGGAATGGGAGGGGGAACGGGAGGGGGAAAGGGGGAACGGGAGGGGGAAAGGGGGAACGGGAGGTGGAAAGGGGGGAACGGGAGGTGGAAAGGGGGGAACGGGAGGTGGAAAGGGGGGAACGGGAGGTGGAAAGGGGGGAACGGGAGGGAGAAAGGGGGGAACGGGAGGGGGAACGGGAGGAACGGGATGGGGAACGGGGGGAACGGGAGGGGGGAACGGGGGGAACGGGAGGGGGGAACAGGGGGAACGGGAGGGGGGGAACGGGGGGAACGGGAGGGGGGGAACGGGAGGGGGGGGGAACGGGAGGGGGGGGAACGGGAGGGGGGGGAACGGGAGGGGGGGGAACGGGAGGGGGGGGAACGGGAGGGGGGGAACGGGAGGGGGGGAACGGGAGGGGGGGAACGGGAGGGGGGGGAACGGGAGGGGGGGGAACGGGAGGGGGGGGAACGGGAGGGGGGGGACGGGGCGAACAGGGGGAACGGGAGGGGGGGTACGGGGGAACGGGAGGGGGGACCGGGGGAACGGGAGGGGGGACCGGGGGAACGGGAGGGGGGGACCGGGGGAACGGGAGGGGGGGACCGGGGGAACGGGAGGGGGGGACCGGGGGAACGGGAGGGGGGACCGGGGGAACGGGAGGGGGGAGGGGGGACCGGGGGAGGGGGAGGGGGGAACGGGGGAGGGGGAGGGGGGAACGGGGGAGGGGGAGGGGGGAACGGGGGAGGGGGAGGGGGGAACCGGGGAGGGGGAGGGGGGAACGCGGGAGGGGGAGGGGGGAACGGGGGAGGGGGAGGGGGAACGGGGGGAGAGGGGGAGGGGGAAGGAGAGGGGGAGGGGGAAGGAGAGGGGGAGGGGGAAGGAGAGGGGGAGGGGGAAGGAGAGGGGGAGGGGGAAGGAGGAGGGGGAGGGGGAGGGGGAAGGGGGAGGGGGAGGGGGAGGGGGAGGGGGGAGGGGAGAGGGGAGAGGGGGGAGGGGGAGGGGGAGAGGGGGGAGGGGGAGGGGGAGAGTGGGAGGGGGTGAAACGGGGGGGAGGGGGTGAAACGGGGGGGGGAGGGGTGAAACGGGGGGGGGAGGGGTGAAACGGGGGGGGAGGGGGGAAACGGGGGGGGAGGGGGGAAACGGGGGGGAGGGGGGAAACGGGGGGGGAGGGGGGGAAACGGGGGGGAGGGGGGGAAACGGGGGGGGAGGGGGGGAAACGGGGGGGGAGGGGGGGAAACGGGGGGGAGGGGGGGAAACGGGGGGGGAGGGGGGAAACGGGGGGGGAGGGGGGGAAACGGGGGGGGAGGGGGGGAAACGGGGGGGAGGGGGGAAACGGGGGGGGCGGGGGGGAAACGGGGGGGGGAGGGGGGAAACGGGGGGGAGGGGGGAAACGGGGGGGAGGGGGGAAAACGGGGGGGGAGGGGGGAAAACGGGGGGGAGGGGGCAAACGGGGGGGGGAGGGGGAAACGGGGGGGAGGGGGGAAACGGGGGGGAGGGGGGAAACGGGGGGGAGGGGGGAAACGGGGGGGGAGGGGGCAAACGGGGAGGGGGGAAACGGGGGGGGAGGGGGGAAACGGGGGGGGAGGGGGGAAACGGGGGGGAGGGGGGAAACGGGGGGGGAGGGGGGCAAACGGGGAGGGGGCAAACGGGGGGGAGGAGAAACGGGGGGGGAACGGGGGGGAGGGGGGAAAGGGGGGGAGGGGGGGGAGGGGGGGAAACGGGGGGGGAGGGGGGAAACGGGGGGGGGAGGGGGGAAACGGGGGGGGGAGGGGGGAAACGGGGGGGGAGGGGGGAAACGGGGGGGAGGGGGAAACGGGGGGGGGAGGGGGGAAACGGGGGGGAGGGGGGGAAACGGGGGGGGGAGGGGGGGAAACGGGGGGGGGAGGGGGGAAACGGGGGGGGAGGGGGGGAAACGGGGGGGGGAGGGGGGGAAACGGGGGGGGGAGGGGGGGAAACGGGGGGGGGAGGGGGGGAAACGGGGGGGGGAGGGGGGAAACGGGGGGGGAGGGGGGAAACGGGGGGGGAAACGGGGGGGGGAAAGGGGGGAACGGGGGGGGGGAACGGGGGGGGAACGGGGGGGGGAACGGGGGGGGGGAACGGGGGGGGGGAACGGGGGGGGGGAACGGGGGGGGGGAAACGGGGGGGAAACGGTGGGGGGGGAAACGGTGGGGGGGGAAACGGTGGGGGGGGAAACGGTGGGGGGGGAGGGGGGGAAACGGTGGGGGGGGAGGGGGGGAAACGGTGGGGGGGGAGGGGGGGAAACGGTGGGGGGGAGGGGGGAAACCGGGGGGGGAGGGGGGAAACCGGGGGGGGAGGGTGGGAAACCGGGGGGGGGGGGGTGGGGGAACCGGGGGGGGGGGTGGGGGAACCGGGGAGGGGGGGGGGGGGAAACCGGGGGAGGAGGGGGGGAAAACCGGGGGGGGGGGGTGGGGGAACCGGGGGGTGGGGGAACCGGGGGGGGGGGGGACCGGGGGGGGGGGGGGGGGAACCGGGGGGGGGGGAGGGGGGGAAACCGGGGGAGGAGGGGGGGAAAACCGGGTGGGGAGAGGGGGAAAACGGGGGGGTGGGGGAGGGGGGAAACGGGGGGGGAGGGGGGGAACGGGGTGGTGGGGGGGGAGGGTGTGATCGACAGGTCGGGTCGGTACCGGCTTTGGGAGGCCGCGGGACGAGTCACTCACTCTTTCAGGCTGACTTGCGGTACCGGGGCTGGCTCGCTTTCAGATTCGAGTCCACCCGCTTCTTGCCGGATTTCGACATCTTCCCGGCCGCTGGCCTGGTGACTCCGCTCCGCCGTTACCTGGCAACGGGACGCGATCGCACTGATGGTCTGTTGGGTCCTAGCGCCGTCATGTACATGATTGGCTCCCACTTCCAGATGCAACTTAATCCACTTCAGGTTAGACTCACAGGCCCTGAAAGTTACCCCTTCAAAACCGAAACCCGCTGAATTCGCCACAATTCTACATGCATTCCAAGTCATCGTGATCAAAAAACTGTTACTTTTATAACCCACTTAGAATAGGGTCTTCTGATTGAGTCAGTGGTCAGGGACAGGAGAGAATGACTGGGAGTGAGGCAAGTGTGAGCCTCTGCAATTGTCCAATAGGTCTGAGGTTCTCTCAGCTTGTTTGTATGACAGCAGGGGCTGCAGGGTGGATGAGCAAACTGACCATGGCACTGTGGTACAGGAAGCCATTCAAGTTGGGGGAGCAAAAAGGAACATAGTGGTGGTAGTGGACAGTATAGTGAGGAGGATTGACACTGTTCTTTGCAGCAAAGAGAAAGAGTCCAGGCGGCTGTGTTGCCTGCCCGGTGCCAGGGTTCGGGACATCTGCTCAGGGCTGGAGAGAAACTTGCAGTGGGAGGGTGAGGATCCAGTTGCCGTGGTCCATGCAGGTACCAGTGACATAGGTAGAACTAGGAAAGAGGTTCTGTATAGGGGAGTATGAGGAGGTAGGCCCTAAATTGAAAAACAGAACCTCAAAGCTTATAAATGCTGGATTATTACCTGAAAATTGGCATAGGGTACATAAAATTAGATTGATGAATATGTGGCTCAAAAGCTGGTGTGCGGGAGATGGGTTCTGGTTTGTAGGGCACTGGCACCAGTACTGGGGAAATTGGGGACTGTACGATTGGGACGGCCTACACCTGAACTGGGCTAGGACCAGTGTTCTTGCGAACCACATAACTAGGGAAGTAGAGAGGGTTTTAAACTAAATAGTAGATGCAAGGGATCAAATACGGAAAGATGTGGTATACCAAAAAGTAGAACCCAGGTAAGGGAGAAAAATAGTAAAATGGGAAATGAGGGTCAGAGAATGGCAGGAAGGGACAGAGAGAAAAAACCTTAGAATGCACAAAGAATCAAGACTAGATGTCAGAAAGATAAAAAAAGACTAAACTAAAGGTTCTGTATCTGAATGCGTGTAGCATTCATAACAAAGTAAATTAATTCATATCACACATTGAAGTAAATAAATATGATTGATAGCCATTACAGAGACCTGGCTGCAAGATGAAATGGAGTGGGTTCTGAATATTGAGAGGTATATGACCTTCAAGAAGGAAGCTAGGTAAAGTTGGAGGGGATAGCACTGTTAATCAAGGATGGCATTTGTACAATAGTTAGAAATGACCTTGGTTCAGGAGATCAGCATGTAGAATCAGTTTGGGCGGAGATGAGGAATAGCAGGGGAAAGAAGTCACTAGTGGGAGTGGTTTACAGCCCCCTAACAGTAGCCACAATTTAGGACAAAATATACATGAAGAAATATTGGGGGTTTGAGATAAGGGGGTAACAATAATCATGGATTGCTTTAATCTACAGATAAACTGGAAAAATCAGATTGGCAGTAATAGCCTGGATGAGGAGTTCATAGAATGCTTTCAAGATAGTTTCTTAGAGCAGCACATTCTAGAAGCAACCAGAGAGCAGGTTATATTAGATTTGGTATTGTGTAATGTGACACGATTAATTAATGACCTCAGAGTAAAGGCACCCCTAGGTTGCAGCAGCCACAATATGATTGAATTTTACACCCAATTTGAAAGGGAGAAGAGTGGGTCTAAGGCTAGTATTTTAAATTTAAATAAGGGCAACTATGTTGGCATGAAAGCTGAGCTAACCCAAGTGAACTGGATACTAAGGGTTAGATCAATAGAAGAGGAGAGTGAGAATGGGGAGTTAATAGTAAATAATAAGGAAATGGTGGATGAAATGAACAAATGTTTTGCTTCTGTTTCCACTATAGAGGATACAAAAAATGTCCCAATAATAGCTGTAAATTGGTTTGTGGAGGGGAGAGAGGAAGTTGGTGAGATTAAAATCACTAGATGAGCAGTATTGAGCAAACTGATCGAGCTCCAAGTTGCAGTCTCTGGATCCAGATGGACTTCATCCTAGAGTCTTAAAAGGTAGCTAATGAGGTAGTAGATGCGTTGGTGTTAATTTTCCAAAATTCCCAAGATTCTGAAAAGGTTCCATCAGACTGGGAAGTAACAAATATAACCCCTTTCTACAAGAAGGGAGGGAGGCAGAAAACGGGAAACTATAGGCCAGTTAGCTTGACGTCTGTAGTGGGGAAGGTGTTAGAGTCGATCATTAAAGAGATTATAGCTGGGTGTTTAGAAAAACTCAGGGTATTTGGGAAAAGTCAGCATGGTTTTATGAAAGGGAAATCATATTTAACCAATTTATTAGAGTTCTTTGAAGGAGTGACATATGGTGGATAGAGGGGATCCTGTAGGTGTCCTGTACTTGGATTTCCAGAAAGCATTTCATAAGGTGCCACATCAAAGATTATTGCGAAAAATAAAAGTTCATGGTGTTACAGGGTAACACATTAGCCTGGATAGAAGATTGGCTGGCTGGCAGAAAACAGAGAGTATGCATAAAGTATAAAGTCTTTTTCTGATTGGCAGGATGTGACGAGTGGAGTCCTGCAGGGGTCTGTGCTGGGGCCTCAACTTTTTGCAATTTATATCAATGACTTAGATGGGTGGCGGGGGGGGGGGGGGGGGGGGGTGGGGGTGGGGGATGCTGGTGGTGTGCGGGGGTGAAGGTATGGTAGCTAAATTTGCAGATGACACAAAGATAGGTAGGAAAGTATGTTGTGAAGAAGACACAAGGGGCTAAAGCTTTCCTGCAAGTGGAAGAGATGTCCCTGACGATTTTACAAGGGATCTCAAAAGCCTGGTTAATCAAATTGGCAAGTAAATTAAGAGTAGGATTGCCTGCCAAAGCTAGGAAGGCAGAGATAATCAAAGGTATAGCACAGCATTTAAAGTTGGAAGTGATGCCTGACACTAGTGAGTCACAACTGGAGGTAGTAAGATTTCAGTTAGAAATGAAGAAGCTTGAACTTGAACCAGCAAAGGAAATGAAATTAAAAACTTGAGTTAGAGGCAGCAGAAAAAGAAAAGGAAGGAGAAAGGGCATTCTAAAGGAAACAGGCAGAAAAGCAGGAGAGTGAAAGAAAACAGGAAAGGGAGTTAGAAATGGTAAGGATAGAAGACAAGAGAAAAGGAATAGAAAAGCAAAAAACTGCGGCTGCTGGAAATCTGAAACAAAAACAAAAATTGCCGGAAAAGCTCCGCAGGTCTGACAGCACCTGTGGAGAGAAAGACAGAGTTAACGTTTCGAGTCCGTATGACTCTTCTTCAGAACTGTTCTGAAGAGAAAGGGAATACCAGCTTAAAATGCTTGCAGTTAAAAAAGAGACACCAGTAGGTGAGATAGGGCTTATCTCCAGATCAGAACCTCAGAACCTAGTGGGGAGATGTGTAAATTTGTACACGATCTTCCCAAGTTTGAGGAAAGGGATGTTGAAGCATTCTTCATTTCACTTGAGAAGATAGCTAAACAGATGAACTGGCCAAAGGAAAACTGGACATTGCCCATGCAAAGCAAATTGACAGGTAGAGCACAGGAAATTTATGCTTCATTGTCAGAGAAGGTTTCTAGGGATTCTGATGTGGTGAAAAAGGCCATTTTGAGTGCATATGAGTTGATCCTTGAAGCATACAGACAAAAGTTTTGAAATTTAAGGAAACAGCCTGGGCAAACTTAAATTCAATTTGAAAGGGTTAAGCAAAGTCATTTTAATAGGTTGGTATGAGCATTAGGAGTTGAAACTACCTGTGAAGTTCTCAGAGACGCCATTCTCTTGGAAGAATTTAAAAACTCACTACCTTCTATAATTAGAACCGATGTTGAAGACCAAAGGGTTGCAACTGCTAGACAGGCAGCAGTAATGGCTGACGATTATGAGCTGATCCATAAAACTAAACCTTTTTTCCATCACCCCCATAAATTTGAAGAGGATAGGAAGTGGGAGAGAGAAAGGAAGGCAAATAGCCAGGGTAAAGAATGGATAGCTAGGAATATCTTGACATCTCCTCCCCAGATCAGGAAGGATGGTACTGAGGGTGGAGGCGAAACTCAAAGGCCTAAGTATTTCCATTGTAATAAAATGGGGCACATTCGTTCAGAATGCTGGAAGCTGCGAGGGAAGCCCATGGGACTTATTGGAGTTCGTAAGAATGAGTCCGAAAAGGGAACTCAAAAAGAAAATGCCACGGATCAAAGGAATCAAAGGTTATCGGGTAGGTGGGAATGTGGAACTCGAAACATAACCAAATCAGCCATGTGTATACAGAAATGCTATATACATTGAAATTAGATAACACTAAATCAAACAGGCTTGAATAGCACAGCTTGGGTCTCACCCATAGCACTCCTGAAACTCAACTCAGCTTTTTGCTTGCTTTCCATTCCCACTGTTTCTCTCTCTCTCCGTCTCTTTCCTTTCCCATTCTCCCTCTCTTTTCCCACACTCTCTCCTTTTCCGTGCTCACTCTCCTTTCCCATTCACTCTCTCTCTCGCCTTTTCCACTCTCTCTCTCTCCTTTCCCACTCCTCCTTTCGCTCTCTCCTTTCCCTGTCTCCCTCTCTCTCCTTTCCCCCGTCTCTCTTCTTTCCCACTGTCTCCTTTCCCACTGTCTTAGTCTCTCTCCTTTCCCACTCCCACTCCTTCATTTCTCAGGCTGTCTCTCCTTTCCCACTCTCTTTCTCCTTTCCCACTCCGCTTCTCGCTTTCTCCTTTCCCTGACTCTCTCTCCTTTCCCACTCTCTCCTTTCCCACTCTCTCTCCTTTCATACTCTCTCTCTCTTTTCTCACTCTCTCTCTCCTTTCCCACTTTCTCTCCCTCTCCTTTCCCACTCTCTCCCATGTTTTCTCGCTCTCCTTTCCCTCTGACATTCTCTCTTTTTCTACCTCTGTCTTTCTCTCTCTCCTTTCCCATTCTTTCACTGTCCTTTCCCACTCTGTATCTCTCTTCTTTCCTATGCTCTCTCTCCTTCCCTACTATCTGTCTCCTTTCCCACTCTGTCTCTCCTTCTTCACTTGTTCTCTCCTTCCCCTCTCTGTCTCTCTCTCACTTTTCCAACTCTGTCTCTCTCTTCGTTCCCACTGTTTCTCTCCCTCCTTTCCAACTCCTTCCTTTCTAGCTGTCTCTCTCCTTTCCCACTCTTTCAACTTTACACTGTCTCTTTCTCTCCTTTCCCACTCTCCCTCTTTCCTTTCCCTTTTTCCTTTCCTCCTCTCTCTCCTCTCTCTTTCCTTTCCCTCTCTCTCTCTCCCTCTCACTCTCTCTCCTTCTCACACTCTCTCTCTTTCTCTCCCTTCCCTCTCTCTCTGCTTTCCCTCTCTCTCCTTCCTTTCCCCTGCTCTCTCTCTCCCTTCCTCCCCCCTCCCACCTTTCCCTCTCTCTCCCTCTCCTTCCACCCACCCCCCCCACTCTCTTTCTCCTTTCCCACTTGAAGAATCTTGCTTCAGACACCATGAAGTAGGCTTCGTAGTCTTGATTATATTAACAGCAAGCCTTCATTAACAACTCATAACTATACACATATATACAGTAGAGGGTACAGGTATGGTTCTGCCTCCATCCTAGGTCTTTACACATTTCTGTCCATGTCCAGACTAACCATGGCTCTGATTCATGTGCCTTCTTACATCACTCTGTGGGTGGTACTGTACTCTGTCCTACATTAACCCTGTATGTATCAGACCCTACTACTACACCTCCCCCCAAGTCTTTATCCTATGGATATAGTTACTTCAGTTTACTTCAAGTCTTACATTGTTATAAGTCTTGTGCATTTACCTCATTGTTACAACATTAATGTTATTCCAACATTATTGCTATTACAGTATTAACAGTAACAACATTCCCACTACCCAATCTTCCCCCTTCAAGTCCTTAAAGTTAGAGGTTCAAGCCATCTGTTATATATAAACATTCCACAACTCCACATTGCCGTTTTGTTGGGAGAGTGGTAGACGCTGGTGTTTCTGGTTTTTGTCATTGGTTTGGAGGGTGAACTGGCATTTGCATGTGGTTTCATCCATTTCTTCCATTGCTTGATGCTAAACCACACCTTGTTGGCCTGGCTGGTTTGAGGGTGCATGGTTGTTGTTACTCTTGATCGTTTCTTGCAGAATCACAGAATCACACAGTGCAGAAGAGGCCCTTTGGCCCAACACATGAGAAACACCTGATTTACCTACCTAATGCCATTTACCAGCACTTGGCCCATAGCCTTGAATGTTATGATGTGCCAAGTGCTCATCCAGGTACTTTTTAAAGGACGTGAGGCAACCTGCCTCCACCACCCTCCCAGGCAGTGCATTCCAGACCATCACCACCCTCTGGGTAAAAAAGTTTTTCCTCACATCCCCCCGAAACCTCCTGCCCCTCACTTTGAACTTGTGTCCCCTCGTGACTGACCCTTTGACTAAGGGAACAGCTGCTCCCTATCCACCCTGTCCAGGCCTCTCATAATCTTGTACACCTTGATCAGGTCGCCCCCTCAGTCTTCTCTGCTCCAACGAAAAGAACCCAACTCCATCCAACCTCTCTTCATAACTTAAATTTTTCATCTCAGGCAACATCCTGATGAATCTCCTCTGCACCCCCTCCAGTGCAATCACATCCTTCCTATAATGTGGTGACCAGAACTGCACACAGTACTCCAGCTGTGGCCTCACCAAGGTTCTATACAACTCCAACATGACCTCCCTACTTTTGTAATCTATGCCTTGATTGATAAAGGCAAGTGTCCCATATGCCTTTTTCCCCACCCCACTAACATGCCCATCCGCCTTCAGAGATCTATGGACACACACGCCAAGGTCCCTTTGTTCCTTCGAACTTCCTAGTGTCATGCTGTTCATTGAATACTTCCTTGTCAAATTATTCCTACCAAAATGTATCACCTCACACTTTTCAGGGTTAAATTCCATCTGCCACTTATCTGCCCATTTGACCATCTCATGTATATCTTCCAGTAGCCCAAGACACTCAACCTCACTGTTAACCACCTGGCCAAAATTTGTGCTGTCCGCAAAATTACTAATCCTACCCCCACATAGTCATCCATGTCGTTTATGTAAATGATGAATAATAGGGAACCCAGCACAGATCCTTGTGGCTTCCAGTCACTAAAGCAGCCTTCTGTCATCACCCTCTGTCTCCTACAGCTAAGCCAATTTTGAATCCATCTTATCAAATTACCCTGTATCCCATGTGCATTTGCCTTCTTTATAAGTCTTCCATGTGGGACGATGTCAAAGGCTTTACTGAAATCCATGTAAACTACATCAACTGCACTACCCTCATCTACACACCTGGTCACCTCCTCAAAAAATTCAATCAAATTTGTTAGGCATGACCTCCCTCTGACAAAGCCATGCTGACTATCCCTGATCAAACCTTGACTCTCCAAGTGGAGATAGATTCTCTCCTTCAGAATTTTCTCCAATAGTTTCCCTATCACTGACGTGAGACTCACTGGTCTGTAGTTCCCTGGCTTATCTCTACAACCCTTCTTAAATAGTGGAACCACATTAGCTGTTCTCCAGTCCTCTGGTACCTCCCCCGTGGCCAGAGAGGAATTAAAAATTTGGGTCAGAGCCCCTGCGATCTCCTCCCTTGCCTCCCTCAGCAGCCTGGGACACAAATCATCAGGACCTGGAAATTTGTCCACTTTTAAGCCTGCTAACACCTCCAATACCTTGTCACTCCCTATATCAATTTGCCCAAGAGCCTCGGAGTCTCTCTCCCCAAGTTCTATACCTTCATCCTCATTCTCTTGGATGAAGACGGATGTGAAGTATTCATTCAACACTCTACCGATGTCCTCTGGCTCCACCCATAGATTACCCCCTTGGTCCCTATTGGGCCCTACTCTTTCCCTGGTTATCCTTTTCCCATTGATATACTTATAGAATATTTTGGGATTTTCCCTGCTTTTACCAGCCAGAGCTTTCTCATATCCCCTCTTTGCTCTCCGAATTGCTTTCTTAAGCTCCACCCTGCAGTTTCTGAACTCCACTAATACCTCCGCTGATTTGCTCCCCTTGTACCTGCTAAAAGCCTCTCTTTTCCTTCTCATTGTATCCTGAATATCTCTGGTCATCCATGGTTCTCTGGGCTTGTTACTCCTTCCTATCACCCTAGAGGGACCATGTTGAGCCTTACCCTCCCCATTTCCTTTTTGAATGCCTCCTACTGCTCTTCTGTAGATCTCCCCACAAGTAGCTGTTCCCAGTCTACCTTGCCCAGATCCTGCCTTATTTTACTAAAATCCGCTCTCCCCCAATCCAAAACATTTTTTTGCAACTTGTCTATTTCTTTGTCCATAACAAGCTTAAATTGTACCATGTTGTGGTCGCTGTCACTAAAATGCTCGCCCACCACCTCAGCCACCTGTCCGGCTTTATTCCCCAGAATTAAGTCCAGCACTGCGCCGTCCCTTGTTGGACCCTCTACATAATGATCTAAAAAGTCCTCCTGTGCACATTTCAAGAAATCCACTGCATCCAAGCCGTTAACACTATGTCTATCCCAATTAATGTTGGGAAAGTTGTAATCACCTAATATAATTACCCTATTGTTATTGTTTTTACACACCTCCGCGAATTGTGCACATATTTGCTCCTCAATTTCCCACTGACTATCTGGCAGTCTATAATAAACACCTGACAATGTGGCTGCCCCTTTTTTATTCCTAAGCTCTACCCACAAAGCTTCATTCGATGCCCCATCCAACATATCATCTCTCCTTACTTCAGTAACTGACTCCTTAACTAATAATGCAATGCCTTCTCCTCTTTTACCCCCTCCCCTGTCTCGCCTGAAGATTCTGTATCCCGGAATGTTGAGCTGCCAATCCTGCCCCACTCTCAACCACATCTCAGTGATGGCTACTATATCACAATTCCATGTGTCAATCCTCACCCTTAACTCATCCGTTTTATCTGTAATACTCCTGGCATTGAAGTAGAGGCCATCCAGCCTTGCCTTACTCCCTTGAAACTTAATGCAGCTTAACTCCCTCTGACTTGATTGTTTTACTGTATTATGTTGTGTCCCTATTCTGCTAACATTCTGTGTCCCCTCCCCCTGCCGAATTAGTTTAAACTCCTCCCAACAGCACTAGCAAACCCACCCACAAGGATGTTAGTCCCGTTCTGGTTCAGATGTAGACCGTCCCACTTGTACAGGTCCCACCTTCCCCAGAAACAATCCCAGTGATCCAGGAAACTAAAACCCTCCCTCCTGCACCAACTCTTAAGCCACGTATACATCTGCGCTATTCTCCTATTTCTGAGCTCGCTAGCACATGGCACTGGGAGTAATCCAGTGATTACAACCTGAGAGGTTCTGCTTTTTAGTCTACTGCCTAACTCCATGAAGTCTTGATGTAAGATCTCATCCCTCTTTCTACCTATGTCATTGGTACCAACATGTACCATGACCTCTGCCTTATCACCCTCCCCCTTCAGGATGCCCTGCAGCTCTTCAGTGACATCCCAGACCCTGGCACCAGGGAGGCAACATACCATCCTGGAGTCATGTTGACGGTCACAGTAGCGCCTACCTGTTCCCCTGACTATAGAATCCCCTATTACTATTGCTCTTCCTCCCTTCCTGTACAGACAGGCTGCTTGTGGTGCCAGAAGCTTGGCTCTGTCTGCACTCCTTGGAGGAACTAGCGCCCTCATCAGCCTCCAAATTGGAATACTGATTCGCGAACGGGACCCCAGGGGACTCCTGAACTACCTGCCTGTTTCTCTTGGACTGCCTGGTGGCCACCCATTCCTTTCCTTCCTCAAGTCCCTTCATCTGTGGTGTAACCACCTCTCTAAACATGCTATCCACGATGCTCTCAGACTCGCGCACTCTCCACAGTGTCCCCAGCCGCCGTTCCAGCTCTGAAACCCAAGCTTCCAGGAGCTGCAGCTGGACACATTTCCTGCACACATGCTGGTCTCGGGCACTCGAAATGTTCCCGGATTCCCACATGGAGCACGAGGAGCACACCACGGCATTGAGCTCTCCTGCCATGACTTACCCCTTCAAATTAAACCTTTTAAATCAATTACTCTAGGGCCCTTCTTTCCTGATCCTCGTTACTACAGAATATACAAACTATAAACCACAAAGGGACCTTAAACTATAAGCGATGGTGGAGTGGATGAAAATGGTATTTTTCTGCTTGGCATTTTCCATTTGGGCTCTCAGGAAGCTCTCTGAGGCTGGAGAAGGATGTTCATGTCGCAAGAAGAGGATCGAGTAGCATGTTGACCTGTTTTTTGTTGCTGATGTTGTGAGACTGCTACAAGATTCCAGCATCCTTGTGTTCTGGCACACTGGCTGGAAGTTGCCGTATGTGCACAGTGATTGGTGTATCTATCAACTGGCCATCTTTGTAGTTGGAGGTAGAGGCCCCTCAGACTGTTGATCCTTCTCTGGTACCACTTCCACCAGAGCTGCTATGATAATCTTGTGTGCAGTAGGTTAGTCTGACCATTGGGGTCTTTCCCAGACCTGGTGTGATGATGGACAAACCTACTCCGCAAAAGTGAAGAGAGATTGCAGGTGAAATGAGAGTCTGAATACTCTTTAATGTTTGAGGGTTCAGGACCATGCTGTTCTAGCTGACTAATGTCAATAGTAGTGTTGACATCTGCCATCTGGAGACCGAGGGCTATGTAGGCATCCCTGCTCAGAGGAGAGAAAGGCTGATTACGGAAAACGTACATCAGCTCAAAAATCTGTTTGTAGCCATACGTTAGTGGTTCAAGGATCATGCTGATGACTGGGAGTCGGATTCCCCCTGCTTCATAAAGTGGAGTGCCCGTTATTCGAATCTAAATGTCATGGAGCCATGGTTCCTCATTTGACAGGACTGTCATGCTGGCACCTGAATTAATTTAAACTTTGTTAGATGACCATTTATCCTGGGATGTCAGCATTCCAAAATGAAGAGCCACATTACCTGATGTCACCCAAGAAGCATGGTTGTATGTCTTCAGAGTTTTCGGTCTCGGCCTCGTGGATTACCCTTGGGATGTCTGTGCGGCACTGGGGTTTTGACTTGCACAGTTTACCAAAGCGTCCCTGTTGGTTGCAGTGTAAGCACTAGGCAGTGCTCACGGGATACTGCTCTTTCCTGTGAGAGCGCTTTGCACCGCAGCACTGGCAAGGTCACTCTGCTGGGCGATTCAGGAATTGCTTTCCTTTGCTTGGATGATCCCTTCATTTCTGAGGCCTGATATGGTGGACTGGGGCATGTTTCTGCCCCAGGCAATGTTGTCTCTCTCCTTAGGGTGGTCCTGTGTTGTTCATGTATCTCAGACAGTCTAACTAGCTGGATTGCCTTATCTAGGGGAAGATCATCTTTAGCTTGTAGGAAGTCGGAGAATGAATCATCTGCAACACTCACCATGATTCTGTCTGGGATGAGCTCAGACTTTAAATTGTCATATTCACATCCCTCTGCCAGCCTTTGGAGGGCAAGGGAAACTAGAGATGGGCAATAAATGCTGGCCCAGCCAGTGAAGCCCACATCCCATGAACGAATAATAAAAAAAAGAATCAGCGGGTTCCCTGGGCAGTTGGATTCTCTTATTAAATTTGGCCATCTCCAATGTTTTATTGGATCTCAGGTTGAAATAAACATCAAAGGATTTTAAAACATCATCAAATTTGGCAGATACCCCATTGATAGCTTGTCGTGCAATGATGTGATCTGCAATTGGCCCAATGGAGCAAAGAAGTGTACTGACTTGTTCTGCTTCTGATTTTTTTTTTACTTAGACATGTACCAATGCTGTATCTTAAAAATCTTTTCCTCCAAAGACTCCAATTCTGGACCATCGGTGAATCCCAGGGGAGCTGGAAGTGTGGAATTGTGATCCATTTTGAAGACTTTCAGAAGTGTGGGTACAGCTTTAAGAGATTACAAACTTCCAAGATGGCGTCGCCATTCACTGCCGAACAATGGATCTTCCCGTGCTTGCCTGGCTCATGGCAGGCTTTCCAAAATGGCGGCAGCATGCTTCTGCCTGAAGAAGAAGGGTCCACAATGGCTATGCGGGTCAACTGGCTGCTGACTTAATCAGCAGTATAGTGTTGTGAGCCAGGATACGTAAAGAACTGCAAGCTTGTTGCTTAGGGAATTGGACGGTCGCAAGGTACCTAAAGTAGAAAAAATTTATTTATTTATTTTCTTTGCCGAACTTGAGAGCCACGTGCTGAGACTCGGAGTCAGGGATTGGGATTAGTGACGGGTTTCTTTCAAAGCTGTTTCTGACTGACTGAATGAAAAGGGGTTTCTCAGAACTGGCTGGCCTGGAATTTGAAAAGGCTGTGAGCTCTGCTTTCTGAAGCTGGACTTCAAAGGGAGATTCAATGGAGTCTTATGCTGGAGTAAAACTTCTACCATTTTTGCACCCAGGCTCTTGTCTCTCTGGAGCTTTTTCTTTCTGGTGAATTTTTTGTGTCTGTAGCTTCAGTGGAGAGTTTGGTTCAGTTCAGAATCCGCTAAAGATGTCCTTTTTCTTAGTTTTTCTGCACTCTTGTAAGGATGAGGGTTTTTGACCCAGACGCTGCCATCACAAAGAATCCTGTTTCGGACACCATGAAGTAGGCTTTGTAGGCTTGATTATATTAACAGCAAGTCTTTATTAACAACTCATATACATATATACAATAGAGGGTACAGGTATGGAGCTGACTCCATCCCAGGTCTTTACACATCTCTGTGCATCTCGAGACTGACCCTGGCTCTGGGTCATGTGCTGTGTGGGCGGTACTGTACTCAGTCCCACATTAACCCTGTATGTACAAGACCCCACTACTACACCACGCTGTCTGTCTGTCTCTCCCCTTTCCCAGTCTCTCTCCCCTTTCCCACTCTCTCTCTCCTTTCCCACTCTGTCTGTCTCTCTCTCTTCCTCTCCTTTTCCACTCTCTCTCTCCACTCTCACTCTGTTTCTCTTTCTCTCTTCCCTTTCCCACTCTCTCTCTCCCCTTTCTAACATTGTCTCTCCTTTTCCACTCTCTCTCCTTTCCCACTCTGCCTCCCTCTCCTTTCCCTCTATCTCCCTCTCTCCTTGCCCACTCTCTCTCCCCTTTCCCACTCTGTCTCTCCATTCCCACTCTGTCTCTTTCCCTCTTTCTCCCTCTCTCTCCTATCCCAGTCTGTCTCTCTCACCTTTCCCTCTATCTCCCTCTCTATCTATTCCCACCCTCTCTCCTTTCCCAGTCTGTCTCTCTCACCTTTCCCTCTATCTCCCTCTCTCTCTATTCCCACCCTCTCTCCTTTCCCACTCTTTATCCTTTCCAACTCTGTCTCTCCGTTTTCTGTGTCTCTCTCCTTTCCCACTGTCTCTCTTTCCTTTCCCACTCTGTCATGCTCTCTCTCTCTTTCTCTTCACTCTGGCTCTCCATCTCCTATCCCACTCCATCTGTCTTTCTCCTTTCCCTCTATCTCTCTCTCTCAATCTTTCCTTTCTCACTGCCTCTTTCTCTTCCTTCTTTCCCTCTGCCTCTCTCTGTCTCCTTTTCCTGTCTCTCTTTCTGCTTTCCCTCTGCCTCTCTCTCTCTTCTTTCCTACACCCTCTCTTTTCCAGTCTCTCTCTCACACATTTCACACACTCTCCCCTTTCCCACTCTGCCACCCTCTCTCTCCCAAACCCAGTCAGTCTCTCTCTCCCTCTCCTTTCCCTCTATCTCCCTCCCTCTCCTTTCCCACACACTCACTCCTTTCCCACTCTATCCCTCTCTCTCTCCTTTTCCAATGTTTTCTCTCCTTTCCCTCTGTCTCTCTTTCTTTCCCTCTGTCTCTCTCTCTCCCCTTTCCCACTGTCTCTCTCTCTCCCCTTTCCCACTCTGTCTTTCTTTCTTTCCTTTTCCTCTCTCTCCTTTCCTACTCTCTCTCTTTACATCTGTCAGTATGTCTCTCCTTTCCCACTCTCTCACTCCTTTTCCTCTGTCTCTCTATTTCCTTTCCCAGTTTTTTTCTCTCTCACTTTTCCCACTCTCTCTCTCTCCCTTCTGACTTTATCTCCCTCTCTCTCCTTTCCCACTCTTTTTCCGTCTCTCTTTCCTTTCCCAGTTTTTTTTCTCTTACTCCTTTCCCACTCTCTTTTCTCACTCTCTCTCCTTTTCCTATCTCTCTCTCTTTTCCCACTGTTTTTTCTCTCTCATTCCTTTCCCACTCTCTCTTCTTGCCCCCTCTCCTTTCCCAGTCTCTCTCTCTCTCCTTTCCAACTCTGTCTCTGTCTCTCTGTTTCCAGACTCTGGATCCCTTCATGACAGTTTTCAAGGGCCGAGCCCCTGTCCTGTGGGGTGCCCTAGAAGAACCTGGGGGTGATGGAGCTGGGATTGTTGGGGGGAGGGGGGGTTGGTGGCCTCAGAAGAAGCCCGGGGGTGGGGGTGGGGGCGCGGTCTACAGAAGGAGCCAGGGTGGGAGGAGCGCTGCCGTGGAAGGTGCTGGTAGGTGGGTAGTTGGGGTGGGAAGGCGCGTTCCCGCCCCGAGTTATTCACAGTTCGGCTGCCGGCGGCTTCCCACCCCCACCCCTGCCCTGCACTCCCGCTCCCGGGATCTGAGGCTTCGCTCACTCTCCCTGCAACCTGGGCCCCTGGCGACTGTGGGGGCAACTCCGGCATCGGAATCTGGTGGCGGCGGGGTCAGAGTTCAGCCCGGGGGTGGGGCGGGGCCCAGAGTTCAGCCCGGGGGTGGGGCGGCAGGGTCAGAGTTCAGCCCGGGGGTGGGGCGGGGCGGCGGGGCCCAGAGTTCAGCCCGGGGGTGGGGCGGCGGGGCCCAGAGTTCAGCCCGGGGGTGGGGCGGCGGGGTCAGAGTTCAGCCCGGGGGTGGGGCGGCGGGGTCAGAGTTCAGCCCGGGGGTGGGGCGGCGGGGTCAGAGTTCAGCCCGGGGGTGGGGCGGCAGGGTCAGAGTTCAGCCCGGGTGTGGGGCGGCGGGGCCTAGAGTTCAGCCCGGGGGCGGGGCGGTGGGGTCAGAGTTCAGTCTGGGGGTGGGGCGGCGGGGCCCAGAGTTCAGCCCGGGGGCGGGGCGGTGGGGTCAGAGTTCAGCCCGGGGGCGGGGCGGCGGGCCCAGAGTTCAGCCCGGGGGCGGCGAGGTGGGGGTCAGAGTTCAGCTCGGGGTGGGGGGGGCGGGGCCCAGAGTTCAGCCCGGAGGTGGGGTCAGAGTTCAGCCCGGGGGCGGGGCCCAGAGTTCAGCCCGGGGGCGGCGAGGTGGGGGTCAGTGTTCAGCTCGGGGGTGGGGCGGCGGGGTCAGAGTTCAGCCCGGGGGTGGGGCGTCGGGGCCCAGAGTTCAGCCCGGGGGTGGGGCGCGGCCCAGTGTTCAGCCCAGGGGTGGGGCGGCGGGGTCAGAGTTCAGCCCAGGTGTGGGGCGGCAGGGTCAGAGTTCAGCCCGGGGGTGGGGCAGGGCCCAGCGTTCAGCCCGGGGGTGGGGCGGCGGGGTCAGAGTTCATCCTGGGGGTGGGGCAGGGCCCAGTGTTCAGCCCGGGGGTGGGGCGGCGGGGTCAGAGTTCAGCCCGGGGGTGGGGCGGTAGGGTCGGAGTTCAGCCCGGGGGTGGGGCGTCGGGGCCCAGAGTTCAGCCCGGGGGTGGGGCGCGGCCCAGAGTTCAGCCCGGGGGTGGGGCGCGGCCCAGAGTTCAGCCCGGGGGTGGGGTGGCGGGGTCAGAGTTCAGCCCGGGGGTGGGGCAGCGGGCCCCAGAGTTCAGATGACGGATAATCGAAAATGGTAAAGTAAATTTAAAAAAACAGGTCCTAAAGTTATAACAAAACAACTGAAATCAGATAAAAACAAAAAGCTACTGCGGATGCTGGAAATCCAAAACAAAAACAGAATTACCTGGAAAAACTCAGCAGGTCTGGCAGCATCGGCGGAGAAGAAATCAGTTAACGTTTCGAGCCTTTATGGCCCTTCGGCAGAACTGAAGCATAGTTGAAATCAGGGCTGCTTATAGTGAGGATTTACTGTACCTTCTAGATGTCTTTAATTTCTCTTAGAGGTCCCCCACGGTCTCACATTCATATCACCTTGGGCATGTGTGTCTGAGAGGGACGGGAGGAGGGAAGCAGGTAGGGAGTGAGTTGCCCTTGGCGGGAGCAAAGGGAATGGTTTAAGAGTGCAAAAGAGAAAGATACAGGATTTGTGCAGGTAGAAGGCAAGAGGTCTGAGTAGATAATGAGAGTGAGTGTGACAGAAAGAACAAGTGAACAGTTGGGGTCTCTTTTGACAGGAAATGTTAGTTCATATCATTGTTCACAATAAAAATGAAAGGAAAACTGTTGCTTAAGTCATTATGTGAAATGTAATACAGTTCAGGAACTGGCATGTTTATATATTATACCAACAAACTGTGTTAATTCCGGGCGTTGTCTAACTGAACACTGGATGATTGTTAATATTTCAAATGAAAACCATCTGAAATAAATCATTGAGATTTCAATTTTCAATTTGCTTGCAAGTGTTTTTGAAAACAATGGGCGGAATTATGCCAGCCCGGTGGTGATGGGCTTGGAGCTGGGGAAGAGTCGGTAAAATAGTGGAGGAATGGCCTTCCCACTGCTCGGTAAATTTGCTGCAAGCGATCAGGCAGCTGGATTGCAATTGTGCAAAATGGCGGTGGGCAGCCAATTGTCAGCTATTTGAGGTGAGTATTAAATTTTACCAGGGCTGCAGGGATTCCACAGGGATTCTGCTAAGAAGAGGCAGAAGTTTAGCAGCAGCTGGCTGGAGATGGAAGCTATTGAGGACAGCTGCATTGATAGATAGACAGACAGAAAGGCTGAGATACTTCCAACCAAGCGAGAGACAAGTTGGTGGGAACACACACTGGGAGCCCATATCCAGGGCACTTATTGGAAGGGTCTCTACCACATTCACTTCATCTAGTGAAGGCAGCACTAGGGGATTGGGAGACTTTGAGCCTTGAGAGCTAAAATTCTCAATGGGTGGGACGCACTCTGAGTTTGAATCCTCCAACAAGGAAGAAAGTGGGAGACAGACAGGTTCAGCCACAGGGTAGGGCTGAAACAGCCAGATGAGCAGCAGCCTCATGAGGGTGCCAAGGGATGTGGACAAGGAGGGCACATTGGACCAAAAATGCAGGTTAATGTTCGTAGAAGGCATTATCTAGCTGAAAGTGTTTACCGGCAGAGGCTCTGCTTCATGGAGTGGTCAGAGTACCAGTACTTGCTGCAGGTGGTAGCGGAGCTGTGCAGAATGCTGGGGAAAGCGTGGAGGCCTATGAGATGTGGTGGCCACCTATTATCTGTGGTGGTGAATGTGACCGTGGCACCCAGCCTTTACATCTCAACTTCATTTCAGATATCATCTGGGGACATCTGTGGGATATCGCAGTCAGCAGCCCATTATCGCATCAAGCCGGTGACAGATGTCAGGTACCAGAGGGCAGGACAATGCGTAAAATATAGCATCAATCACACAGTCAGGTCGAGAGGGCGACAGGATTCGGGGCCGTTGCTGAATTCCCTCAGGTGCAGGGGGAGATGGCTGCACACGTGGTCATTAAGGCTCTCACACAGCAGCCAGGTGCCTTCATAAACAGGAAAGTGTTCCCCTGGCTGAATGTTTGATTACTCTGTGCTCGCTGCAAGAGGATGCTCTCGATGTGCTGACAGTTCCTGGGAAGCTGACATGACGCATACATTTTGAAACAAACCCAGGTGTATCAGCTTTTCAGGCCATCTGAGCACCTTCATGGGTGGATACTGGATGACAAGGGGTACACACTGAAGACTTGGCTTCTTACACATGTGCATAACCCCAACAGAGGACATGTACAACCACTGCAACATGACTACCAGGGAAACCAATGAACAGGCCATAAGCTTTCTGAAAATGAGGTTCAGATGCCTGGATAGATCTGGGGAACCTTAAATTCCCCAATCAAGGGTCTAGTATATCATGATGGTATGCTGTGCTCTGCACAATCTAGCGCTCCAGCGGGGAATAACATTGGAGAGTGATGACTACATTTGATGCACGGTCTCCTCTTCCAGGACGGAAGAGTTGAAGTGGGGGTGGGGGTGGGGGTGGGGGCCAGACCGTGCGGACAATGAAAATGCACCCACAGGACTGGTGTCAACAGGCATATATGCCAGGGAGGCATGTGATTCTCTCATAAGCGCACATTTCTCCTGAGATATGGTTAAGCACGCTGGAAACTCTCTAATGTAGTCTCAGTGACCTTTCATTAAATATCCTTACCATGTCACTGGATCCATTGTTACATTAATCCAAGGGATACATTCACCATTGCCCCCATTCTGTGGACACCTTTACACGCCCTCCATCTCAAGTGCTCATCATCTGGTGTTGGCCCACTGATACAGAAATGAACAGATGAATAGTTATGTAATGCATTACAAGACCTTTAAAGTGGCATTTACATCTGGCATTCTGTATAAAACTGTTAGTCAGGAAGACTATAAGTGCAATCCAGGTGGATTTGCATGAATGTGTCCAGGTGCTCTTGCTTTGTGTTCTCCCAGTGCCTGAAGTTGATGTGGAGGCAGATTGCTGCCTGTCCTGCTCCGGTGCATGGGATGGCCACAGTGGATAACCTCTGGGTGTCTGCATCCATGCAGGGGCCGCCTCTGTCATTAGGGTTTCATGAAGCATTTGTGTCACCGTCAAAGTGGGTGAGGATCCGCTGTCCATGCAAGGAACACCTTGATAAGAACGCCCCCGCCCCGGGCAGCTATTCATGGTCCACCTGCCTTTCCCTACTTAGAGTCATTAAACACCTGGCAGCAGAGATCCAAATGTTTCAGACCCATCTTTTCTTCCATCACTCAACAGAGCTCATGGATGAGGCCATACTGCAGAGGTAGGTGCGCACCTCTTGCATTCACTGGGTGGTATGCTGCATGTGGTTCTCTATGAATGTCACCACTCTTCAATGGAGGAAGTCATGCGCTTGTAAGTCAGCGACATGGTACCAACCATAGCACGGATGGACTTCCCTGTCATATGCGCATGAGTACAAACTGCCTGTGGAAATTCTGACAGATGCCCACATATTTCACGCTGTTGCTCCAGCATCTGCTACTTTACTGATGACTTCTGAGGCTCGCTATCTATGAGAAGTTGAATATCACTGGGCTTTTCCTCAGTCCTCCGATGGGGTGTGGCAGCAGCTGTCATTGCCTCCATTAGGTGCTCGTGTGCATCTGTGACATGCCCAACAGCTGGTGCCACCCTTTCTAACCATGTATGTCAAGGCCCACCGACATCAGCACTGGTGGAGGGTTTACTGGACTGATGTGACACAGTCCCCTCAGCTGGCAGATCATTCTCTGAGGTCTCATTTTATCCTGGAGCCATTGTCAGCCCCTCACTGGATCTGCAGGAGAGACAACAGCATTGCATGAATAAAAGCAAAATACTGCGGATGCTGGAAATCTGAGATAAAAACAGAAAATGCTGGAAAAACTCAACAGGTCTGACAGCGTCTGTGGGGAGAGAAACAGAGTTAACGTTTCGAGTCTGTATGACTCTTCAGAGCTGAAGAGAGATAGAAATGTGATGGATTTTACACTGTTTAAGAGGGGGTGGAGCAGGTGGAGGAAAATAGAAGATCAGGGATAGGTGGGAGCTGGGGAGAGATTTGACAAAGATGTCATGGACACAAGACAAAGGGAGTGTTAATGGTAGCATTAAAGTCTAAAGAAGGTGCTGATAGTGGCATAAAGGTAAGATAGCAGAATGGGTTAATAGCAGAACAAGGGTCAGCACTCTCTGAAAACAAAAGAACAAGTGACAGATGGCCCTGTGAGTGGGCAGGGAGAAGGTTAGGGAAAAAAATTGTATTAAAAAAGGCATCAAGATGGAGGAGAGAGTTCATGATCTGAAGTTTCTGAATTGAATGATAAGTCCAGAAGGCTGTAAAGTGCCTAATTGGAAGATGAGGTGCTGATCCTCCAGTTTGTGTTGGGCTTCACTGGAACATTGCAGCAGGCCAACAACGAACATGTGGGTATTAAAACAAGATGGTGATTTGAAATGGCAAGCGACAGGAAGGTCTGGGTCATGCTTGTTCCACAAAGCGGTCACCCTGTCTGCGTTTAGTCTTCCCAGTGTAGAGGAGAGTGCATTGGGAGTAATGAATACAGTAGACCAAATTGAAGGTGGTGCAAGTGAAGCGTTGCTTCACCTGAAAGGAGTGTTTGGGACCTTGGACGGTGAGGAGGGAGGAGGTAAAAAGGTAGGTGTTGCACCTTCTGCGATTGCATGGGAAGGTGCCATGGGAAGGGGATGAGGAGTTGGGTGTGATGGAAGAGTGGACCCATGAATTAATTTAAAAAAAACAGGATGTCATGCTGGAGTTGGGGGAAATGGCGGAGGATGATCCTTTGAATGCAGAGGCTGGTGGGGTGAAACGTGAGGACAAGAAGGACCCTATAATGCTTCTGAGAGGGAGGGGAAGGGGTGAGGGCAGAGGTGTGGGAGATAGGTCTGACATTGTTGAGGGCCCTGTCAACCAGAGTAGGGGGGGGAGTCCTCAGTTCAGGAAAAAGGAAGACATGCCAGAAGAGCCATTTTGGAGGTAGCATCATCAGAACAGATGCGACAGAGGTGGAGGAACTGAGAGAATGGGATGGAGTCCTTACAGGAAGAAGGATGTGAGGAGCTGTAATCGGGGTAGCTGTGGGAGTCGGTGGGCTTGTAATGAATATTGGTAGATAGTCTATCACCAGAAATTGAGTCAGAAAGGTCAAGAAAGAGAAGGGAAGTGTTGGAGATGGACCATGTGAAGGTGAGAGAGGAGTGGAAATTGGAAGCAAAATTGATAAATTTTTCCAGGTCCAGATGAGAGCATGAAGTGGCACCGATACAGTCATCAACGTACTAAAAAAAGGCTTGTAGGAGGGACCCTGAGTAGGACTAGAACAAGGAATGTTCCATATACCCCACAAAAAGACAGGCATAACTGGGGCCCATGCGGGTACCCATAGCCACACTTTCTATTTGGAGGCCAGTTAAAGGAGAAATTGTTCAGTGAGAGAACAAGTTCAGCCAGGCGAAGGAGAATCATGGTGGATGAGGATTGTTCGGGCCTCTGTTAAAGGAAGAAGCGGAGAACCCTCAGACCATCCTGGTAGGGGATCGAAGTGTAGAGGGATTGGACGCCCATGGTGAAGAGGAGGTGGTTAGGCCAGGAAACTAGAAATTATTTATATGATGTAGGGCGTCAGAGGAATTGTGAATGCAGATGGGAAGAGACTGGACAAGGGAAGAGAGAATGGAGTCAAGATAGGAAGAATTGAGTTCCGTGGGGCAGGAACAGGCTGACACGATCGGTCTACCAGGACAGCCCTGTTTGTGGATTTTGGGAAGGAGTTAGAAACGGGCTGTGCGGGGTTGGGAGATTATGAGTTTGGAAGCTGTGGAGGGAAGATCTCCAGAGGAGATGAGGTCAGTCACAGTCCTGGAAACAATGACTTGATGTTCGGTGGTGGGCTCATGGTCCAAGGGGAGATGGGAAGAAGTGTCTGAGAGGTAGTGCTCAGCCTCTGCAAGGTGGAGGTCAGTTTGCCAGACAACAACAGCACCACCCTTGTTGGCAGGTTTTATAACAAAGTCAGGGTTGGACCTGAGAGAACGGAATGCAGCAAGTTCAGAAGGAGACAGGTTGGAGTGGGGGAGATGAGCAGAGAAATTGAGTCAGCCGATGTCACGCTGACAGTTCAGTGAAAAGATCAAAAGCAGGTAAGAGGCCAGAATGAGGGGTCCAGGTAGAGGGAGAATACTGGAGGTGGGTGAAAGGATCCATTGAATGGGGGGAGGACTCCTGTCCAAAGAAGTGAGCATAGAGACGAAGATGACGGAAGAAGGGTTCAGCATTGTGCCAAGCCCAAAATTCAATGAGGTGACAGTGTAAAGGGATGAAATTGAGACTTTTACTGAATACAGAACATTCAGAATTAGAGAGGGGAAGGTCAGAGGGTATGGTGAACACACGGCAAGGGCTGGGATTGGAAGAAGGTTTGGGGTCAGAGGGATGGGAAAGGGTGGAGGGTCCCGGATGTGCGTTGGTATTAATAAGTTGTTGGAGCTTGTGTTCCTTAACACCTGACAGGAAGAGAAAAAGCTTCTTGTTAGGGTGACGGATGAGATGAAGAATGAAATGGAACTGGGGTCAAGGGCAGCTTTGAGATAGAGTGAGTCGGTGCTGCTGGAGAGAGGTTGAGTGTGTACATATGGCATATGGCAATTAATATGGATCTCAGGATGTAGCAAAAACAGCAGTCTGAGGAACATTGTATCTCCTGGAGATACCCGTGGGTGGATTCGAAACATGAAGGATTAAACTTCAGTTGGAATCCATGAGGGGTAAGTCGGAGATAGTGCGAGATTGGTGCGTTGCGCTTTCAATCATATTCACAGGGCACCGTAGTTAGTATCCGTCAGACTGATTGATGCCACATCCGTCACGTTACTCACTCTCTATGTGCTCCACACCTGCCTTCCCCTCAGCAACAGGCGGTCTTGCTGTAATCGCTCCTCCAGCAGAGGCACTATACCTATGAATGGCATACCACCTTCAGTTCTTCTCCACTGCCTGGGACTTTCCCTTCGATCACATACATATACATTATCACTTGTCTCTCATATGCATGTGGCACTGGTCAGCCTATGCCAGCTTTCATGTCCAGCATCGGGCCACTGGGAGGCTTTCTGCAAGCAGCCATTCAGTCTTGACAATGTAGTGATTAACTCTGAACATGGGCCTCTTGCATGAAGCCAATGTGGGCATTGGCATCTGGTGATGCGTGATGCATGAATTTGCCACATGGGCACACATCTCAGCACCACATATGATCTGCAGGGATGCAGGCTTGTTATTATGAATGCCACTCAGCTTGCCAGATTCTACCAGGTACCATTGTACCATTGAAACGCTTGAGGCACTACACCCATGACTGCTGACTTCCTCGGCCACCTCCAGCCATCCCTTCTCTGACCCCAGCCATTTGCGCTCAGCAACCCTTCAGAACTGCTCTGGAGAAAGGCCCATGACCTGAAACGTTATCTCTGTTTCTCTCTCTGCAGATGCCGCCAGACCTGTTGAGTGTTTGCAGCAATTTTTCTTTTCATTTCAGATTTCCAGTATTTTACTTTTGTTTTAGTAACTAATGCCAAGGCCGTCTTTATGTACAGCCTGTGGGAAGGCTGCTGAGCTCCCTTCAAATATGGCATCTGCCTTTGACCTCCAGGAGCTTCCTCCCACCTGCTGTTATTGGCCAGATCCCCCCGCCTGTTGATTGTTAACTGGCTGCAGGTTACAAAATCCTTAAGCATGTCCCTCCACCCGCCCATGCGGCCATGCAACCCATATTGAAACCTGAAGTTGGGGTTTCCTCTCTTTTCAGTAAAATTCAGGCCAGTAATTCACAATTCCTCAACAAATGAGGGAAGCAGACCTTTCAGTTTCAAAATCAAAACCTACCAACTCTGCAATTTATACATTCTCAGAATGCATAGCTCTGGTTCAAAGAGCTGTTCAGTTTCTATGTGGGGAAAATATTCCAAACGCAAGCTTTTCAGGCAGGCTGAATCTTTGAAGCAAATACTTCAATGGAGAGATGAAAAGACAAACCACTGTGTAGGTCTAAACATCATGTGAAGTGTGTAGCTTCTAAAATTTTCTGTTATTGCAAAAATGTTTTGGATTTTTAAAAAATCTTTTTCAGTGATTGAATTGAACCATCAATAAACTACAATGGACACCAAAACTGATATGAAATAGAATTTTGCCATTCTTGACCTGTTGATCTTCACCATGAATGTTAGCAAACAGTTTCCTTGTCAAATGCTGACAAAAAGTGTGACTTAAAATTGTAACAAAGGTTTGTGGGCTGGAAGTTTTTATCATAATAAACTAGCCAATCTCTCACAGTATTATGGCGAGGCCAACCACGCATAGTCTTCAAGTGAAGTGGGGTTTGAGGTGCAAGGGACTGGAAAGAGAGTGTAGTCTAAGGTTAGCCCCTTATCCAAACATATGAAAGTGTCAAACAGGAAAAGACCAGCACCGTCCATCCAGTCCGCTCCACATAATTGTGATGTTACATTGAGTTTCATCAAACCTACAATACAGAATAAGCCTATTTGGTCCAAATGTTCAATTTAAGCTCACAAGCCTCTCTCCACCCTCTTCATCTCACCCTATCAGTATGCCCTTCTATTCCTCTCTCTCTCGTGTGCTTATTTTATTTTTCCTTACTAGTATCCATGCTGTTTGCCTCCCACTCCTTGTGGTAGGGGGTACCAGATGCTGATTGCTCTTTGGATAAAGAAGTTTCTCCCAAATTACCTATTGGATTTATTAGTGACTATCTTATATTTATGAACTCTAGTTTTGGTCTCCCCCACATTTTCTCCATGTCTACCCTATCAAACATTTTCATTATCTTAAGGATCTCTATTCGGTCACATCTCAGCCTTCTCTTTCTTTAGAGAAAAGAGCTTCTGCCCCTTCAAGTCTTGCCCCGATCGTTCTAATCTCTCAGTCCTAGTGTCATCCTTTTAAATCTTTTTGCACCTATATATGCCTCCAAATCATTTTCATTATATGGAGAACTGAACAATACTTGGGGCAGAATTTTTAGTCCCGTGGGTGGGCGCGCGCCCGACCCGAATGGGAGTGAAATAGTGCGCGATGATGTCAGGCGAGCGTCCCGACCTCATAGCGGATTCCTGCGAGTTTTTGGTTGGCGGGCGCAAGCGAGAGGCAGCAGCGCGCCCTCCGACAATTAAAAGGCCTATTAAGGCCCTTAAGTAATGAATTAAGTTGCATTTCTCGCTGCCCGCTCAACCATTCGGTTGCATTTTTAATGAAGCCTCATCCACGAGCTTATAAAAAAAAAACAAATCTTTAACATCCCTTTTCACACGTCCCTCTTCATGTGACTGAGTCACATGTAGGGGACATGTTTATCTCAAATGTTAAAAGTTTATTTTTGTATTTAAAATCGGTCAGCACCCTGAGGCAGCCTGTGCGTGTCAGTGTGTGCTCCTCCGCGCATGTGCACACCTCAGCGCTCGTGCTCCTCCCGCCCTCACCACAGCATCACTGAGGCTCCCAGTGCACGTTTCACGCTGGCTGGCCATTAATTGGCCAGGAAAAATTCTGTGCCAAGTGTGGTCTGACCAAGGCTTCATACAGCTTTCACATGCATTTCCTGTTTTCTAGCTCTGCCCCTGAAGAAATGAACCTCAGTGTTTGGATTTCTTTTTAAATGCCTTATTAATCTCTGTCACTGCCTTTAGTGATGTATCTCATTTCCTGGGAAAGGTGAAAAACTAGATAAAAAGTTAGACCAATCAGGGATAAAAACCATCAGGAAAGTTCATCTCCGAACCTCTTAGGTTAAATGTGTATTATCTTATCAGTAAGTTACAACACAAGCTGCACTTTATTAGAATCTTTAGTGTAGAAAATCGCTCAACATACGAGGAAAAATCATTGGGAGGAACTAACTAGATTCGATACAAGTAAAAAAAAACGGCGATGATAAACTAATGTGAAAGCAAAGTACTGAAGATGCTATAAGTCTGAAATACAAGCAGAAAATGCTGGAAAAACTCAGCAGGTCTGGCAGCCTCTGTGGAGAGAGGAACAGAGTTAATGGGTGGGATTTTCCGAGCCCGGTGACGGCGGGTGTGATAGGTGGCGTGCGCGGGAAATATGGCACGACCTGCTTCACGATGGTGTGAAGGCAGGTCCCGATCGTCCGCTCAGCCCGCCCCCAGCGGACCGTGTTTCCCGCCATCGGTCGGAGGGGAGCTAATTGTAATACATCAGCATATAATTAAAAGGACCATCCCACCAGGCTCTTGGAACCCCGCCGTATTGTCCGTCCACGTCAGCGGGAAAGCACACCGACGTGTTTCACAACAGCACGCAGGCGACATGTGCTTGGCGGCTTTCACTCTGGGGGGGGATTGAGGTGAGTTCCTCCTCAGGAGCAGCAGCATTCTCCACAGCTCGCCTGATGTTCACAGGCCTCAGGGGCACCGGGGGGGGGCGGGGGGGGCAACTAATGTCTGGCCCCAGAGGCAACTGCTGGAGTGGGGAGTGGGGGGGGGGGGGGGGGGTGCGGTGGGGTGTGTCCGGGGGCAAGTGCTGCCCTGGCGCTGTGTCCCATGCACAGGCAATTGAAGTGGGGGTCAGGGTAAGCGAGGGAGGTGGCCACATGTTAGGGACACCTGTATAAACTGACCATGCCTCTGCAACTGAGACAGATTAGGCGCAGCCACAGTGATATGATTGGGGTCGGGCTCCTAGCCTGCCCACCCATGCAAGCATTGCAGAGGCACCAAAGGGCCACCAAGTGCTCCAGACCTTACCCCCCACCTCGCCCTCCCCACACCCCAGCACAGACTTCGAGTCCGCCACCACTTTATTGGTCCGCGGAGCAGTTGGGCTGCACACGTTGTACAATCTCCTCACCAACGTTGGTCATGTAGCAGTCACTGTGCTCACAGCCCCTTGTAATCTCAGCACCCCAATTTGGTCCAGTGTCCCCCATGTCGCAGGCTGACAGGGCAGCCATGCAGCGCGCTCATCTCTGGCCATCCGAGGGGTGACCAGCACTCTCCGGAAAGCATTAAGGGGCGGTCACACAGGCCAGGAAAGGTGCTAAGTACAGACATGGTAACCATGTCTCTCTCTCTTTCATGCTGCAGGAGGACCACGCCAGGATCATGGATCCTGGTGATCTAGCTGTACGCCTGATGGCCTACAGAGACTGTAGAAGACGGAGGAGAGAGCGACTGAGGCTCCTGGTTGCGCAAAGGCAGGAGCAGCAACCTCAGGAAGAAGGGGCAGCAGGGGCTCCCGCACACACTGCCCAGGAGCGACAGCGAGCCGTGGCTGGTCGGCGCCTAGCGACACCCAGGGTCTATAGACGCCGCCTGGCAATCCTGCAGATGACTGAGAACCGGAGGCAGAATTTTGCCCTTGGCGTGCGGGATGGGTGGGGGCGGTCCGGAAAGCAGCCCCCTCCCGCGATCCACAGCGCACCGCGGTTTCATGCTGGCGGGCCAATTAAGGCCCACCCAGCGTGATGTGTGAGTGGCACGCTGAGCGCTGCCTGTACAGGTGGAGAGGGGGGGGTGGGGTGGGGGTGGGAGGGCGAGCAGGCCTAGCAACGCACTTCATGCATGGAGCTGCCTCAGGGAGATGAAGAATTATATTGAAAATATTAATAAAACATGTCCCCTCATGTGACTCTGTCACACGAGCAAGGACACATTCTTAATTAAAAATTAAAGCTTTTATTTCATTTGAATTTGCTTTTGGAAACCTCATCCCGTCCATGGGTGAGGTTTCCAAAAAAATGCAAAGACTACTTGGCCTTTTCGCCTGCCCGACAACCATCAGGTTGAATGGGCAGTGAAAAATTCAGGACTATTGTTAACTTTATGGCCTTAATAGGCCTTTTAATTGTCGGCGGGTGCGTTGCTGGCTCTGGCACATGCCAGCCGACCGACCTATCACGCGACTGCGTGATGACGTCAGCATGCTTGGCCTATGTCATCGCGCGCTATTTCACCCTCGGGTCGGGCGCGCGCCCACCTGCCGAGCTAAAGATTCTGGCCCCAGTGTCGCTGATGACTGCGCTTGTCCAGGGACCTGGTGGCTCACATCTCCCACTTACTGCAGGACTTGGCGCCAAAGGGACATGGAGGGCATCCACTGCCAGTGGTTGTGAAAGTGACCCCGGCACTCAATTTCTATGCCAATGGCTCCTTTCAGGGCTCCACAGGTGACCTCTGTGGGATTTCACAATCCACCATCCACAAATGCATCCATGAGGTCACGGATGCCATCTTCTCCATGGAACACAACTTTGTGCATTTCGCCTGGGACCGGGACAGCCAGGATGCAAGGGTCATTGGATTCGCCCTGATCTCGGGATTCCCACAGGTGCAGGGTGCAATTGACTGCACTCATGTGGCGCTCAGGTCTCCGTCGCTACACACGGTCAACTTCATCAACCGCAAGGGTTTCCACTCTGTGACCACCAGAAACACATCCTGCAGGTATGCACACTGTTTCCAGGGAGTGTGCATGACGCCTACATCCTGAGTCACTCGCAGATCCCTGCAGTCTTCCACGGAGACCGCAGGGTTGGCTCCTCGGGGACAAGGGCTACCCACAGAGGTCGTGGCTGATGACACCCATGCGGCGGCCTCAGACTGCAGCAGAGTGAAGGTATAATGAGGCTCATGCAGCAGTTCGCAACTTGGTGGAGCAAACCATCGGGATGCTGAAGATCCGGTTCCATTGCTTGGACCGGTCTGGTGGAGCCCTATAATACAGTCCGCAGAGGGTGTCACACATCGTTGTCGTCTGCTGGCCCTTTACAACCTGGCGCTGCAATGGAGAGAGGAGCTGGCTGAGGAGGAGATGGAGGAGCTGGAGGTCTTCTCTGATGAGGAGGACACTGACAGGGATGAGTGTGAGGGGCTCCTCAGGGTTGATGATGACCGGGATGAGGCTCTTGCATTGGCTAGACGAGGTAGGCATGCTAGGGAGGCCCTCATAGATGCCAGATTTGTGGAGGATGATGAGGACATGCAGAGAGGTGAACGTTTGACTCCAGTCTGGCTTATGGCTGGGGGAACGGGAACCATTCAAGTTAATGGTTGAGACATTTAAAAGGTTAATTTCTCAGTTAAAAAGACAATGGGTGGGACTAATCCCTCCCCAGACTAGGGCTAACCCAATAGCTAATGTGGAAGCATGATTTGACAATTTGGGATAACAACCATTTTGTGTTTTTGGGTTGTATAAAGGAGGCTGTGAGAAGCCATTTTGTGTTGCAGTGTGAGAGACAATAGCAGCACAAAGCTCTCAGTTGAAAAAGTCATGAACTAAATGAGAGAGCTCAGGTTTCCTGCCATCAGGAGTTATGGAGTAAAGCTTCCAGTAAAAATATCCTTGGGCTGCTGAGAAGAAACCAGGCAATCCACTGTCAGTACCTGCAGTCTCCAGAAAGGAAAGGAGCCTTTACTCTCTCCCAGCATCTGCTATACCTATTGAGTTCACTTACTAAGTAAGACTCCGACTCTTCAACTTCACAAGCTAATGCAGCTGCTAAACTGAACCTCAAGTTTCAATCCCTTCTCTTTGGAAAGGAAGCCAAGCAATGGGCCAGCAACAATATCCCACAGAGACTGATTTGAAATCTCATCTTTAAGCATCTTTTTTCCTTTGTCTCCATTTTAATCTTTGTACCCATATCCTTGTTAATAACTTGATCATTTTTAGTTAAGTAACTTTTAGCAATAGTTTTTATAATAAACTAACCTTTATCTTATTTAAGACTAAAGGTTGTCTGCTGGGTTATTTTTTAATTGAACCACTCATAAATTAAAAGAGGGTTACACAAACGAATTCTTAGCTCATGGACCTCTGAGGAAACACCTTTCACCTGGTCATGACAAAAGAGAAACAATTTTCTCTGGCGGGGGTGGGGTGGGGGGCATTTGATGTTACTGGGGTGGAAATAGGCAGTCTTTGTGATGGAGAGGATAAGGGGTCGATAGCTCATATTAAGGTCAATTAGGACAGTGAGATTGTGAATTCCCTGATTCAGCCTGAGAGTGGATGGGAAGGAGGGTGTAAATATGGGCAGCCAGGATGTAGAGTGAATGGTGAGGGCCAAAGACAATCACTTCAGCCTTTTTAATGTTTAACTGGAGGAAATTGCAGCTCATCCAAGACTAATTGTTGGACAAGCAGAATGACAACATCAGAGGCAGTGAACGGGGTTGAGGGTGATGCAGAGATAGAGTTGGGTGTCTTCAGCAGACACTTGGAACCTGACCACGTGTCTTTGGATAGTGTCGGCAAGGAGCTACATGTATTTAAGAATGAGAAGGGCCAAGAGTAGAACCTTGGGAGACACCAGAAGTAGCAGTTATTAAGCAAACCATCTCACAACGTTGAACATACTTGCAACAAACTGATAAGGGGTATTGCATATCGCAGCAAATTCATGTAGATAAAATTTTTCAGCAGCCATAATATTGTCTTTTTCAAATTTGATGAGGGTAGTGCAAATACTGATTGCAATCCTTTCAAACACAAATTATTCCTAATGGTTTTCACATGAATTCCCCGATTCTTTGGAATTTCAAAATGTACAGTCCAGCTAGCCTGAGGTGTTGTGGTGTAATCAAACACATGAGAATGATGATATCTGATGCACTGTGTGTGTGGCTTCATGTCACAAGTATTCTGACTCTTGTAAACTGTTGGTAGGAAGTTATCTGCATTTGAGAGTTGATGTGCCTAGCGATGGGGCAAGTTGGTTTGAGATCAATCTTCCTGTGTTAAATCAGGGTCAACATACTCTCATGGACCTTCTGTATGAGTTCAAAAAGAAAAAGGAAATGGAAAGCGAGCAGGTTCATTAGCTTCCTCTTTCATTAGGTGCCTTCTCCTTTAGTAGCCCAGAGTCAGACTGCCATCTTCCTCTAACTTTTTCTGAAGGGCGAATACTCTCTTGGGGTCCCACAGTTTGAGGATGGTAAAGGAGCAAGAGGACACAGTGGCAATCTGAAGTATCTATCTAACATCTTCCAGTTTTCTTGTAATGAATTAATAGAACATAAACATTGATGAAGCGGCAAGGTTTTTGGTGAGGAATACTCTGGCCAGTAATTTCATCTATTTATCTGAGAACAGGGACACAGATAATGTTAAATTAACAGGAGTCTGAAGAGGCTGAGGACAAGGCATGGTGTTGCTAACACACTGCCACACTCCCACTTGCATGCTCACTGTTATTGCTCCACCATTGGTGCTTGTGCTTTCAACCGTCTAGGCCACAAGATAGTCCCTCCCTAATTCCCCTTTCCTCTCTATCTCTCTCCTCCTTTAAGTTGCTTCTTAAAACTTACTTCTTTGACCAAGCTTTTGGTCACCTGTACTAATATTGCCTTTTGTGGCAAATTGCATCCAATAATGGACCTGTGAAGCATCTTCCCAAAGTTTCACTTTGTCAATGGCACTATATAGATATAAGCCATTTTTGCAGGTACTCACACAGTGAAGTAATCCTTTCAATACCTCACTGCTCTCAGGGTGCTTGTGGCTCAAGCAACAGATTTGATCTGTATGAGATACTGCCACAGGGGAACAGCATTGAATGGAACAGTATCCATTAAACAATACATCTGGGGAAATACTCCGGAATCCTGAGGTATGTCTGCCAAGGCTGACGTTTTCTGACCCTCCTGCCAAGTATCTGCTTCATCTTATGCCTCCAACTTGTCTGGCCCCTTGTGCACTCCTCTCTGGCTCACACTCATGTCCCTCAGGACATGATCTGGTGCCAGAACTGGTGCCTTGGCATGATGTGGAGGATTAATTGAATCTTACCCACTTATTTTGAGCCTGTTTATATTAACACATTAGTACGAAAGACTTAATGTATATATTGATGTTCGTGTAAACTCTGGCCTCCTTAAGTCGGCAGATTTTGTTTTAAGTCCCTAACAAAATTAAAGTTTAGTCTTCTTGTTGCTCATGTTGACAGGTATTCTCCACTTTGCCTTCCCGCCATCGAAACTGTGGATGGATTTGGCAAGTGCTGGTCAGTTGTGCATTGACGTTCTGCTTCTGTTGCTGAGACCTCTACACTAGTAAACCCTGTTCACATCTTGTTGTGCAGGAAGACCCCAACATTGGTAATAGGTAGTACCCAGCGTAATGCCCACTGGTGACGAAAGGGAACTCTGTGGACTTCCAGTGGCTTGGTTACGGGGTGGTTGCCAGCGGTGATGGGAGTTGCTTGAATGATGCTGATTGGTCAGCGAAACAAAGTCAGTAAATGCAACAAGGGTCCACCACAAGGATCCACCAAAGAGACTGCTACACACAGGGATCTAAAGCAGAGCAAGGTATAGGGAACTGATAGTTGTATTTGGATTCAGGATGTCCTGGTCAGTTTCATGTTGAGTCCGAGGGTACCACTTGGCTGGACAAACCATTTTAAAAAGCAAAATTTAATTCTTGGGATGTGGGTGTCCCTGACAAGGTTGGCATTCAGAGCCCATCCTGTAATTGCCCAAGGACATGATGATGTACCTGGAGTTGTAAACATAGGCCAGGCCAGGAGGTTTTCTTCTCCAAACAACCTAACTGAACCTGTCAATTTTTTCTGACAGTTTCATAGTCATATTTGCCAGCTTTTCATTCCGAGATATTTTAAAAACTGAATTCAAATGCACAAGTTGCCATGGTGGGATTTCAGTCCTTATTCTCTAGATTATTAGTCCAGTTACTTAACATAAGATCCGTATGGTAGTTATGGTTGACAAAATTGGAATGGTCCACTAAATGTATGAGATACTGCCACAGGGGAACAGCATTGAATGGAACAGTATCCATTAAACAATACATCTGGGGAAATACTCTGGAATCCTGAGGTACCTCTGCCAAGGCTGACATTTTCTGACCCTCCTGCCAAATATCTGCTTCATCTTCTGCCTCCCAATTTGTCTGGCCCCTTGTGCTTTGTGCTTCACCTCGTGCACTCCTCTCTGGCTCACACTCACGTCCCTCAGGAGGGGATGTCTCTGAACTGATGCCTTGGCAGCAAGGCTGCTATGGCATGATGCGGAGGATTAATTGAATCTTACTCTTATCTTGAACAATGGGTACCACAACAACTATGTATAGTGCTTTTGACATAGTAACATGTCCCAATATATTTCACGAGTGTAAAATCAGGAAAAAGAGCCAAATAAGGATAATTAGGAAAGGTGACAAAAAGCTTGGTCAAACAGGCAGGTTTTAAGGAGCATCTTAAAAGAGATTAGAGAGGCAGAGAGATTTAGGGAGAGAGGTCCAGAGCTTAGGGCCAAGACAGCTAAAGACACAGCTGCCAACATGGGGCGGAAGAAGTGGGAGATGCCAAGAGAGCAGAATTGCAAGAATACAGTACAGAGTTCTCGGAGAGTTGTAAGGTTGGAGATGGTTACAGAGATTGGGAAGGGTGAAGCCATGGAGGAATTTGAACACAAAAAGGAGAACTTTAGAAATCAAAACATTATTGGACTAAAAGCCACTGTAAGTCAGCTGCAACAGCAGAGTTTTAGCTAAACTGAAGTTTATGGAAGTTGGAAGGTGGGAAGCCAGCCTGGAAAGCTATGTAAGTAGTGTATTTTGGAGATAGAAATGTCACAGAAGATGGGCTGAGGCAGGGCTGGAGATGGAAGGAGGTGGCTTTTGTGATGAAGAGGACATGGTGTAGAACTTTATTTGGCCACCCTCAGTCTGTGGACTTTGAATGATTGGTACCTCTTTCTGTTGACTGTGGATGGTCAGAATTCAATGGGAGTGCCATCTATTGCGCCCTGGACTTTGGGAAGTCCAGCCACCCCATAAAGCTGGATGGTCCCATGATGCTGCTGCCTTGCTGCAATGCCATTCTGGGACAAAATCCTGGAACTGCCTTCCTAACAGCACTGTGGGTGTACCTACACCACATGGATTGCATGGGTTCAAGAAGGCAGCTCACCACCATCTTCTCAATGGCAATTAGGGATGAGCAAAAAATGCTGGTCCAGCCAGCGACGTCCACATCCCACACATGAATTAAAAAAAATACTGGGGCTACAGTGTCCAGTCAAAATGGACGAACTAAACTCAATAGCACAATTCACAAAAGCCTCCCCGACATTCAAAATTCCTTACCAAATTTACAACGAATACAGATTTCAAGCAATTCACAGATTTCACATAAATCGCTCTGCCAGAATCCAAAATCTTTTAATGGAGTAACTCCAATCTTGTTACTAGATGGTGTTGGGTGCCTCAGAATACTGTGGCAAAGTCAGACACTGTACAAAACTAACAGACCGAAGCATTATTTTAATGTTATTCCAAAAAGATTACAGAAAATTTGACAACTTGAAGTATTTTTCTTACCATTCCATTCCTAATTAAAATTAAGAGGAAAACTTCTGTTTAAATAATTGTTAGCTGAAGGCATGTTAATTTCCTTTAGCAGTTATCCCCTTTGCTGGATGGTAGGAAAGATCACTTGGGGATTATGGTCACTGAAGTTCATAGTAAAGTGGGAGAGGGACGGGCGTGTTAGCAACACCATGCCTTGTCCTTAGCCTCTTCAGGCTCCTCTGTTAGTTTAACACTATCCACGTCCCTGTTCTCAGGTAGATGAATGAAATCATTGGACAGAATATTCTTCACTAAAAACCGTGTTGCTTCATCAATGTTTATGTTCTCCTGCAAGCATTAGAAAAAAAGTTCTGTTAAACATTAATTCATTACAAGAAAACATCTATACATTATGATTTGCAAGGCAACAAAGAAAGGTCAAAAAAAATCTGTCTTTATATGGGGTCTTGTATAACCTCAGGACCCAAAGCTCTTCATAGAAAATTAAGGACTTTAGAGGTGTCGTCACTGTTGTAATGTAGGAAAAGCGAAAGCCAATTTGTGCATAACAAGGTCCCACAAACAACAATGTGATAATGACCAGATAAACCTGTTTTTTTAAGTGATGTTGTTTGAGGGGTAATGTTGGCCAGGCCATTGGGGAGACCTCACTGACTGGCTCAGAGGCAAAATTGTGGCCCACTGAACCCTGGCTAACAAGGTGGTCCAGAAGAATTCTTCTTTTCCTCCACCTTGGTCTTCGTCCTTCCATCCATCCTTCTAACACCTTTTACACCTTCTAACTCTATATCCCCAACCTTAAGCAAGTGCTCAATCTGTTTAATTGGTCTTGACCCGCCAACATCAATCAAACTAGGTCCTCCTTGTATCATTGACAAAACTTGCAACTTGGGCAAAAAACAAATTCTGAGATGGCAGCTCTGCTTTACCAGGCACAGCTTGATGTATTTGGAATGATTTTGGACGTCGGGAGTTAAATTACGAAGACAGATTGCATATACTTGGCTTGTACTCCGTCCAATTTTAGGAGCTCATGAGTAATCTGCTTGAGGTGTTGAAAATGATCAAAGGACATGATAGGACAGATAAAGAGAAACTATTTCCTCTGGTAGGATAATAAGATAATTTGCACTCCTTTTATGGAATGAAATCTGCTGTCGTCATCTGGTCTGGCCTACATGTGACTCCAGGCCCACAGCAATGTGGTTGACTCTTAACTGCCCTCTGAAATGACCTAGAAAGCCACTCAATTCAAGGGCAATTAGGGATGGGGTAATAAATGCTGGCCTTGCTAGTGACACTCACATCCCATGACAGAATAAAGGCGAAACAAAGCAGGAAACCTTAAAGTTAGAGCCAGGTCATTCAAGAAGTGACATTGGGGAACCCATTTTCACACAAAGGATAGTGGAAATCTGTAACTGCCCCAAAAGGTTGTGAATGCTCCGGGCCAATTGAAATCAAGATTGAGATCAATTGATCTTTGTTGTGTAAGGGTACCAAGGGATGTGGAGCAAAGGTGGGTAAATGCAGTTTAGATACAGATTAGTTGTAACCTGATTAAATGGCAAAACAGGTTCGAAGGGTTGAATCGGCACTTCCTGCTCCTACGATAAAACAGATTGCCTGTTATACACCAAAGCACCAACCATTCTCCCCTACCCCCTCACTGCAAAACTTCAGAACTCAGTACATTATTAAAACCCCCTACATGGGTTGAAAGAGGCAGCTGCTGTTAATCTCCAGCTCACTTTTGGATAGTTAACACATTTAGGATGAAATTATGAAACTCCACTTAGAAAGATAATTTTCTCTTCCATTTTCTCTGTACCAGTTCTTGATCTAACCCTCATTATTGCCAATCCCACCTCCTGGATAGCACTCCAGGCACTGTTTCATATACTTGACTCTTGTATTACCCAGCAGAAGGCATAAAACGTGGCCTTTGTGAAGACAGACACTCCGGAATAGCACTGGCATGTATTACTGGCAGCTCCCGTTGGCCCTCTGATTACCCATGTGCCCCTCCCCTCTTTTCTTCCCAACATTACTGGTAAAGCATTCAGCCCTACTCTCTCAAACTCCTTCCTCACCTTTCAAAACTGCCTTAAACCCTATCACTTCGACAACACTTAATTTCACCCTCCCAGCAAAGCTCAGCACCCAGTCACCCCTCTGAATCTCCCCTTGCAATACTTAGTTGCCCCTCCAAATCACTCCCATATCTTAGTGATAAGTCACTCCTCTGAATCACTCCTCCCATAGCCACAGTTCTGCACTTGTTCCCTTATTTATTTCCATTATGAATAGTTTTGGGACATTTTTTTGTTACATTAAAGGTGCAAAATAATTGCTGTTGCTTTTTGTACTTAATGAATAGTTTCAAAATGGTAACAAGGCGAACACATTGAAGGCTTATCAGTGAAACGGTGAGGAGTGGAGGCAAGCAAAGGTGAGGCAACAGTTGGAGAAATGTCAGACATTTTAATTATGGTTGAGATGCACTTTGCAGTTTAAAAGGGATCATTGTTATACTGTTAACAGTAACAGGGTAACACTAACAGCAAGAAGAAAGACACATTTGCACTAATGTAGCACCTTTCATGACCTTAAGATGTACCAAAGCACTTTACAGTCAATGAAATACTTCTGCTGTTGAAGTGTAGGAAATGTGCCAGCCAGTTTGAGCACAGTAAGGTTCCATAGTAAGAAAATGGAAAGGTATGGCAGGGTAGCAATTCTGAAGAGGTGGGTGCAAAGCAGTCAGGACTGGGAACTGAATATACCAGGTTATAAGGTCTACATGAAACATAGAGAAAATGGTAGAAGGGAAGGAATAGCCTTAATGGCTAAAGATGAAATCACTTCAATGATAAGGCAGGATATAATGAGAGGTAAGCAGGCAGTCAAAACTTTATGGGTAGAACTAAGAAGTTGAAAAGAATTTAAGGCTGTACTAGGAGTTATGTATAGGTTCATGGTAGTAGCTGTGAAGCAGTAGCTGAGATTAGATAAGCATGCAGCAAAGGTAGGGTGGTTTTAATGGGGGATTTTAGCTTTCATATAAATTGGCATAAGCAGATTAGCACGTCAGGGTATTTGGCATTTCGGAAAGACAGGAAGAAAGGAAACGGAGGTGGGGTAGCTCTGTGAAAAAAGGGTGAGATTAGTACATTAGTCAGAAATGATCTTGGTTCAGAAGGTCAAGATGTAAAATCAGTTGGGTAGAGGTAAGAAATAGCAAAGGAAATAAGTCACTTGTGGGAGTAGTTTATAGGCTTCCCAATAGTAGCTGCACTATAGGATAGAGTATAAATCAATATATAATGGGGGCTTGTAAGAAAGATACTGCAATAATCCTGGGTGTCATAAACAATTTAATCACAGAAAGTGGTTCCTCTTCAAGGACTAAGAACATTCTGGAAGAATTTGTGTTTTAAAAAGACACTACCTTAAAAGGGTTAACGCAGGACTCTGATTGATATTCCTGGAAAAGACACCGTTTTACAAGAAAAGGTAATTAAGCAGTTTTAAAGAAGATGGAAACCTCTTGACCCTGGTGGACTGTATACAAAGGGGGATCACATGGTAATTTATGGCTCTGAAAAAAAACATACCTGGAAAGCTGTGTTTAAAAGTTGGTTTTGGTTTTGCTTTAGCTTTAAAAAAGGACCAACTGCTTGTGAAAAGAAGACAGCAGCCTTTTTGCAGTCCAGAGCCAGTTCACAGCCAATTGTGAATATCAGCTGCTCCTGAGTTGATCTACATGCTGGAATTGAGTACCTGCAAGTGTTCCTTGAGTCTGCCTGAAAAGCAGTGCAGGATTCATCAATTGTTTTGCAGATCAGTGCTGAGAGACCAACCGTATAACTCGGATGCCATTTCAAAGACTCCTCCATCTATCCCTTTCCCTTGAGCCATTAACTTTTAATCTTTGGCAGAAGTCCTCCATTTTTTGTTGTGTGTTTTTGTGTGCGTATGTACATGAGAGAGAGAGAGAGAGAGAGAGAGAGACACTTAGGGTATTTTGAAAGAGTAATTAGTATAATTTCATATTTTTTACTGTATGTTAATAAGCTTTGTCTTTCTATTCAACCAGACTGGTTTTATAATAAACTAATAATTTTGTTGTTTATTGAAGAAAACTGATCATTGAGTGGTCATTCTGAGAGTAGTGGGGAAAGCATATATTTGGCCATATAACTAGCTGGAAACATAATTTAAATATATGTTGTGATATGTAGAGTAGTGGGGCTAGAGACAGACAGTGCAACCCTCCCATCCCGGTTGTAACGCTGTGTGATTTTAATCTTCATAAAGATTCAAAATCGAATTGGCAAAGGTAGCCTGGAGGATGAGTTCATAGAGTGATATTCAGACAGTTTCTTAGAACAATATATTCTGGAACCAACCAGGGAACAGAGTATTTTAGACCCAGCAATGTGTAATGAGACAGGATTAATTAATGACCTCATAGTGAGAGCGATCATAACATGATAGAATTTCATATTCAGTTTGAGGGTGAGAAGTCTGTGTCTAAAACTAGTGCCTTAAACTTAAATAAAGGCAATTACAAGGCTATGAGGATAGCATTGGCTAAAATGCACTGGGTACATAGGTTAAAAAGTAAGATAGAGAATCAATGGCAGACATTAAAGGAGATATTTCATAACTCTCAACAATGATACATTTTATTGCGAAAGAAAGACTACGAGAAGGATGCACCAACTGTGGGTAACTAAGGAAGTTAAGGATGAAATCAAATTGAAAGAAAGGCGTACAATGCTGCAAAGATTAGTGGTAGGCCAGAAGATTGGCAACGTTTTACAAACCAGCAAAGTGTGAATAAAGAAATAATAAAAAAGAAGAAATTAGAATCGGAGAGAAAACTAGCAAGGAATATAAAAACATTGAGTAAAAGCTTCTACAAGTATATAAAAGGGAAAAGAGTAGCAAACGGAAGCATTGGTCCCTTAGAGGATGAGACTGGGAAATTAATAATGAAAACAAGGAAATAGCAGAGACTATAAATAAATACTTTGTATCTCTATTCAAAGTAGAAGACACAAAAAGCATCCTAAGAGTGGTAGAAAATCAAGAGGTAAAAGGGAGGGAGGAACCTAAAACAATCATGATCAGTACAGAATACTAGGAAAACTAATGGGACTAAAGGCTGACAAGTCTCCTGGATCTGATGGTCTGCATCCTAGGATCTTAAAAGAAGTGGCTGCAGAAATAGTGGTTGTATTGGTTGTAATCTTCCAAAGTTCTCTAGATTCTGGAAAGGTCCCAAGGGATTGGAAAATCACAAATTTAACGCCACTATTCAAGAAAGGAGGGAGCCAGAAAGCAGGAAACTATAGGTCAGTTAGCCTAATGTATGTCATTGGGAAAATGCTGGAATCCATTGTCAAGGAGGTAGTAGTGGGACATTTAGAAAATCATAATACAATCACGCATTGTCAACATGGTTTTGTGAAAGAGAAATATGTTTGACAAATATTTTAGAATTCTTTGAGGATGTAACAAGCAGGGGGATAAAGTAGATGTAAAAGTATTTGGATTTCCAAAAGGCATTCAGTATAGTGTCACATAAATGGTTACTACTACACAAAATAAGAACTCATGGCGCTGGTGGTGATGTATTAGTGTGGATAGAGGGTTGGCTAACTAACAGGAAACAGAGAGTAATTTTTAACCTGACAAACTGTAACTAGTGGAGTGCCTTCAGGATTAGAGCTGGGGTCTCAACTATTTACGATCCACATTAATGACTTGAATGAAAAACCTGACTGTAATGTAGCCAAATTTACTGACAATACAAAGATAGTAGGAAAGCCAGTTGTGAGGAGGATACAAATAGTCTGCAAAGGGATATAGATATGTTAAATGAATGGGAGAAATTTGGTAGATAGAGTAGATTGTGGGAAAATGTGAGACTGTCCGCTTTGGCAGGAAGAATAGAAAAGCAGAATAATATTTAAATGGAGAATGGCTGCTGAATGCTGTGGTACAGAGGGACCTGGGTGTCTTCTACATGGACCACAAAAGGTTAGCATGCAGGTACAGCAAGTAATTAGGAAGGCAAATGGAATGTTGGCCTATTTTGTAAGGGGAATAGAACATAAAAGTATTCTTGCTTCAACTGCACAGGGCATTGGTGAGATCACACCTGGAGTACTGCATAGAGTTTTACTTAAGGAGAGATAGACTTGCATTGGAAGAAGTTCAGAGAAGGTTCACCAAGCTGATTCCTGGGATGAAGGGGGTGTCTTATAAGGAAAGGCTGAGCAGGTTGGGCCTATACTCCTTGGAGTTTAATGAGAGGACATCTTATTGAAATATCAGAGATTCTAAGGGGGCTTGACAAGGTAGATGCTGAGAGGATGCTTCCCCTCATGAGGGAATATAGAAACAGGGATACAGTTTCAAAGTAAGGGGTGTCTCATTTATGGCTGAGATGAGGAAGAATTTATTCTCTCAGATGATTGTTAGTCTTTGGACTTCTTCTCTGCACCAGAGAACAGTGGATCTTAGGTCATCGAATATATTCAAGACCGAGTTAGACAGATTTTTGATCAACAAGAGAATCATGGGATATGGGGGTCAGACAGGAAAGAGGAGCTAAGGCCACAATCAAATCAGCCATTATCTTATTGAATGGCAGAGCAGGCTCAAATGGCCTATTCCTATTTCGTATGATTTTCTGGTCTTAGAAAGGTTGTGAATTTCTTGAGGATGCTCAGAACAGTTTTCTGAAACAATGGCCCGTAACTTCCGAACTTCAGGGCAGTGTACTTGGGGACTACACCAAAGATGTGCTGAGGAACCCCACCCCCTCCTGTAAGTTCCCAGGTCAGGATTGCAGGGCAATTGCCTGGGAAGTTCAAACTTCCAATTGACAATTGCCCTGGAATGGGAACCATCCAAAATTGCAATTTAAATTGCAAACTTTGGATGGTTCTGACTGTCTTACAGCAAGTTACCTAGAAAAAATTAGAAGAATTAAAACCACTTCTAGTTTCTGGATGACAATGGTACTGACCCCCCCCTCCTCCCAACCCACCCCACATGTTTACTTCTACCTTCAATTTGGGTTTGATTATTGCAGCAAAAGCAAAACTTGTCCATGGGTTTCTTTCCATTGGTGTCGTTTGGAGATTTCTTTCTTTCATGTTATTGGTCTCCCCCGGGATCATAATAGTGTAGATATAGAGAGAAACCATTCCTGCTAACTGGGGAATCTAGGACTAGGAGGATAGTGTAAAAAATAGATCCAAACCTTTCAGGAGTAAAATTAGGAAACTCTTCTCCATGTAAAGTGTGATAGAAGTTTGGAACTTTCCTCTGCAAATGGCAATTGCTGTTAGTTCCACTGTTAATCTCAAAACTTAGACTGACAGATTTTTTTTTTAGCCAAAGATATTAAGGGATATGGGGAAAAGCCAGATTCATGGAGTTAGGTTGCAGGTGAACCATGGTCCCTTTAATTGGTGAACAGTTTCGAGGAGCATACCTTTGTTCCTATATTCCTAAATGGTCAGACCATCTGTTTTTGCTGCTAGTTGAGGGATAAATTTTAGCCAAAACACCATGATAATTCCCCTGTGATTCTTCAAAATATTGCCATGTGGTCATTCACATCTGCCTTAAGAAAGGGCAGACAGGCCCTCAGTTTATCTGAAAAACACCACCTTCAATAGAGCAGCACTCGCCCAGTACTTCACTGGCAGTGTCAGCTGCAACCTTCAGTTTCGGAGCTAAGAGTGCTATCACTGAGCCATGGCTGACACTCGGCCAGTAAGCAACAGCGTGTTGTAATATAAAAGCAAAATACTGCGGATGCTGGAAATCTGAAATAAAAACAGAAAATGCTGGAAAAACCAAGCAGGTCTGCGGAGAGAGAAACAGGGTTAACGTTTTGAGTCTGTGTGAATCTTCATACGGACTTGAAACGTTAACTATGCTGTAATGTTGGGTTGAGTACGGGGCTATCTTGCTGCAGTACTCCGGGCAGATGAATAATTGTCACTAACCTTTGCTGAGGTTTCAAACCACGCTATGAAGCCATTGTCCTTGCAGTAGCGATCCATCATCGCCGGGCTATTCTCCAAACCATCCCATTGCTGATCACATTTGTTTGCCAAGAGCACGGCAGGGATTGGCTTCCCATTGGGCAGCTTCACTTTATTGTCCAAGTCACTTTTCCATTTCAGAACTGCGTCAAATGTCGAGTGTCTAGATACATCAAAGACTACGAAGGCTCCAACAGCTTCTTTATAATACACCCTTGTCATATTGCCGAACCGTTCTTGACCTGCGGCAGCCAAAAGTTACCCAAAACTGAATGTAATAAATTCCACAAGTGAGGACAGTTTTGCTTTTTTTCCAATTAACATAGAATGTGCAGTACAGAAACAGGCCATTTGGCCCAATTGGTCCATGTTGCTTTTTATGCTCCACATAGTCCTCCTCCACCTTACTCTCTCTTACGCTGTCAATGTATCCTTCTATTAATTTCTCCCTCATATACTTAGTTAGCTCCACCTTCAATGTATCTATGCTACTATTCTTGGGATGTGGGTGACCAGGTGCCATATATTGACCCTTCCTAGCTGCACTGAGAAAGAGATGATGAATCTTGAACTGTTGCAGTCAGTGTGGTGTGTTGGACACCTGGGGAGTTGTACGTTCGACATCATGAGAGTTAAACGTTAATAATCAAATTTCCTTGTATCTTGGAACAATAAGCTTTCCAATATAAACAGACAGCTTTGAAGTACCATGTTACAAAACCATGGTTTAATTTCTGCTCCAAATGTCTGAGTATTATCCATGAGAAATGCTTCTACAAGGAAATAAGTGACTCAACAGCATCTAGTGTAACAAACAAAGGTTGGACGATCCATTAACTATATCATTGTAGTATTAACCAATAACTTTCTGTGACTCAAAGGATTTGCGTGCAGTTGAATCAAAGCCATGTTTGAGAGGTAAACAACTACAACTATTTACATGAATAGACTGTTTCTAAATGGTTCAGAATCAGATATAATATGAGATTGTAACTGTGACCAGGGGTCAAAAGATCAGAGAATAAAAACCACTCTCTGAATTAAGTTCGGCCAATCACCTATACTAGATCTCTATTAAAATCTGTTTCATCTTCTCCACCATTAAGTGTCTTGTGCCGATTGGAAACATGTCATTTATTTTCCCTTCAACTTTTTATCGAATTCTCTCGAGTCTGCTTTCGCGCCCTTTCAGGCAGTGCATTCTTGATCACACAGCTTGTTGTATAAAAAGGTGTTCTCTCATGTTGCCTTTGCTTCTTTTGTCAATCACCTTAAATCTGTATCCTCTGGTTTACTGATCCTTCTGCCATTGGAAAAGTTTCTCCTTATTTACTCTATCAAAGAACATAAGAAATATGAGCAGGAGTAGACCATACAGCCTGTCGAGCCGTCTCCACCATTCAATATGATCATGGCTGATCTTGGGCTTCAACTCCATTTTTCCACCTGCTCCCCATAAACTTTAATTACCTGAGAGGACAAAAATCTGTCCAACTGTCTAGTCCTTCATGAGTTTGATACCCCAATTAAATCTCCTCTTCACCTAATCGGTGCTAAGGAGAACAATCCCAGCTTTTCCAGTCGCTTTGTAAAATAGCTGGAATTTTATCAGCCCTTTATAGCAACAGGCTGTGGGGAGGGAAGGCTGGCAAAATAACTCGGGAAGGTATGAGGGAGCATGCCCGGTTTTTCTGCCGCAATGCCGTTTTGCCAACAACAGGAAAGTGGGCAGATTGGCTGCCCACCGGGAACCCAAATGAGTCACTTAAGTGGCCAATTAATAGCCACTTCCCACCTCCATGGGCATTCTGATCATATCATGGCAGGGAAGGGCACTACTGTGTGGAGAGACCGCCCAGTGGCCCAGTCAAATCTGGCTGTCTCCCAGAGAGCTCCAAAAGGGGACCCTCCTTTTCTGGGCACTCCACCACTCATGGTGGGGCCACCTGTGCCTCATGGCCACATGACCATCACTAGCAGTGGTGCTGCTGAGGCTACTGACGGTCCTCTGACTGGGCTGGCAGCTCTTGGGAGCAGGCTGCCATCCTTAATTGAGATGGCAGCCTTGGCAGCAGCCATCTAATTAGTCACTGCCCAGAATATGCTTCCCGGGTCCTGACACCATCCAAAGCAGGGTCATCTCCCGCTTTCAACTCCAGGACTTCTAACACCTCCACAAAATCCAGCCCAATATCTCTACATAATATAAATGGCTTATCTCTGGTATCATTCCAGTAAATCTCTCTGCAGTTTCTCCAAGGCCTTGACATCTTTCCTAAAATGCAGTATCCAAAATTGAACACAATGTTCCAACTGAGGCTTACACAGTGTTTTATAAAAGTTTAGCATAATTTCCTTGATTTTTCACTCTTGGGTCTTGGTAAAGCCAAGGATACCATATGCTTTTTTAACTGCCTCCTCAACTTAGAATCGTTGAATAATTACAGTAAGTGGCCATTTGGCACATCGTCCATGCTGGCTCTCTGTGAAAGAGCTAGTCCTATTACCCTGCAATTTTTTTCTCTTCGGGTGATTATCCAATTCTTTTTTGAAGGGATCGATTGAATGTACTTCCACCACACTCTCTGGCAGTACAAATCAGATTCACAAATGGTTCTTTTGCCATTCCGCTTAAATCAGTGTCTTCTGGTCATTGACCCTTCCGCCAATGGGAATAGTTTCTCCCTTCTACTACGTCCAGACCCCTAAGATTTTGAACACCTCTGTCAAATCTCTTCTCAATCTTCCCTTCTCCACGGAGAACAGCCTTATATATTCCAGTCTATCTTCGTAAATGAAATTTCTCATCCCTGGAACCATTTTCATAAGCCTTTTCTGCATCCCCACAAAAGCCTTCACATACTTCCTGAAGTACGGCTAGCAGAATCGGACACGATATTCCAGTTGAGGCCAAACCAGTGTTTTTCAAGGACCATAACTTCCTTGCTTTGGTACTCTAGGCCTGTATTTATAAAGCCCAGGATCCCGTATGCCTTATTAACCGCTATCACAACCTGCCCTGCCACCTTCAATAATTTTTGCACATATACCCACAGGTCTGTCTGCTCCTTCACTCCCTTTAGAATTGTGTATTTTATTTTACATTGCCTCTCTTCATTCTTCCTACCAAAATGTATCACTTCACATTTCTCTATATTAAATTTCACCTGCCACATGTCTGCATGTTCCAACAGTCTATGTCCTCTTGAAGTCAATCACTGTCCTCCTCACAGTTCACAAACTTCCAAATTTGATGTCATCTGCAAAATTTTGAAATTGTGCCCTGCACACCCAAGTCTAGGTCATCAGTGCAGATCTAGAAAAGCAGATGTCCTCATACTGACCAATGGGGAATCCCACTATATACGTTCTTTCAGTCCACGAAACAACTGTTCACCACTACTCTCTGTATCCTGTCGCTCAGCCAACTTCATATTCTTGCAACCATTGTTCCTTTTATTCCATTGGCCTTAACTTTGCTGACAAAGCCTGTTATGTTGCACTTTATCAAATGCAATTTGGGAGTTCATGCACACCACATCAACCACAAAAACTCAATCAAGTTAGTTAAACACGATTTGTCCTGAACCAATCCATGCCGGCTTTCCTTAATTAATCCACAGTTGTCCAAGTGACTATGAGTTTTGTCCTGGATTATCATTACTAAAAGTTTCCCCACCACCGAGACTGACTGACCTGTAGTTGCTAGACTTATCCTGATACCCTGTTTTGAACAAAGGTGAAACATCTGTAATTCATCAGTCCTCAAGCATCACCCCTGTGTCTAAAGGGTGTCAATTGTGTATCTGATTACATACACTCCTGCAAAGCCATGGAACATTTTACTGTTTGTTAAAGGCACAATATAAATGCAAGTTTTTGTGTATAAAAGCGGGGTTCAGTACTGCTGGCTTCAGGTCTATCGTGGTATAACACTGGGGCACAGGGCTATCAGAGTATAACACTGGGCTACTGTACCGGTGGCCACAGGTCTGTCACAACATCACTGGGGTACAGTACTGGTGGATATAGATGACATTAAACCCAAATCCTAGCCATGCATATACATCTATACACAAGTTGGGTATTTTGCAGCTGAGTATAAAGAAATCAAGTTCTAATCCTTTACTATTATTTGTAATTAATTAGTAAGTTCTAAATGAGCAACTTTATTTTTACTTCCCGAATGAACCATTAAGTACACAATTCTTTGAATGCCTAGATTTACGACCATCTGTAAGGCTTCTGTCCACAGGGTAACATCTATTTTTAAATCCAAGTCAACACCAATATCTAATCCCCAATTTGGTCAATCTTGTTTTTGTTGGTGTAAGTCAATGTTAACCAGCAAACCATACAAACGGTGTGCAACATCTTATTTTCCTCTCTCCAAACATTAATTTTCTTTTACTTTGAACAACAGTGTAGTGCAGTTGGGGAATTCTTCATCCGGATTGAAGCCACATACAGGCGACAAACTCTACAGCGCATCCTAGCCACACAGGCGGGCACCACTTATCCTGGAACAGCAGTTGGTATCTGGGCTTTTCGAACTCTCTCTTTACCTAGCATCTTCAGATAGTCCACAAATCCTTTGCGTATGTCACCCTTCTATGCACATATTCACTCCTTTTAAATACTCCCTCGGTTTATCATCAGGTAGCAATAGTATTGCCACTGTCACAGGAACAGTTGCAAAACAACATCAATTTGCTTGCAAAGCTCCTTAGCATAACATGGCAATCCAAATCTTCTCATCTTACACCAAACCATACTCCCAGAATTTAATTTCTTCATCTAATATAACATTTACTACCCACTTTTTTTACAATCCTATTTAATCCCTTTTTAAATCTAATTTACTTAGGAAAACCTGCTCTATATAATCACTTTTGCAATGAATTGTTCTTCACCTTGTTTGTTATTCTGCATTAACATCCCCTGTCTAATTTAAACAATTACTTGCCTATTAATTAATTACTTGTGCATTGTTTTATTATTTACTGTGATGTCACAGTATGTGGGGTGGCTGATACAATTTTTTGCACTCTAAGCTGGTTTTAAACCTGTAACTTGGCAATGCTTCTTTAAAATAGCTTAAACAAGATAAATTAATGGGTTTATTTTTTAAACATAGTAAATGAACTACATTAAGCTGATTAGATAAATAAAACAAGATTAGATAGAAATGGCAGTGCAAGAAGTGTGTCATACAGGTATGATGTCTCAAGGCATTTTATAAGCTGCTATGCATTCATTTTAATTGTTATTAAATGAGTTAAATAACTTGCCAGGGCAATTCAACTAGGCGATGCATTGGTGTGGTGGCACACTGGACTAGTTGTTGGCTTTGTGCGCCAATCTTTTCCCACACTCTTGAGTGGTCCAAGTGACCCTTGACCCTACCTGACCAGGTTTGGCCCAATCCGCCCTTACCTTATTATTTATTTCTTTCGAGCGTTACTTCTTCACTATTAAATATTCTTTTATCAAAATTTAATAAAGAGAAACTTTTCACTTGATTTCACGTGTCTCCTATTAATTGAATTAAGATTCCGATTTTTTTCTCCGAAAAACCGATAAGGTCCAAAATCCAGCATGGACTTGGTGCCGAGCTTGCTGGTTTTGAGACACTGTACCTGTATCTGGAGCACAATGTGGTCCCAGGCAACCACATCTGCAGTAAGTGTCTGCGACTTAAGAAACTTGGGTTGAATTGTTGTGCTGAAGTCTGAGGTGCCGAGATTATGAATTACCTGGACACTCTGACCCAGGTGGCACTCGCATCCCTTAGGTTTGGTGGTGGTTTAGGTTTGGTTAATGGTCAGAGGCAGGGGGATTTGACTTTGTGTCAGGTAGGTAAGGGAACCCCAGACGCAGCATTGGAGGGGTCTCAGCCTTTGCTTATGTCCAACAAGTATGAGATATTTGTTACCTGTGTGCAGGAGAACAAAGACTGCAGAGAGGATGGGAAAATTGACCATGGTAGCATGGTGCAGAAGCCCACTCAAATAGCAGGAATTAAATACCGTTCTCTGCAGCCCTGACCAATAGTCCCAAAGGCTGCGTTGCTTGCCTGGTGAAGATGTAAAGGATATCTCCTCATGGCTAGAGAAGAACTTTGAGCATGAGAGGGAGAATCCACTTGTCATGGTCCATGTAGGAACTGACAACATAGGCAGACTGAGGGACAATATTCTGCTGAGGGAGTTGGAGGAGCTAGGGTCCAAATATAAAAGGCAGAGCCTCAAAGGTAATAAACTCTGGATTGCTATCCAAGCCACGTACAAATTGTAATCAGTTTATCCCTCTGCCAGTGTTAAATGCATGGCTAAAAGATTGGTGTGGGAGAGAGGGATTTCAGTTCACGGACATTGGCACCAGTACTGGGGAAAGGGGGAAAACAAAACAAAAACAGAATTACCTGGAAAAACTCAGCAAGTCTGGCAGCATCGGCGGAGAAGAAATCAGTCAATGTTTCGAGCCTCCATGGCCCTTCGGCAGAACTGCAGCATAGTTTCAACAAGGGAGAAATATAAATTGGTTTAAGGTGGGTGGGGGGCGGGGGGGAAGAGACACATTGAGGGTGTGGTGTGAGCAGATAATCAAAAGATGTCAGAGACAAAAGGGTCAAAGAGGTGTCGAAGGTGGTGGTCTTTGTCTGAGAAAAGTGCTAATTAAGAATGGAATACAGGATATTCAAAGTACAGCTCTAGTGGGGGTGGGGTGGAAAGACTAAAGGTTTTAGTTTTAGATTTAAAAATAATGGAAATAGGTGGGGAAAGAAGAATCTATATAAATTATTGAAAAAAAAGCGGGTGGGGGGGGAAAGAAACGGGGTGGGGATGGGGGGAGGGGGAGTTTAAGATCTAAAGTTGTTGAATTCAATATTCAGCCCAGAGGGCTGTAAAGTGCCTAGTCGGAAGATGAGGTGCTGTTCCTCCAGTTTGCGTTGGGCTTCACTGGAACAATGCAGCAAACCAAGGACAGACATGTTGGCAAGAGAACAGGGTGGAGTGTTAAAATGGCAAGCGACAGGGAGGTTTGGGTCTTTCTTGCGGACAGACCGCAGGTGTTCCGCAAAACGGTCGCCCAGTTTGCGTTTGGTCTCTCCAATGTAGAGGAGACCGCATTGGGAGCAACGAATGCAGTAGACTAAGTTAGGGGAAATGCAAGTGAAATGCTGCTTCACTTGAAAGGAGTGTTTGGGCCCTTGGACGGTGAGGAGAGAGGAAGTGAAGGGGCAGGTGTTGCATCTTCTGCGTGGGCATGGGGAGGTGCCATAAGTGGGGGTTGAGGAGTAGGGGGTGATGGAGGAGTGGACCAGGGTGTCCCGGAGGGAACGATCCCTACGGAATGCCATCAAGGGGGGTGAAGGGAAGATGTGTTTGGTGGTGGCATCATGCTGGAGTTGGCGGAAATGGCGGAGGATGATCCTTTGAATGCGGAGGCTGGTGGGGTGATAAGTGAGGACAAGGGGGACCCTATCATGTTTCTGGGAAGGAGGAGAAGGCGTGAGGGAGGATGCGTGGGATATGGGCCGGACACGGTTGAGGGCCCTGTCAACGACCGTGGATGGAAAACCTCGGTTAAGGAAGAAGGAGGACATGTCAGAGGAGCTGTTTTTGAAGGTAGCGTCATCAGAACAGATGCGACGGAGGCGAAGGAACTGAGAGAATGGGATGGAGTCTTTACAGGAAGCGGGGTGTGAGGAGCTGTAGTCGAGGTAGCTGTGGGAGTCGGTAGGCTTGTAATGGATATTGGTGGACAGTCTATCATCAGAAATTGAGACAGAGAGGTCAAGGAAGGGAAGAGAAGTGTCAGAGATGGACCATGTGAAGATGATGGAGGGGTGGAGATTGGAAGCAAAATTAATAAATTTTTCCAGGTCCCGACGAGAGCATGAAGCAGCACCGAAGTAATCATCGATGTACCGGAGAAAGAGTTGTGGGAGGGGGCCGGAGTAGGACTGGAACAAGGAATGTTCCACATACCCCATAAAGAGACAGGCATAGCTGGGGCCCATGCGGGTACCCATAGCCACACCTTTTATTTGGAGGAAGTGAGAGGAGTTAAAGGAGAAATTGTTCAGTGTGAGAACAAGTTCAGCCAGACGGAGGAGAGTAGTGGTGGATGGGGATTGTTGGGGCCTCTGTTCAAGGAAGAAGCTAAGGGCCCTCAGACCATCCTGGTGGGGGATGGAGGTGTAGAGGGATTGGACATCCATGGTGAAGAGGAAGCGGTTGGGGCCAGGGAACTGGAAATTGTTGATGTGACGTAAGGTGTCAGAGGAATCACGGATGTAGGTGGGAAGGGACTGGACAAGGGGAGAGAGAAGGGAGTCAAGATAACGAGAAATGAGTTCCGTGGGGCAGGAACAGGCTGACACGATCGGTCTGCCAGGACAGTTCTGTTTGTGGATTTTGGGTAGGAGTTAGAAGCGGGCCGTCCGAGGTTGGGCGACTATCAAGTTGGAAGCTGTGGGAGGAAGATCTCCAGAGGAGATGAGGTCAGTGACAGTCCTGGAAACAATGGCTTGATGTTCTGTGGTGGGGTCATGGTCCAGGGAGAGGTAGGAGGAAACGTCTGCGAGTTGACGCTCAGCCTCCGCGAGGTAGAGGTCAATGTGCCAGACAACAACAGTACCACCCTTGTCAGCGGGTTTGATGACAATGTTGGGGTTGGACCTGAGAGAACGGAGTGCAGTGAGTTCAGAGAGAGACAGATTAGAATGGGTGAGAGGAGCAGAGAAATTGAGACGGCTAATGTCACGCCGACAGTTCTCAATGAAAAGATCAAGAGAAGGTAAGAATCCAGAGGTAGGGGTCCAAGTGGAGGGAGAATATTGGAGGTGGGTAAAAGGATCCGTTGAACGGGGAGAGGACTCCTGCCCAAAGAAGTGAGCACGGAGACGAAGACGGCGGAAGAAGAGTTCAGCATCATGCCGAGCCCGAAATTCATTGAGATGAGGGCGTAAGGGTATGAAACTAAGTCCTTTGCTGAGCACTGAACGTTCAGCATCGGAGAGGGGAAGGTCAGGGGGTATAGTGAATATGCGGCTGGGGCTGGGATTGGAAGATGGGGTGAGGACGGAGGGACAAGCAGGGGTGGAGGGTCCCAGATGGGTGTTGGAGTCGATGAGTTGTTGGAGCTTGCGTTCCTTAGCACTTGAGAGAAAGAGAAAAAGTTTCTTGTTGAGGCGACGGATGAGGCGAAGAATAAAATGAAACTGGGGGCACGCGCAGCTTTGAGAAAGGGTGCGGCGGTGCTGCTGGAGGGAGAGGTCGAGTGTGTTCATATGGCGGCGCATGGCACTGAGTGTGGATCTCAGAATGCGACGGGAACAGCAGTCCGAGAAACGTTTTATGTCCCGGAGATACCTGTAATCCTGGGTGGGTTCGAAACAAGAGGGATGGAATTTCAGTTGAAATCCACGTGGGGTGAGTCGGAGACGGAGACAGTCACTGAGAAAGGAGATATGGCTGTGAAAGCGGGTTTTAGTAAACACCTTGTCAAACACCAGGAGAGAAATGGAAAGCAATGAAGGTGAGCAGGGCAGAAGAGACAGTCGGAAATCCTGTCGGAGGACAGAACCGTACTTCTTCCAAGAGGGCATTTTTTTGAAGAGAGGTGGCAGTCAATTAAACACAGAGATAAAAACATCCCATCCCATTCTCTCAGTTCCTTCGCCTCCGTCGCATCTGTTCTGATGACGCTACCTTCAAAAACAGCTCCTCTGACATGTCCTCCTTCTTCCTTAACCGAGGTTTTCCATCCACGGTCGTTGACAGGGCCCTCAACTGTGTCCGGCCCATATCCCACGCATCCTCCCTCACGCCTTCTCCTCCTTCCCAGAAACATGATAGGGTCCCCCTTGTCCTCACTTATCACCCCACCAGCCTCCGCATTCAAAGGATCATCCTCCGCCATTTCCGCCAACTCCAGCATGATGCCACCACCAAACACATCTTCCCTTCACCCCCCCTTGACGGCATTCCGTAGGGATCGTTCCCTCCGGGACACCCTGGTCCACTCCTCCATCACCCCCTACTCCTCAACCCCGACTTATGGCACCTCCCCATGCCCACGCAGAAGATGCAACACCTGCCCCTTCACTTCCTCTCTCCTCACCGTCCAAGGGCCCAAACACTCCTTTCAAGTGAAGCAGCATTTCACTTGCATTTCCCCTAACTTAGTCTACTGCATTCGTTGCTCCCAATGCGGTCTCCTCTACATTGGAGAGACCAAACGCAAACTGGGCGACCGTTTTGCGGAACACCTGCGGTCTGTCCGCAAGAAAGACCCAAACCTCCCTGTCGCTTGCCATTTTAACACTCCACCCTGTTCTCTTGCCAACATGTCTGTCCTTGGTTTGCTGCATTGTTCCAGTGAAGCCCAACGCAAACTGGAGGAACAGCACCTCATCTTCCGACTAGGCACTTTACAGCCCTCTGGGCTGAATATTGAATTCAACAACTTTAGATCTTAAACTCCCCCTCCCCCCATCCCCACCCCGTTTCTTTTCCCCCCCCACCCGCTTTTTTTTCAATAATTTATATAGATTCTTCTTTCCCCACCTATTTCCATTATTTTTAAATCTAAAACTAAAACCTTTAGTCTTTCCACCCCACCCCCACTAGAGCTGTACTTTGAATATCCTGTATTCCATTCTTAATTAGCACTTTTCTCAGACAAAGACCACCACCTTCGACACCTCTTTGACCCTTTTGTCTCTGACATCTTTTGATTATCTGCTCACACCACACCCTCAATGTGTCTCTTCCCCCCCGCCCCCCACCCACCTTAAACCAATTTATATTTCTCCCTTGTTGAAACTATGCTGCAGTTCTGCCGAAGGGCCATGGAGGCTCGAAACGTTGACTGATTTCTTCTCCGCCGATGCTGCCAGACTTGCTGAGTTTTTCCAGATAATTCTGTTTTTGTTTTGTTTTGGATTTCCAGCATCCGCAGTAGCTTTTAGCTTTTTGTTTTTATATCTGGGGAAAGGGGGAACTGTTCTGTTGAAATGAGCTGCAATTAAATTGATAAAAGCGAAATACTGCAGATGCTGGAAATCTGAGACGAAAACAAAAATAGCTGGAAAAACTCAGCAGGTCTGACAGCATCTGCGGAGAGGAATACAGTTAACGTTTCGAGTCCTTATGACTCTTCATCAGAACTAAGGAAAAATAGAAATGAGGTGAAATATAAGCTGGTTGAGGGGGGTGGGACAGGTAGAGCTGGATAGAGGGCCAGTGATAGGTGGAGGCAAAGAAGAGATTGCCAACGATGTCATAGACAAAAGGACAAAGGGGTGTGGACGGTAGTGATATTAACTAATGCCTTCATTTCCTGATATCACATGGAATGAATCAAATTGGCTGAAGACTGGCATCTGTGACGCTGAGGACCTCAGGAGGAGGATCACGAGATGGATCATCCACTCAGTTCTTCTGGCTGGTGATGGTTGCAAATGCTTCAGCATTTTCCTTTGCACTGATGTGCTGGGCTCCCTTATCATTGAGAAGCATAAGCATTGGCATGACACTAGGAAGTTCTGAGGAACAAAGGGACTTTGGCATGTGTGTCCATAGATCTCTGATGGCGGAGGGGCATGTTAGTGCGGTGGTGAAAAAGGCATACGGGACACTTGCCTTTATCAATCGAGGCATAGATTACAAAAGTAGGGAGGTCATATTGGAGTTGTATAGAACCTTGGCGAGGCAACAGCTGGAGTACTGTGTGCAGTTCTGGTCGCCACATTATAGGAAGGATGTGATTGCACTGGAGGGGGTGCAGAGGAGATTCACCAGGATGTTGCCTGGGATGAAACATTTAAGTTATGAAGAGAGATTGGATAGACTTGGGTTCTTTTCGTTGGAGCAGAGAAGACTGAGGGGCGACCTGATCGAGGTGTACAAGATTATGAGGGGCATGGACAGGGTGGATAGGGAGCAGCTGTTCCCCTTAGTTGAAGGGTCAGTCACAAGGGGACATAAGTTCGAGGTGAGGGGCAGGAGGTTTAGGGGGGATGTGAGGGAAAACTTTTTACCCAGAGGGTGGTGACGGTCTGGAATGCACTGCCTGGGAGGGTGGTGGAGGCAGGTTGCCTCGCATCCTTTAAAAAGCACCTGGATGAGCACTTGGCACGTCATAACATTCAAGGCTATGGGCCAAGTGCTGGTAAATGGGATTAGGTAGGTAGGTTTCACAGGTGTTGGTGCAGACTCGATGGGCCTCCTCTGCACTGTGAGATTCTGAGAATGGGGATATATGTGGAGCCGCCTCCTCCGTTAGTTGTTAAATGTTCTCCACCATTCATGACTAGATGTGGCAGGACTACAGAGTTTTGATCTGATCCATTGGTGTGAGATCGCTTAGCTCTATCTATCCTATGCAGCTTCTGATTTTGGTATGCAAGTAATCCTGTCTTGTAGCTCTACCAGGTTGCACCTCAATTTTAGGTATACTTGGTGCTGGTCCTGGCATGCTCTCCTGCACTCCTCACTGAACCAGAGTTGATCCCCTGGCTTGATGGTAATGGTAGAGTGAGGGATATGCTGGGCCACAAGGTTATAGAATGTAGTTGAATACAATTCTGTTGTTAGCCCATAGCATCTCATGGGTATATATTCACAAATATTCGCATCGAATGATGGGGGAACCCAGCCTGCTTCCTTGCTTCAGGTTTTACCAAAGCCAGCCATACTGTGTACTAGGGTGTAATTGAGTAGTCGGACGAAGGTGATTCTGGGGAATCTATGCCATCAGGACTTCTGTGAACCAAACTAAGGAGGTTCTGCAGAAATGATCCCTTTTTGGTGATAACCGTATCCGTCAAACTTGGATGGAGTAAACTGTTGTCAAAGGCAACTTGAGGATCAAATCCTGCATGAAGAAAATGAGTTGAACTCTACTGGAAGGAGGGAGAGTTGTGAAGGGCTCTGGAGATCATGTAGTGCTACAAATGTGTTATGGGAACTACCACGAAATCCGTGAGATCTATCTTTGTTGTATCAGCTAGTTAAAGTGTAACTTATTGTTTCTATTGAATGCAACTTGCCTGTTAATTCATGTTTAATTTATATTGATTTTGTTAAAGTTATAAAAAGTGAAATCTTATCCATCAGTTTCTTCCTTTGGCGTCATTTGGAAAGTTTGGTTCTTTTAGGTTATGGTGTCCATGGGGATCATAATGCACTGTCAGGCTGTTACTTGACTTTTCTGTGGACAGCTCTCCCAGTTTGGCACAAACCCTCAGACGTTGTAAGGAGGCTTTGCAGGACAATCCAATAGTTCATGGTCACCATTACTGGTACTAGCCTAATTCCAGATTTATTAATTAACTGAAGTTAAATTCTACCAGCTGTCATGGTGGTGGTGGGATTTGAAACCATGTCCCCAAAACATTAGCCTGGACCTCTGGATTACCAGTCCAGTAACATTACCACCAGGCCAACATCCACTTAATCCACGAAGCAGCTACTTGCACAAGTGGAGCTAAATGGCTTTTATCTGGTAACATTTTTCAGTGACCAGTGTTACGACCGGGATGGGAGGAGTGCATGCATGATCCAGGTCCACTACTCCGCAGGCCGTACCATTAAATTAAAAGTTTAATTTTCTCACCAAAATAGCCAATCATCTATTTCCCCAATCATCTATTTCCCCTACTGGTGCCCAGAATAAAAGAGTCTCCAACCAGGCTTCTTTCAATAAACTCAGGACAATTGTTTATTATAAAACAAGCTTCTTTTTAACAAGTTGCAAGGACTGGTTAACACACAATGGTGATCGGGAAGTATGACTATCTATCTCTTCCTAAAGAATTCCCCCAGCACACATACAGACAAACAAAGGACAAACAGGTAGAGTCTCTCTGCAGAGATGGGCATTATAGAGGATGGGCGTTATAAAATAAAGGATAAAGTCCACGTGGTCTCAATGCTGTCGACCTGGAGTTCCCTTGTATAAAGACACGTCTGGTCTCACCAACTGGTCTCAGCTTTTCAGGTCCAAATGAGGGTTCTCTGGCTACAGGTTGATTGCCACACATAATTTCAGGCAAGGTAGAGAGAGGGAGCCAGTTAGGGTAGCCTTCTTTCCTCAGCTTGTTCCCCAACAAGACTGCCGTCAAAACCAGCAGGTTCACACTTGTGTTTTTTCCTCTCTCCCATGTGATTCCCAACAAGTTAATAGCCTTTGCTTTTCTTCAGTTTTTTCCCCCCCCATCAATTAAAGTGATTGCAGCTCAAACAAACAACCAGATCTTCCTCAAGTACCATATAGATCAGGTGATTTCTTGGAAGAAGCCTGCTTGTCGACAGTTCCAAGGTGAACTTATAACCTTTTTAAAAATAAATCCCAGGTCAGCATCCAACTGTACAGATAATGCCAGGTCCTTCCATTTTGTAAAAGAAAAATTCAGTCCCGAGAGATATGATTCCAACACCAGGATTGGACATTAAATGTTCCAAGGTACTTGACTTTCTCACAGGTACACAAAATGGGGAAGAGTGATCAAAATATGGAAGACTTGCATGTTGAGTTTGACAGTGATGTAGGTAAGAACAAAACTAGGATTCTAAATGTAAACAAAGCTAATTAGATGGGTTTGAGGGGTAGATTGGATGTGGATTGGAAAATTAGATATGATGGTAGATAAGCAATGATGAATATTGAAGAAATAATTCATCATTCTCAATGTACTTTTACAGACCTCAACCCACTTTACTGTACCCAATGTTACAAAGTGACAGACTTGAACCCTAGTGTTGTATATTGACAGACCTCTATCCACCAGTGCTGTACCCCAGTATTATAATGACAGACCTGTACCCATTTGCACTATATCCCAGCATTATACACAGGTAAACTTGAATCAGATACTGTACTCATGTTCCATAGTGACAGATCTGAACCCACTACTACTGTACTCCACTGTTATACAATGACAGACTCTTACCTCTGTGTAATAGTATCAGACCATTACTCAATGTCACACTGATAGAATGTGTACCCACTGGTACTGTACCCTAGCGTTTTGTAGTGACAGGCCTGTACCCAGCAGTATTGTATTTCCCTGTTACACAGTGACAGCACTATACCTAAGCATAATGGGGACTGACCTGTATCTGCCACTACAGTATCTGTCATATGGTGATTGATCTGTCCCCACCACTGCTGTACTGCAGTGCTACACAGTGACTGGCCTGTATCCACCAGTACTGCCCCCTAGTGTTATGCAGTGACCGACGTTTACCCTGAAGTACCATACCTCCTTGTCATGCAGTGTCAGCACTGTACCCAAGCATAATAGTGACAGAACTGTTCCCACCACTATTGTACCTGTTATACAGTGACTGACCTGCATCCATCAGTACTGTACCCCAGTGCTATACAGTGACAGACCTGAACCCACCAGTTCTGCATCCCAGTGCTTTACAACAAAAACAATTATATTTATATCACACCTTTGACATTGTAAAATGTCCCAAGGCACTTCATAGGAACGACTGTCAAACCAAATTTGAAACCAAGCAACATAAGGGGATATTAGGACATGTGACCTAAAGCTAGGTCAAAGAGGTACAGATAGATACAGAGAGATTCTGAGAGAAAATTCCAGGTTTTGGGGCCAAGGCAGCTGATGACACAGCCACCAATGGTGAAGCAAAGATAATTGGGGATTTATAAAAAGGGGTCAAAAGTGGAGGACTGAACAGAGCTTAGAGGTTTGCAGGGCTGGTGCAGGTTACAGGGATGGGGAGAAGTATGGCATGCAGGGATTTGAAAACATGTATGATAGTTTTAAGAGTCTTTGTTAGCCCTGGAGTTAATATAGGTCAGCAAGCACGGGGTGAATGATTTCCTCCTGGGTTTCGGGACTCCGCCGTTGGGACCGTGCCTGCACTTGCTGGGTGCTACACTGGCAGAGCTATTTTCCCTGGAGGTGGCTTCCTACTTGTCTGCCTCCCCACAGTGCAATAGCCATTAGTGACAGATCTGTACCATCCAATTAACGATGGTGGGTGGGCTCCCAATGCTGCCAGCCCAATCGGAGGGGCCAAAGAGGCATTGTTTGGGCTGTGGTTGCGTCCTTTGTTGCCTCTGGCCTCCTCTTTGGCTGTGATGGCCAGACTTGGGAAACTTCCCCTGAGCTAGGAATGAGCCGGGGAGCCATCCCAATGTGGCTCATTTTCCCAGCCCTCCCCTGTCTCCAAGCCCACCACTAAGGGCTGGGATAATTCAGCCATTGGTGTCAATTTGGATATGGCCTGCAGAGTTTTAGATTAGCTCAAGTTTAGGGTGTAAGGTTGGAGACCAACCAGGAAAGCAGTGGTATCGCAATGTCTACGGGTAACAAAGGCCTGGACAAGGGTTTCAGCAATAGGTGAGCCGACAGGGTTAGAGACAAGCTTTCATGTGCCAGTGGAAGTAGATAGTCTTGACATGTGGCCAGAAGCTCAGCGCAGTATCAAACAGGATGCCAAGTCTGTGAACAGCCACAGACAGTGGTCAGGGGAGGAATGGATTGGGAGCTATGGAATAAAGTTTATGGTGCCAACCGAAAACTGTGACAGATCTATACCCCCGTGTTAAACAGTAGCAGATCAGTACCAACCAGTAGTATACGCGTGTTGTACACTGACAGACCTATACCCACAATGTTGCGAAAAACTAGTTCATGGTTAATGGTAATATTTTAGAAGTAATTTTCAGTTCTGAGGAGATTAAGGCTTAACTATAAAAAAAATGGGTTAAATGCAACTAAAGCAGCTTGAAGTTTATTACACTTAAAAGGTTAAGATCATGTTGACTTAAGGGGTCAACAGCAAGAATGATAAAATCCTATAACAGCAAGTGGGCTTACTGAGCTGCAGAATTGGGGACGTGGTGTCTACACTGCATGCAAAGAAGTGCATTCCAGGGAGTTGTTTTGCTTTGGGAGTTAGAGCCAAATTAGTTTAAAAGCATTGTGAACCCTGAAAAGCTAAGTTGTCATGGAGATGGGTGGAGTTTAAGAAGCTTTCCTGCTTTCAATTATCTGTGTGTTTTCTGGGAGAGGGGTTTGGCTGCAGTTTAGACCTTGTGTGGTTTGCTGCTCACAGAAGCCCTGGGAGCCATTCGGCACAGATAGAGCTCAGGAGAAGTCCTGGGGAGCTAAGAAGGGTGGTGGAAGATTGCTGTTTCCATGCTGGAGACAGCTAGGGCTCAGAGAAATCCTGGGAGCTGTTTATAGCTCGGTGCAGCTGTGAGGTTGGAGTTTGGAGAAACCTGTGCCAGCTTAGGAGTTGGAAGTGAGCCCCAGTAATTAGAGGCGGGAGTGCAACTTTGTGAATCTCATTGAAAGTAGTCTCAGAAGAGACTGAACCATCGGGAGGTGAGCAGTCGTTGAGGCAGTGCAAGTCGGTGTGGCTTTTGAGGGAATTTAGAGGCTAGAACTTCAAAAGTGAAGAATTGAAATCCCTTGCGAGGGAGACAGAGCTTTAACGAGATTTTGCGACTCACAGTGGTCATTGACATCCGGGTGGGTTGCTGAGAAATCCATAGGATCTATCTTGGCCACACCTGCCATTTAATGCGCAGCGTGGTGTGTTCAACCACAGTTTGCCTGTTAATTCATATTTACCTCATGTTAATTCTGAATGTTAGAGTATAAGGTAGATATTGTAGATTGTTTAATTTTTCTTTGCATAGTATAGTTTATTTTGTTTGTTTAAAATCGTGGAATCCTGTGGCTTTATTCTCCTGGAGAGTAACTGGGATTTCAAACTTTGTCTACTTTAAACAAAAAGTTACTGGTCGTAACTGTATCATAACAACTAGTATATCCATGTTATGCTATCACAATTCATTTGTGATATACCAACGTCATTTAGTGACAGCCCTGTACTTGTCTTATACAGTGACGGATTTGCATCCATCAGTGCTGGATTTGCATCCATCAGTGCTATAGCTATTACAGTGACAGTTCTGTACCCATCAGTGCTATACCCATTAATGACTGTTCTGTACCCATCAGTGCTATACCCATTAGTGACTGATCTGTACCCATCAGTGCTATACCCCATTAGTGACTGATCTGTACCCATCAGTGCTATACCCATTACAGTGACAGGTCTGTACCCATCAGTGTTATTCAGTGACAGACCTGTACCCACTAGTACTACACCTCAGTCATATGGTGATTGACATTTTAATGGCTTCCAAGGGCACTACAGCATGTTAAGAGTTACCTAATGGACAGATTTTTAAAATCTGGAAAAAAAAAATGGTATCTGTAAAAGTGAACAAGAAGCTGTTGGATTGTCGTTTAAAAAAACTGGCTCACTGATATCCTTTAAAGAGGAAACCTGCTGTCCTGATCAGGTCTGGCCAAGATTAAGTTCAGTTCTGTACTAAGATGGTTGACTCATCTAGGCCATTTCACAGTGCATTTAAAAGTCACTAACTTATACATGGAGCAATCAGGGATGGGCAATTGTTTTTTTTCTCTGAGTCACCTCACTAAAAAAAATAGGCAGAGTAGCCGTTTCTTCTCAACATGGCTGTAGATGGGATCTTGCTTTGCCCATAATTTGCTCTCATGCTCTGCCCATACAACATGGCGTGACTAACTCTTCAGCCAGTAATGGTTGATTATCTGAAGTTCTTTGTGATGAGTTGCAGATGCTATAAAAAGCAACATTATAAAAACATGTGTTTTACAGAGAAGGACTTGGAAAAGTGCCAGAAGTGATGAGGAAATGAGGAAAGTCATGAGCAGAGAGTCGGGTGGATGGTGGGGGCAGGGGGATGTGGTGAATGATGTGGAGGGGGGGGTGTGTGGGCAGCGTGGAGGAGGGGGTTGGGTGGAAGGTGTAGAGGAGGGGGGTGGGGTGGAAGGTGTAGAGAAGCGGGGTGGGGTGGACGGTGTGGAGGGGGGGTGGACGGTGTGGAGGGGGGGTCAATGGTGTGGAGGTGGGGGGTGGATGGATGGACGGTGTGAAGGAGGGGGTGGGGGGTGGTGGACGGTGTGAAGGAGGGGGTGGGGGGTGGTGGATGGTGTGGGGGGTGGGGGGTGTGGAGGAGGGGGTCGATGGTGTGGAGGGGGTGGTGGGGTGGGTGGAGGGGGCTGCGGGGGGAGCATAGCCTCCTATCCCACAGCTAACTGCAGTGCTGAAGTGGAAGTGGAGCAGCTGAGTGGACAGGATCACTGTGTGTGTGTGTTGTGTATATTTAGTATCAGGCTGTTCCAGTCTCGGTGGGAACGGGAAGGACACGAGCCTCATTCATTCCACCAGCGGCTCTTCACAAACCCAGGGCCCTGGAATTAACCATTTCACTGCTGGTTTCAGGCACCAGCGGGGAACTTACTCCTTGCAGCTCACTGGCCCTCGCTAAGTGATCGCAGCCCCTCCACCCCTACCCTGGAAGCAGCCCCTCCCCTCCCCTCCCCTCCCCTCCTCTCCCCTCACCTGCGATGTCCCACAGCTGGAGCCGGATTAAAGTGCTGGCATCCCAGGACAGGACCTTCAGGGCAAAGTCCACGCCGATGGTGGCGCGGTAATTCTGGGAGAAGAGCCGGTGGACGTAGCGCTTGATGATGCTGGTCTTGCCCACACCGAGCTCCCCGATCACCAGCACCTTAAACAGATGCTCGGTGCCGGTGCTGCTCTCCGGACACTCCGCCATCCTCCCCGGGAACGGACCGCCTCAATTCCCGGAGCCTCTCCGCTCCGCTTCCGCATTCCCACACACGGCGCCCCGGGCCCCGCCTCGCCCGGCCTCCGGCCCCACCCCGCCCGCCTCCGGCCCCTCCCCTCCCCGCCTCCGGCCCCTCCCCTCCCCGCCTCCGGCCCCTCCCCTCCCCGCCTCCGGCCCCTCCCCTCCCCGCCTCCGGCCCCTCCCCGCCCTCGGCCCCTCCCCTCCGGCTCCGCCCGGGCCCCTCCCCTCCGGCTCCGCCCGGGCCCCTCCCCCCGCCCCCCCAGCCCCGCCCCCCCCGTGCCCCACCCCCCCGTGCCCAGCCCCGCCCCCCCCCCCCCCCCCCGTGCCCAGCCCCGCCCCCGGCCCCACCCCTCCGGCCCCGCTCCGCCCCAACCCTCAGGCCCCGCTCCGCTCCAACCCTCCGGCCCCTCCGGCTCCGCCTCGGGCCCCTCCCCCCGCACCTCCGGCCCCGCCCCGCCCCCTGAGCCCCTCCCCCGGCCCCACCCCTCCGGCTCCGTCCCGGGCCTCTCCCCCACCCCTCCGGCCACGCCCCTTGCCCCGCCCCCAGGGAGGGCGGTTGGGAGAGGGAAGGGGGAGCAGTTAGGGAGTACAGTGAAAAAGGTCGGGGAGGGTTTGTAGGGAGGGGTGTATCGTGGGGGCAGGTGGGGAAGAGGTGGGGAAGGGGTGGGGGAGGAGTGGTGGACAGGGCCATGGGGAGGGCTGGTGTTTTTGAGGAGAATTGGGGGTGGGTGGTGGAGAGGTGGGGGCAGAGTGGAGGAGAGGCGGTTGGAGGGTGGCATTAAGGCCGGAGGTGGGTGGGGGAGAGATTGGGGAAAGAGGGAGGTGTGAGGGTGGGGAAGAGGAGAGAGAGGAAAGTGGCTAAGGGACAGAGGGTGGACAGAGTGTGGGGGAGAGAGGGTGGGGGAGTGAGGGTGGACAGAGGTTGGGGGAATTGAGGGAGGACATAGGTTGGGGGAATTGAGGGAGGACATAGGTTGGGGGAATTGAGGGAGGACAGAGGGTGGGGGAATTGAGGGAGGACAGAGGGTGGGGGAATTGAGGGAGGACAGAGGGTGGGGGAATTGAGGGAGGACAGAGGGTGGGGGAATTGAGGGAGGACAGAGGGTGGGGGAATTGAGGGAGGACAGAGGGTGGGGGAATTGAGGGAGGACAGAGGGTGGGGGAATTGAGGGAGGACAGAGGGTGGGGGAATTGAGGGAGGACAGAGGGTGGGGGAATTGAGGGAGGACAGAGGGTGGGGGAATTGAGGGAGGACAGAGGGTGGGGGAATTGAGGGAGGACAGAGGGTGGGGGAATTGAGGGAGGACAGAGGGTGGGGGAATTGAGGGAGGACAGAGGGTGGGGGAATTGAGGGAGGACAGAGGGTGGGGGAATTGAGGGAGGACAGAGGGTGGGGGAATTGAGGGAGGACAGAGGGTGGGGGAATTGAGGGAGGACAGAGGGTGGGGGAATTGAGGGAGGACAGGGTGGGGGAATTGAGGGAGGACAGAGGGTGGGGGAATTGAGGGAGGACAGAGGGTGGGGGAATTGAGGGAGGACAGAGGGTGGGGGAATTGAGGGAGGACAGGGTGGGGGAATTGAGGGAGGACAGGGTGGGGGAATTGAGGGAGGACAGAGGGTGGGAGGGCTGAGGGAGGTGAGTGACTGGGTGGGGGAGCGAGGGAGGTGAGTGGGTGGGGGAGCGAGGGAGGTGAGTGGGTGGGGGAGCGAGGGAGGTGAGTGGGTGGGGGAGCGAGGGAGGTGAGTGGGTGGGGGAGCGAGGGAGGTGAGTGAGTGGGTGGGGGAGCGAGGGAGGTGAGTGAGTGGGTGGGGGAGCGAGGGAGGTGAGTGAGTGGGTGGGGGAGCGAGGGAGGTGAGTGAGTGGGTGGGGGAGCGAGGGAGGTGAGTGAGTGGGTGGGGGAGCGAGGGAGGTGAGTGAGTGGGTGGGGGAGCGAGGGAGGTGAGTGAGTGGGTGGGGGAGCGAGGGAGGTGAGTGAGTGGGTGGGGGAGCGAGGGAGGTGAGTGGGTGGGGGAGCGAGGGAGGTGAGTGGGTGGGGGAGCGAGGGAGGTGAGTGGGTGGGGGAGCGAGGGAGGTGAGTGGGTGGGGGAGCGAGGGAGGTGAGTGGGTGGGGGAGAGGGGCAAAGAAGGGAGGAAGGAGAGAAAAGGGGTGGGAAAGACGAGGGAAGGATGGGGGTAGTTAGGGAAGGCGAGGGAGGAAGGCACAGACAGAGGCGAGACAGAAGGTGGTGGGAAGAAGGGGTTGGGAGGAGGAGTGAGGAAAGGAAGGGTAATGATTGGATGGGACGGAGGGAAGGAGAGAAAGGAAGGGAAGAATAGCGGTGTAGAGGGTGGGAGGGATGGTGGGAGAGATTGAGTGGAAAGGAGGGAAGATGAGGGTCCGGAAGGGAAGAAGGGTAGTGATGGAGGGGAGTGAGGGAAAGGGATGGTGTTAAAGGGGAGGGGGAAGTGAGGGAAGGAGGGGGAGTGAGGTCGAGGAGTAGTGAATGAGTTAGGGGCTTAGGGATGGAAGGAGGAGGGAGAGGGGATGGGGAGGAAGCGGAGAGGTAGGGAGAATGTAGGAAGGGAGGAAAGGTTGTAAGGAAGGGGTGGGGAGGGAGGGGGAGTGAGTGCAAGTGGAGGGAGGGAAGGAGAGGATGGGGATTTGGGGGAGGGAAGGTGTGAGAAAGGAGGGGAGAGAAGGACGGGATGGGAGGGAGAGTATAGAGAGATGGAGCTGGAGGGAAGATGGGTGAGTCAGAGGTGAGAAAGAGAGTTGGGGTGAGGATAGGAGAGGGGGAGAAGGAAGGGGGTAGGAAGGGAGGGGTAGGGAGAGAGGGAGAGAAATATGGGAAGAGATGGGGAAGGTGCTGGAAGAGAGCAAAGCGGGGGGGGATAGGAGGGGGAGACAGAATGGGTGTTGGGTGAAGAACGGGAAGGAAGTGAGGGGTGGGTGGGAGGGGGAGAGTGTGTGGGACAATAGGGGAGCCAGGGTGGGGGGGGTGGGGGTGGAAGGAGGATTATCATCAGCAAAGATGATAAGAACAAGTGTGCCAATCTGTTGAGGGTTTCCAACTGCTCTTTAATGGAGAAGGTGTCCTCTTGGCTAGAGGTGAAGACATAGATGGAGCTGACGGACTGGCTGACTGAGGATGTCGATCGCTTGGCAGAGCTCCCTGTGAACCAAAGTAGAGATGATTAGTGCCTGTCAGCAGAGTCAAAAGCAGGGAAGGGAGCACTTAAATTTGCGTTGAGAGAGGGATGATGTGGTGCAGAATCCTCAGGTGGGTGTTCACCACTGACCTCACCGTCACCGCAGGTACGTCCATATCCTTGCCAATCAACATGATGGCACATTCCTCAAAGTGAGTGAGGGGCCTAATGTGGGCTACTCAACTCCAGGTCTGGGACCTCTTCCTACTGTTGTGAGCTAGCTTCTCCTGTATGAAAACAGATGGAGAGAGTGTGAGCAGGACACATGGCACTGTGTGGAAGGTTTGTCTCGTGAGCAGAGACGTGGACAGGATGAGGATGTGAGCTCCTGAGGATATGAGTCTGATGGAGATGTGAGGGTGTGTGTGAATTAGTGGTGTCGTCCCGTGAGGTGTGAGAACCTGTCAGAACGGATGAGATCATTCATCCTGTTGTGGCACTGGGTGGCTGTCCTCATTTGTGGGACATTGGCACTGACCACTGCTGCCACTGCCTCCCATGCTGGATTGGAGACCTTGCTTGCTGCTGTTCGCCCAGAGCAAGGATAGGGGACACCACGGCGAGCCTCCACTGCATCCAAAAGGCGCTCAACAGACGCATCATTAAAACGGGGGAGCACAGTTTTCTTGTCTTTCAGGACCATGTCTTCCGTGCAGCAGTCCTGGGATGGAAGCACTGAGAGGTGTGCGCGCGGCTGCAGTTTAAAAATGGCACCCGACGTGAGGATGTGACGAGTGGTGGTGTGGCGGGCGGATGAAAGCCCACCTGTCATCGAAACGTCGTGTTTCCCGGGAATGCATAATTAATGAGGCGGGATTGGGACGATATTGCCTTTTTCCTGTCCCCTACTATACACAGTGCAAATCTGGGGCAATTCTGTCCAGTGTTAAAATTAAGATAGCAAAGGAACCTCATGCAATTAGAGACCCCATTACATGATTTAGCCTCTTTAATAGTGGCTTACTAATTCCTGACCACCTTGGTCACTTACTTCCTGTCACCAAACAGAATTCTGAAAGTTTCTATCAACTTCTTGACTAAGGAGAGTATCATAGAATGGTTAGAGCACAGAAGGAGGCCATTCAACCCATCATGTCTGTGCTTGCTCTCTGCAAAAGCAATTCATCGAGTGCCACTCCCCTGCCTTTTTCCCATAGCCCTGCAAATATTTCCTCTTCAAATAATGATCCAATTCTCTTTTGTAAAGCAAAATTGAATCTGCCTCCACTACACTCTCAGGCAGTGCATTCCAGATTCTAACTACTTGCTGGGTAACAAAGTTTTCCCTCACTTCACCATTGCTTCTCTTCCCAATCTCGTTAAATTGGTGTTCTCTATTTCTTGATCCTTCCAGCAATGGGAAGAGTTTCTCCCAATCTACCTTGTCCGGACCCTCCTAGATTTTGTGTAACTTTCTTTATGCTTTCTTGGAATGTGGGCGTCACTGGCAAGGTCTGCATTTGTTGCCCATTCCTAATTGCCTTTGAGCTTAGGGGCTTGCTAGGTCATTTCAGAGGGGAGTTAAGAGTCACCATTGCTGTGGGTCTGGAGTCACATGTAAGGTAAGGATGGCATCATTTCCAGTGAACCAGATCGGTTTATACAACAATCGATGGTACAGGTTGAGTATCGGCTATCTGAAATCCTCGGAACTGATTGATTTTCAGATTTCAGAGCAATTTGGTTTTCAGATACGCATATAAACTTACATTACAATAGCCTAAATGTAGGCAAGCTATATTCTAAAGTAAATAAAATGGCTAGAAAAGTAAGATGTATTATTGAATGTTAAATACAGGGTACCTGTAATAAGTTCCCACATGTGGCGCCATCTGCGATTCTGCTTGTAGGAGAGGGTTCGCAAGGTAAACAGGGCAGACAAACAACTAGACTTTCGGCAGTAAAGGTCCGGTGCGGTCAGTGAGGTTCGTGTTGGCTCAGGTCAGGGATTCCCACGCTAAAGATTGGGTGCAGTCAGTGAGATTCGTGTTGGCTCAGGTTGGGTCAGGGACTGCCCGTGCTAAAGGTCGGGTGTGGTCAGTGAGGTTCATGTTGGCTCAGGTCAGGGACTGCCCGTGCTAAAGGTCAGGTGCGGTCAGTGAGGTTCGTGTCGGCTCAGGTTGGGTCAGGAACTGCCCATGCTAAAGGTCGGGTGCGGTCAGTGAGGTTCATGTCGGCTCAGGTTGGGTCAGGAACTGCCCGTGCTAAAGGTCGGGTGCGGTCAGTGAGGTTCGTGTTGGCTCAGGTTGGGTCAGGGACTTCCTGCACTAAAGGTTGATGAGGTTCAACAAAGGTGGGATTTTTGGATGTGTTCAGTTTTCTGGATAAAGGATACTCGACCTGTCGCTGTCATGGTTACCATAATTGATTTGAGCTTTATATTGCAAATTAATTAATTTAATTTCCATCAGGTGTTGTGGTGGGATTTGAACACTTGTCCCCAAATCATTAGTCTTAGGCCAGTGGATTACTAGTCTAGTGAAATCTCTTCTCAACCTTCTCCTCTGTAATGAGATCTGCAACAACTTCTCCAATATAGCTATGTAACTCAGGTTCCTCATTACTGGAACCATTCTCGTGAATCTTTTTTGCACCCTATCTAATGCCTTCACATCCTTCCTAAAGTGTGATGCCCAGAACTGAACGTAATACTCAAGCTGAAGTCAAACAATGTCTTATACAGGTTTATCGTAACTTCCTTACTTTTGTACTATATGTCCCAATTTATAAAGTCTCAGATCCTGTATGCTTTATTAACCTCTCTCTCTCAATTTACTCTGCAACCTTCAATGATTTGTGCACGTATACCCCCAGGTCCTTCTGCTCCTGCACCCGCTTTAGGATTATTCCTTTTGTTTTATATTGTCTCTCTCCATTTTTCCTGTAAATGAATCACTTCACACTTCTCTACATTATATTTCATCTGCCACTTGTCCACCTATTCTACCAACATGCTTATGTCTTTTAGAGGTTTAACACCACACTCCTCGCTGTTCACAATGTTTCCAAGTTTCAACTTATCCGCTAAATTTTGCTCTGTACACCAAAATACAGGTCTTTAATATATATCAGGAAGAGCAGGGGTCCTAATGCCAACACCTGGAGAACCCACCTTCCTCCAGTCCGGAAAACAACTATTCACCACTACCCTCTCTTCCCTGTCATTCAGCCAATTCCGTATCCATGTTCCAACTTTCCCATTTATTCCATGAGTTCAAACTTTGTTCTTAAGTCTGTTGTGCGGCACTTTATTAAGTGCCTTTTGGAAGTCCATGTACACATCAACCACACTATCCTCACCTACCCTGTCTGTTAACTCATCCAAAAAATCAAGTAAGTTAGTTAAACGCAGTTTTCCCTTAAATCCATGCCGGCTTTCCTTAATTAATCTGCACTTGCCCAGGTGATTCATAATTTTGTCTAAAAATTTACCCACCACTGAGGTTAAGCTGACTGGCCTGTAGTTGCTGGGCTTATCCTTACACCCTTTTTTGAACAAGGTTGTAAAATTTGCAATTCTCCGGTCCTCTGGCACCACCCCTGTATCTAAGGAAATTGGAAAATTAATGCCAGTGCCTCTGCAATTTCCATCCTTACTTCCCTCAGTTTCATTGGATGCATCTCTGGTCCTAGTGGTTTATCGACTTTGAGCACAGGCAGCCTATCTAATACCTCTCTACCAATTTTAACCCATCAATTGCCTCAATGACCTCCTCTTTCACCATGACCTGGGCAGCATCTTCTTCCTTGGTAAAGACAGCACTGTCATGCCCAGAAGACATGAAAGAAAATATATAGGCATATTAGCTACTTTATAAAATTAACTTTTTTATAAATTGGACAAAGGCTTTACACTGACCGAAGCCTGACTAGCTACAGCTCACACGAAAGGAATTTTTAGCCTTCAGGAAACAGTGAGGATCGTGCTATCTCCAAAGAGGCGCTAATGCTACATGTGACTGCAGAAATCAAATTCCAAGGAAATACACAAAGACTCTTTACATTTCTAAGGCAAGGCTCTGGCCAATGGAGCTGATACATCCGTGAGGACAAAGGGGCCCTGAAATCTCTGTTAAACTTATTAATGGGTGAAATATTAACCATCTCAAGAATCCAGACCATGAATATACACCCTTTGTCCAAACCAATGGGAAGAAGTGCGATTTATGACCCCCTCCCCCAGCCCCAACCTGCTAAAACCTGTAATATTGCCTTGTGGAACTGAATCCAGGCAGTCTGCCATCTTCCATCAACAAAGCAGCAACAGAGCTCTGTCCAAGTTTAATTGCCTGGCCCTCACCTACACTGTTTTCTACTGGAACGTCTGAAACTTTGGTACCAATGTCTACTGCAAGACTGATTCATCTCTCCGTGCTTCTCCCATCATGGAAGTCAGCACTATTGGAAAAGTGGATCAGCCCACATCAGTTTCAGCCTGCTAACCTCTCTATACCATTGGTCTTTTGATTCTGGACTCAATGAAACAATAATTCTTATTTTGCCTGTGGTCTTTGTCCTGTACCTCTTTCTTTCTCTTATCCCTCTTTTATTGTATGAATGTACTGGGCGCTACGTTGCAAACATCCTTCCCGCATTTTGAGCGTGTGTAAAATAAACTAGCCCTCTGATTTTACCCTATTTCGAATTTGCTGTGGGGTTATTAATAGAGGATTGGATCATTCCAAAAAACTGAAGGATTGGGGAAAATACGCAACCGCTTATAAAGGGAGAAAGCAAAATCAAAAATACCTTTCTGTTTAAGGACGGGTGGTGGGAGGAGAAATCAGGGCTGTAATAGTACTCATTTAATACCTCAGCCATGCTTCTGCCTCGATGCGTAAAGCCCCTTTTAGCTCCCTAATCAGCCCCATTCCTCTTCTTACCACCCTTCTACTATTTATATATCTATAAAAGACTTTTAGATTCTCTTTTATGTTATCTGCCAGTCTCTTCTCATATTCTCTCTTTGCTTCTCTTATTTGTTATTTAAATTCCCCTCTGAACCTTCTATATTGAACTAGATTCTCAAGTGTATTATCCACCTGACATTGCCATAAGCACCCTTTTCTTGCTTCATCATACTTCCTATCTCTTTCATCATCCAGGAAGCTCTGGATTTGTTTGCCTTACCTTTCCCCATCATTGGAATGTACCTTGACAGTACCCAAATTATCTCCTCTTTTAAGGCAACCCATTATTCTGTTACAGTTTTGCTGCTAGCCTTTGATTCCAGTTCGTCCAGACTGGATGCATTCTCACCCCATTGAAGTCTGCCCTGCCCCAATTAATTATCCTTACTCTGGATTGCTCCTTGTCCAAGTCTATAGCAGAACTAAACCTTATGATACAATGATCACTGTTGACTAAATGTTCCCCTGCTGACACTTGATCCACTTGGCTCACCTCATTTCCAAGAACCACAACCAACAATGTCTCCTTTCTAGTTGGACTGGAAACATGCTGATATAGAAAATTCTCCTGAATACACTCTAGGAACTCTTGCCTGTCTATACCCTTGACACTGTTACTATCTCAATCTATATTAGAATAATTAAAGTCTCTCATTATAACTACTCTGTAATTCTTAGACTTTTCTGTAATTTTCCTGCATTTTTTTCCCCTCTGCTTCTTTCCCACTAGTTGGTAGCATAAAGAAAACATTGAACAATGTAATGGTACCTCTATTGTTTCTTAGTTGTAGCCCAATAGACTCAGTCCTTGAACCAGCATGCCTCCGTGCTGGCCCACTCCTCCCCTTCCCCGGGACATTCCTACTGCAATGGTCTCCTTAATCAATGCTGCTACTCCTCCTCTTCCTTTCTTTCCTTCATTTGAGTTGTACCTACAGGTGAGTTTGTAGAAGATACCTGAGGCGATGGTCTAGCTCACCCATTCCACAAGCACACCAACTTAAGGAGCTTTTATGATTGGTTCTTCTCTTGCTTCACCATTCAGGGTGTTCTGCCTTTCAGTTCAGCCTCTTATTGACTCAGCTAGCTATGGTGGTGAGGAGCCATGATTAAGGAGGCCATTGCAGTAGGACAGAATGTACTGGGGAAGGGGAGGAGTTTGCGAATGACACAAAAATAGGTGGGAAGGCAGGTGGTGAGGATGACACAAAGAGTCTACAGAGGGATATCGATGGGTTAAGGGAGTCTGCAAAAACTTGGCAAATGGAATATAATGTGGGAGATTGTGAGGTTATGCACTTTGGCAGGAAGAATAGAAGAGTTAAATATTATTTAAATGGAGAAAGACTGCAGAAATCTGCGGCACAGATGGATTTGGGGGTCCTCGTGCATGAATCACAAAAAAGCTAATATACAAGTTCAGCAGGCAATAGGGAAGGCAAATAGATTGTTGGCCTTTATTTCAAAGGGGAGGGAGTATAAAAATAGGGAAGTCTTGCTAAAACCATACAAGGCACTAGTGAGACCACGACAAAAACAGAATTACCTAGAAAAACTCAGCAGGTCTGGCAGCATCGGCGGAGAAGAAATCAGTTAACGTTTCGAGCCTTCATGGCCCTTCGGCAGAACTGAAGCATAGTTAGAAGAAGGGAGAAATATAAATTGGTTTAAGGTGGGTGGGGGGGGATGGGGGGAGAGAGAGACATTGAGGGTGTGGTGTGATTGTGGAGATGAGCAGATAATCAAAAGATGTCACAGACAAAAGGGTCAAAGAGGTGTTTTGTCTGAGATAAGTGCTAATTAAGAATGGAGGACAGGATATTCAAAGTACAGCTCTAGTGGGGGGTGGGGTGGAAAGGCTAACAAGGTTTTAGTTTTAGATTTAAAAATAATGGAAATAGGTGGGGAAAGAAGAATCTATATAAATTATTGAAAAAAAAGCGGTGGGGTGGGGGGGGGGTGCAGAAGAAACGGGGTGGGGATGGGGGGAGGGGGAGTTTAAGATCTAAAGTTGTTGAATTCAATACTCAGCCCGGAAGGCTGTAAAGTGCCTAGTCGGAAGATGAGGTGCTGTTCCTCCAGTTTGCGTTGGGCTTCACTGGAACAATGCAGCAAGCCAAGGACAGACATGTGGGCAAGAGAACAGGGTGGAGTGTTAAAATGGCAAGCGACAGGGAGGTTTGGGTCTTTCTTGCGGACAGACCGCAGGTGTTCCGCAAAACGGTCGCCCAGTTTGCGTTTGGTCTCTCCAATGTAGAGGAGACCGCATTGGGAGCAACGAATGCAGTAGACTAAGTTAGGGGAAATGCAAGTGAAATGCTGCTTCACTTGAAAGGAGTGTTTGGGCCCTTGGACGGTGAGGAGAGAGGAAGTGAAGGGGCAGGTGTTGCATCTTCTGCGTGGGCATGGGGAGGTGCCATAAATGGGGGTTGAGGAGTAGGTGGTGATGGAGGAGTGGACCAGGGTGTCCCGGAGGGAACGATCCCTACGGAATGCCGTCAGGGGTGGGTGAAGGGAAGATGTGTTTGGTGGTGGCATCATGCTGGAGTTGGCGGAAATGGCGGAGGATGATCCTTTGAATGCGGAGGCTGGTGGGGTGATAAGTGAGGACAAGGGGGACCCTATCATGTTTCTGGGAAGGAGGAGAAGGCGTGAGGGAGGATGCGCGGGATATGGGCCGGACACGGTTGAGGGCCCTGTCAACGACCGTGGATGGAAAACCTCGGCCAAGGAAGAAGGAGGACATGTCAGAGGAGCTGTTTTTGAAGGTAGCGTCATCAGAACAGATGCGACGGAGGCGAAGGAACTGAGAGAATGGGATGGAGTCTTTACAAGAAGCGGGGTGTGAGGAGCTGTAGTCGAGGTAGCTGTGGGAGTCGGTAGGCCCGTAATGGACATTGGTGGACAGTCTATCATCAGAAATTGAGACAGAGAGATCAAAGAAGGGAAGAGAAGTGTCAGAGATGGACCATGTGAAGATGATGGAGGGGTGGAGATTGGAAGCAAAATTAACAAATTTTTCCAGGTCCC